>NW_027532679.1:3702454-4052295 GCF_008692635.1 Crocuta crocuta | reverse complement strand
ACATTACCCTTCGCATGGTGGCAAAGCTGGGACCTGGCTATGTCCAGGGTAAATTTCTATACTGCTAACCTCAACAAGACTGCAAGTATACTTGAGTGAAATGAAAAAATCAATCAGGAGTGATTAACAAACAGCTCCTCTTGATGAAACCATGTGTTTCATGTAAATAATCTCATAAAAATGACAGCTTTATTTTGATCCCCACCTCTGTATCCCTGTATCCTTCCTGCTACCCACTAAGTGGGAAAAGAGCAAAGGTTTCCTTACAGCTTCCTTGTTTTCTTAATTTTTCTTGTGGCAAGCAGCAGAACAGAGAGGAAGTGTCACTGGAATGCCTTTACAACTTTAGTCATTAGATCCTCTTTGCCCCAGCCCCAGCAATGCATATTTCAATAATGAGCAAGAAAAATTGTTTTATGGTAGTTTCATAAGAGCAGAAGACAAATGTTGCCCCCGTGCAAAGGAACTGAATTACACACTTCATGAACTAAATTAGTAGCACAACATTTGGCTTTGTTCGAAAGGTGATATGCATTTACAGGCCCATTTTTCAGCAAGATAAATATGACACACGCCAAGATTTCCTTGAAGTAAATATTGTAAATAATAAAAGACTCTGCCCAGAAAAGCTAAGAAATGACTTAATCTTCACCCAGTTATACCATGATGCCAAAATGCCACTGTCCAAACTCTTGAACAAACTGGCCGTTTAATCAACTCATCTCACGATTAAGAGAGTGCAAGGCCCTTTAATTTTCCAATAACAGTCAATATTCCTCAATTCTGGCTTTAAGAAAACTATTCACATAGGAGCTAGGGTGCTTTATGGCATAAGCAAATTTGATTACCAAGTCACAAAATATATTTTAAGGGCAGTTGGGAGTCACACGGCAGACATGTTTATGTGAATAGGTGCAAATTGGGAGATTTTTACAGAAAGGAAAAGCTATCACTCTAGGCCTAACTCTGTATTTCTCATTTAGTTTCAGCTTATTCCAGTTTGCTTTCAGTTAAAATTTTCTGCAGCAAAATGGGCTCAATATATTTCTTCCCTCTGTGCAGATTTGTTTGTGAGAAGCTGGGGTGGTAAAGAGAGTGCATTGAAATACTATGGTTAATAAGAAAATTCACAGACCTGGCCAGTGCAAGCCATCTGTCTGGCTCTAGGGCATGCTATAGCGGTTTCTGCAGCAGGGCCCACTATTATCTTAGTGCTGGAGAACAGGCAAATTTAAATGCTGCCCGAGCCAGGCATTTATATAAATGTATTGAATGTTAAGGCGTGAGAAAGGCATTAAGGAGTGGTGGAGACTGGAGTGAACTGGTGAGCATGTGCCCTGTTTAAGGGGGCAGTCTGTGCTGAGTCTCAGCTAATTATTGCCACAAAGGAATGTGGACCTCATATTGCGGGAATGTCTCATTTTTCAAGAAATTTGAAACATCTTGATTTTTCTATGAAAGCTGTCAATTTTTAAATTTTGGCCAATAAAAAAAATAAAACCAAAAACGTTTTGTATCCCAAATGAGGCAAAGGCCACAAGCGCAGAGTTTGTGACTTCTGCTTTGTAGTTTAGGGCCTGAAGGAGGAGAAAACAAACATGCCACGACAGGCAGCATTTAGGCTGTGGCAGAGATGAAGACGGCAGCTCACATTTGTTGAGGCTTGCTATGTGCCAGCCTCTGTCCCAAACTGTACATGGTTTACCTCATTAGATCCTCCTACCCTGTTTTGAGTAGGCACAATGGGTAGGTACTATTCATGTTTCCTGTTTTATAGATGTGGAAGCTGAGACTCCAAAAGGCAGAGGTGAGATTTGAACTTAAATTGGCTCTGTGAGCTCTTTCACCCCATACTAAATTCCCTTGCTAGATTTGCTGGTGTGGCCCAACAGGAATTAAAATGTAATGGGGGTCAGCAAGCTGGGATTTGGTTTGTGTTTTGCCCTCTTCGTGTGAGACTGGGTCCTTCGTCTGACATTCTGAGCCTCCATGTCTCACTGTATCGAATGGAGATTATACTACCTGCCCCATTTGCCTCCCAGGGTATGGGGGAAGGATGACACCAGGAGTAAGTACAGAAGAGCATAGAAAATTATGAAGCACTCTGTCAACATAAGTGGGGGAAGAGTGCTCATAATTAATCAGAGGATACAGAGAGGTGAGATTGTGAAGCTGCTGATTGTCTTTGGATCAAATACAATTAAAAAACAATCCCTTCCTGACTCATCGACTCAATAAAGTGTCTATTTGTAGAAGTGGCTTAAAACTGAACTCACTTTGAAAATTAATCAGCCACCACTAATGGCTGGAAAGTTAGCAGACTGCATTTATTTTAAGCGAAAAGGAGTGAGAAAGAGAGAGAGAGAGAAAGAGAGATCCACCTCCTGAACAGGAGTTAATAGTCCAAACCCTGCCTGTTGTCTGCCAGGCTTGTGACAGGGAGAACACAGCATGCAGGCCCCCTACGGCCAGGGCCTTCCATGCCCCCTAATGAAGGGACTGCCCTTCAAAAGAGCCAGAGAGGGAGGCCATGGCTGGCCTGACTTGGAACTGTTAATTGATGCTGGCTTGTAGGAGAAACTCCTCCTGACCCAGACACAATGAGCATTTGAAGAGCAAGAGATAAAAGAGACATGCAGCAAAGGTGCAGGGAAAATACCCCAAGGATGATGCAGAAAGCTGTTTACGCACGTAGACAGTGAGTAATCTTCTTATTTATAAATGAATGAGCTGACCTGGCGAAGGGGAGCTTTGTGGATTAAAATCACAATCCCACGTGACAGTGACAGGCTTCCTCACCGAAGGGACTCTTCTTTCACTGCCAGCCAAGGCTCCTCATACCTGTGTCTCAACCTAATGGCGGTGCTAATTTGTCCTCCGAACTTAATTACCTGAAGGTCCCAGCTCTTTGAACCTTCTTTGTCTCAGGAAAATGTCTTCTGTACATTCTGAATGCCTTTGTTTTTCCCTCCTCTCTTCCCCCTTTCACTCATGCCCAACAAAGTCCCTCACTACCCCTTGCCTAGAACCTTTCCCCTCTCTGGGCTTTGGGTCAGACCACTCCCCACTGGGAACAGTTCCCTGCAAACCGTCGTGTGTCATTGGGGACCATGCTAAAATCTGCCCTGCTCTGACAAGAAGCCTTTTTGGCCTTTTGCTACTCTGATCGCTCCCTTAGTCAAGTCGGCTTAGGATTTGGATGTAGGGTTCCATCAGTGCCCTTGCCTGACTAATTATCTTAGGGGTGGAGTTTTGATTGCATCCTGTGGTTGTCTCTTTAATTTGAGTCCTTCTTGTTAACTTCTGAAGAATTTTATCTCCTTTCCCATAGCATTAAAATCATACGTTGGCAGGCACTTTTTTATTCTCAGCAAGTGGAGGACAATGCACTATCAAAGTCAAGACTGTCAATTTTAGAATCAAAAAATTTGGGTTTCAAGTCTGTTTTACTACCTAATGTTGGTATAAAACTGGGGAAGTTACTGTTTCTCTAAACCTCTGTTTTCATGTCTCTAAAAGTGGGCCAAAAGAATACCTAAATCAGGGGTGCCTGGGTGGCTCAGTCAGTTAAGCGTCCAACTTTGGCTCATGTCATGATCTCACGGTTGGTGGGTTCGAGCTCCTCTTCAGGCTCTGTGCTGACAGCTCAGAGCCTGGAGCCTGCTTTGGATTCTGTGTCTCCCTCTCTCTGATTCTTCCCTGCTCACGCTGTCTCTATCTCTCTCTCAAAAATAAATAAAAACACTAAAAAAATTTAAAAAATAAATTTCTGTTAAAAAAAAAAGAATACCTAAATTATATACCTATGTAAAGTATGCAACATATGCGTTGGTAAACTTCTAACAAATGTTAGCTATAATAATTATTATTATGGTAAATGCTTATTGACTGACTGAATTTATCACTTAACACTTTCCCTGGCATATAATTGGTAGATGTCCTTAATTAGTAAGTGCTGGATGTTGAATGAATGAATGGGTGAACAAATGATTAAATGGATGCATGAGTTCACTTGGGCTAGAAGACATAGATACAGCACCCATTTGTTGTTGACTGCCTACCAAGTAGCAGCTGGGGGTGTAGCTCTGAACAAGACAAACAATATCCCTGCTCTCATGGGCTTAAATCCTAGTGGAGGCAGACAGATAATAAGCGAGGTAAAGAAATAATCAAGCTAAGTTTTCTGATGGTAACTTTTAGTAGTGTTAGGTGAATACGGGGGTTAATAGAAATAGCAGTATTTACCCATAGTCAACCCAATGGAGGAAAGGATGGGTGCAGAGTCCAAATGTCCAGTGAGATGTACAAGAGAAAGGCTTGTTCTGTGTCACTCATAAGAGTAGGAACCATATCCAAGTGGTGGATGTTAACAAGTAGTTTCAATTCAGCTCTGATTAATTAAGACACGTCTGGTCCAGTAGTGTTAAGAGTAGCACAGATTGCCTTGAGGGCACCGAGTGTATCATTAGAAGAGGACTATAAGCAGAACCTGAGGGATACTCCCAGCATCGTTTGTGAGCTTGCCTTGGAGTCTTTAAGATTCTTTCCAGTGCAAAGATTTTCAAATTTTCTATTATCACATTGACAGATAAGGGTATCTCTTATTGCCTTTTTCATATACTGTAAGTAGCAACTGAGGAGGTGTTGTGGTAGAATGGAGAGAAGACAGCCTTTGGGATCAGAAAGACTGCAGTTCAAATCCCAGGTTTACTACTTAGGATGTGTGGGGTCCTTTTTAACTTCTCTCAACTTGACTTTCTTCCTCTGTAGAATGAGTAGATTCCTAACAATGGTGTGAGGATTAGGTTAACTGAGACATGTTAAGTACCTGGCATAGTACCTGATGTCAAATAAATAACAGTTGCTGTTGTAGTGGATATTGTTGTGATATTGTTACAACCACCAAAGCTTTGGGGCAGTCACCTTAGAGCTCTGCTTCAGGGGGCCCTCCTTGCTAAGACATGACTAAAGAGTCAATCAAGGGAGTAGCTAAGGGTAGGTGGGGGCCAGATTATAGCTGCCTTGTTGGAAAAAACCAAAAGCTGTATACACGCTTCCAGTCCCCAGGCCCAGTGCTCATGTCGCCACCAAGTCAGAACCACCCAGAGAACAATCCCTGATCCCAGGTGACAGACAATCCTCTTCTCATTGGTTTTTCCTCTTCTGAACTGCCCTTAGTGTTAACTAAATTCTGATTTCATTAGGAAAGAACAAGTAGGAGTAGAAAGTAAAGACACAATATGATTTGTTTCTGCACCCCCACCCCTCTGCTCAGCACCCCAGATCTCCAGGGAGATAGCCCTGGTACTCCATTCGTATAAGCCTTTGGATCCAGACATCTTTGTGTAAAATATAACCCCGGAGGGAAAAACATAAGATCCTCTTCTTAGATAAGAACCTGCAAGTTCCAAAATGACTTTGTGTGGAAAATGCCCTGCAGAGGAAAGGGGAAGCTCACAAACAGAAGAAGCATGAGACACATCTGGAGGGAGCCCAGGCCGGGAACCTGAGGGCCTGACCATTTGCCAGAGGGCCAGATGCTGCTGCTGGAAACCTCTCGCCTCCCGGCTTGTCATCTGGGTCCGATGATGCCATCCAAAAGAAGGAGCACAGAGTGGGAGGGCAACGAGCAATCCATCTTCTCCCACCCACAGTTTTTTAATTGTGTGACATGGCCCAGGGGGTGTGGGGAAGAGGATTAAAAAGTTTGCCCACAAAACCACACCTTCTTCATGGAAAAAAATCTGTCCTAAAACACATGGTTCTGACCACCCAGAATGTATAGAAAATTATTCCATTAAATATCTCTTTCTCATTCTTTGGTTTAAATAGAATGGACCAAGAGGTTTAGCTGTGTTGTTGTCAGTGGGAACTGCCCTCTTCTGTCAACTTGAGAGTGTACTGAGTTTCTAACCAATTGCATTGATTGTTACATTATCGGCTTTTCCGCATTGCAAGTGGTCTTCCTATTAATAGCTTTGATGTCTGGTTTTGGCCAAAGTAGATCATTGGGATTCAGAGGGACAATCTCGTCTTTTTCCATTGCAGAAACAATCAAGAGTCTGTGCATACAGCTCTCATAAAAGGAAAATGATCAAAATCACACACACAAAAAGGACTATTAAATTCCAGATAAGATTACTGCTTCATGGGATTCCCACCATTCAGGAATGTCTCTCTGCCTCAGAATTGCTCGCTGACAGACAGACTTACACAAGCAACATGGAAAACATAGTTGCATTATCTCTTACCCTGTCATACATATTTTATGTTAAATCCATAGGTATCTATGACAGTTTTGGCCATGGCATGTTTTCAGTGCTAGGAAATGGTTGTGTATTATATTTTTATTTTTGTATATGTGGTTTACCTTCCAAAGAATTGCAGAATTTTTTGGGTGTATGCAAGACATAAATTGTTTTAATTATAAAGAGGCACCTGTTGTAATAGTTCACCATATAATTTTTTAATCTCACATAATTATCAAGATATATGATTATTTAACTCAAGAACTGAGAGATTATCTGTACTTAACAGTATCCAGAGAATGCTGTAAGTCTAAAATCTTAGGCTGCTGCTAGTTCTGCATTCATTAGGAGAATGGCTGGGGCACTATGTGCCTAAACCTTGTCACTGTGGAGTGTCAGCAGGTTGAGGTGCCACTTGGAGAGGGTCATTTGAAGCTTCATCTCAAGAGTTTTATATTCTCAAAGCTGGTAGGATCACCACCCCAGATAGCCTCTCACTGCCCTGAGATGTGGGTCCTTCTAAAACTTCATTGTTATAGTGTGTAGTAACTTCTGCCCTTTAGAGTTGCTTCTGCAACTCTGGTTTTTGAGAAGAAAAAAAAAAGATAATCCACTGCTTAATGTGGGGATGCAGCCCCACTGAATGCAGTATGACCAATGGAAAGTCTGAAGTTTTAAAAATAGCAGAAGTAGGAAAGACAAACATGTGATGTCCATTTACACTCAACATTGCCTCCTATACTTTTAAGGCTGAAAAACAATCCAGTTAGAAAAACCTCTGATAGTGGGTAGTTTGAAAAAATAACAGCTACAGTGTGAAAATTGAAAGAAATATCCTATTGTAAGATGAGTGCAAGTACCTTAAGGCTCAGTGGTGGAAAGAACTTCTGATTCTGGTTGGTGATTCATCTCATATGCTTCAAGGACTTGGGTACATTTGCCTACAATGAGTAATTTCTGAGAAAGTATAGTGAGAGGCAGGAACTTTTCTGCCAGCGTCAGAAATTTTTGAGTCTGATGTCAAACGTTTAGTAATGATGTGGAACAGTTCCCGATGCAAATATTGATAAAAGGAGAGCACCTATATATATATACATATACGTACATATATATGTATATATATGTGTATATGTATATATATATATATATATATAACAGAGGGTATTCAGATTTATGATGAGTGTCTTTGATGTTCAGTAGCTGACTATATATTTTATATATGATAACACTATTTTTGATACTTTTTTAAAAATTTCAAAGACCAAGGGTAAACTTAAAATTCATGAGCCTTAAATAGCAAGAAATTAGAGTGTTCTGAGGAACTGAACTCTGACAAAATATTCCCTTTCACACAGCTTTAGAATTGACAATGACCTGAAAATCACGAATAGTAATAGGTAGTGTTTGTCAGTCACTCTGGACACTTTGTCGCCTTCTGTGAGTTGTCTCATTTTTTCCCCTCTGCACTCCAGTGGGGGTACTATTAATATCCCCATGTTCCACCGCTGAAGCTCATACCACTCTTCACTGCTTGAGACAAGACATCATTTTTCTTTCCCAAGCTAATCATCCTGTAAGAGGAAAGTGAAAGTGACTTGGCCAAACCAGTCATAGAGACTGTGGCAGAACTTGAATTTGAAGCTACGTCTTGTGGCTGTAGCTAGTGCTCTTTTCCAACATTGGATGGTGGCTCTTCTGAAATTTTGTATGTGATTAGCATCATCAATTCAAGAAATTCATTTATTAATTTCATGTGTATATTAGCTATTCTCTTGAACTAGATAAGAACAAGAACAATTTTAGTTGGCCCACAGTGTTGCTGAGTGGCTAATAGATGGTTAATAAATACAAACTGACTTCTCAAAATGACTCTTGAGTTAAATGTGCCTCTTGAAGTCAAGAGACCCTCATTCTCCTCCATTGCTACCTCCATTGCTGCCTGATTGACCTTGGCACATCTTTGAAACTCTGGTTCAGCCTCCTAGATAGGTTGGGTAGAGGGGAGACATCCAGGTTTCTTCTGATTTCAAAAGGAGAGAAATTAGACATCAAAAGTTAAAACCTTTGTGCTTTTTCTTTCTACAAAAGGTTTTCAAAAGCTCATTAGAGTCATATTGACTAACGGAGATAATTTTGATGGAACAGTGAAAAAAGATGGTGAGATTATGGAAAACAAAGCAACCAGCCACGTGAACGTACCCTATATGTGTCAATATGTAGAATACATATGCACAACATCAGAGAAACAAGAACTTTGAAATTGTACAGTGTAAGTCCCAGCTTCTGCCAGTTAGCTGTGTGATCTTGAGCAAACTATTCAAGCTTCTTAAGCTTTGGTTTCTTGATTAGGAAATTATGGATAATAACACTCCCTGAAAACAAGATTAAATGAGAGAATTATGAAAAACAACCAGCATATCGGACATTATGAGTCTTTGGAAATTACAGCTGTAACTATTACTATTGATGGTGATGTGTATGAAGACTAAGGGATACAATAAAATATGGGGCAGAGCTCTTGTCCTCTGGCTTTTACTGTCTAATCTGTAACCTACTTAATATCAATATAGCAAATACTACTGAACAGTAGATAAATGAATATTCTGTGATCTGATCTCCACAGAGGAAAGTATCATGGCCCTAGAAAGTTCTTTATCAAGTGATTCGGGAATATTTTATTTTGATTGCAAGTGATTTGGAAATTGCCTTCTGTGAAGGGTAAACAATTCATATTATGATTGTCTTCTTTTATTGTCTTTGTGTTTAACAGATCTTTCCTTATTCAACCTGCCTTTGCCCTTAATTCTTCTTTTACTTGTCTGTTGTATAGAATAATTTGGAGTTTCTCTCTTCTTTCCTGTCTTCTTTGAAATTCTTCCTCTTCTTTGCCTTTCTCTCTCTCTTTTTTCTGTATGATGAACACATTTAAGAAGAAGAAATGTTTGTATGTGTCAGTAGTTCCAAATGTATAATGTGGCTGATCTCAGGAGGATTATTTTTAGAACTTGGAAGTTGCATGTCAACAGCTGGTTGAGGAACTCAAACTTCAGATATGTTTACAGACTGGGAAAAGTTCCCACCTGTCTCAAGGGATCCAGGTTATAGGTTGGGTAGATCAAACTGGTAGACTTCAAAATCTCCCTTGGCTAGGCCATTCCTCTCTTTTCAGATTGCTTACTTGTACCCTCTCAGGAAATATTTATTGATGGTCTCCCACTAGAATGACAGCATTGTCTTCAGTCCCTGACCTGGGCAGGTGACTTCCCTTTTTTAAGCCTCAGTTCTTCTTATCTGCAGATTAAGCTTAATACTAGGGATTATCATGAGTGTTAAATGAGATAATGCATGTCAAATGCTTAGGGTACATAGGAAGCATTCAGTAAATGTTAACGGAGGTGATGTTAATTTATTATTATTTTAAAAAAAATTTTAAATGTTTTTTATTTATTTCTGAAAGAGAGAGAGAGACATACAACATGATCAGGGGAGGGTCAGAGACAGAGGGAGACACAGAATCTGAAGCAGGCTCTAGATTCTGAGCTAGCTGTCAGCATAGAGGCCGACGCAGGGCTCGAACCCACGAGCCATGAGATCATGACCTGAGCTGAAGTCAGATGCTTAACTGACTGAGCCACCCAGGTGTCTCATTTATTATTATTATTATAAACACTCCCAAATATTATTTTTACTGCTTTTGGATACATTCAAACTGCCATGCAGAGTATTTTGCTCCTAGTGAGTGGTTGAATAATGCTGGTGACCAACGTTTTCTACTGACATCTGACTTACTGTTGGTGGTTAGAGTCCTATAAAGAAAATTGATAATCTGTTCTCTTCAATTGGCAAATGAGGGAATTTGGACAATACTCTCATAGATTGAAATAGATTTTGGTATTCATTATAATTTGCTTATTCCATTTATTATTTATTTATTTAAAAATTTTTTTAAATATTTAAAAAAATTTTTTTTTTTTAGAGAGAGAGAGATAGCATGAGCAGGGGTGGGTCAGAGATAGGGAGATACAGAATCTGAAGACAGGCTCCAGGCTCTGAGCTGTCAGCACAGAGCCCAACGCGGGGCTCAAACCCACAAACCATGAGATCATGACCTGAGCCCAAGTTGGACGCTTAACCAACTGAACCACCCAGGCACCCCTGCTTATTCCATTTAATGTTCATATGCATACATTTCACTGATGGCGTACTACATAATATGCACTATGTGGGGTTTATGTGTCTATTACCTTTCTAAAATCTAAAGAAGTCTGAATTGTGAAACACATCTGGTTCCATAAAGGGTACAGATAAGGGATTGCGTACTCAGACACGCGGAGGAATTTGTACTTTATAATGCTTTTGGATACAGGAGCCCACATGATTGAGCACAAGTCTATTGACATTGGTAGGGAACAGATGGGAGCTCTGTTTTACACACAAGTTAGACGACCTGCCCTCTGACACCATAAATGGCTGGGTGCCCATGTTCTTCCTACCACACTCTCTGCTCTCCTATGAGATGTTGAAAGAACAACTAATCCTGCAGTAAGACCATGGAGGAGGTGATATCAAGTTTGGGCTTTGAAGGATGGGTCACTCTCTAGATGCCACAAATAACTATAGACAGGGAGGTACAGATCCTTTTACCTAGGGACCTTCTTAGTATCGTGGAGAAATAATCTGCCTCTTGACTGAACTCGGGATAGTTTCAAGAAGTATGAACAAAAAAGAAGATAAAGAAGTAAACCTGAGAAGGACACAGACACAGTTAGATATTAGGAGAATTTTGCTCTTCATTTCTCTGGCCTCTATCCTATATTTTGTTCTGTTTGTGAATATTGATGGTTTTCAATAACTGAAGAAAAAATTAAACACCCTTCTCTTTAACATAAGCTTGGAGAAAAGAACAGAAATCAGATACACACCCTCCCAGGATTATATACATACTTTTTTGCTTCAGAATCGTATGGGGAAGTTTAAATTACTTCTTTATGCAATAAATACTCTGAGGATCCTGACACTTCTGCTGGGATCTTGAAAGTTGCAGTTTAGATAGCAAGTTATTTTTAATTAGCAACTTTTTTTTTTCATTTGGTGATTTGTAAGACTTTTAGTATTTTGGCTTAAAACACATTTTAAATCAAGCATCTCAGTTCCTCCCTTTTCATTAATGACATGTGCTTCAGTCATTTTAATTCTTTTAATAGAGCCCTTTGAAGAACACCATATCTCTGCAACATTTCATGGGTAATACTGTCCTACACTGGAACACAAGCCCCATTCTGAAACAGTAATTTGGTCCCTGAAGGGCCCTTCAGTCTCAGTCCTGCTGCCTGCCCTGGCTGAACTGTCTAGGAATAAAGCCCAAGATAAATGGGGCTAGATTTATGCAGAGTAATTGAAAGCCTCCTGCCTATTCTTGTCTTTCTTATGGAGAATATACTTGGAAATTCGTTTTAAGTCTGAAGCGTTCTTTGAACACCTGATTTTGTGATTTTTGTTTTCTTCCTTCCCTTTGTCGAACCTTTATTAGAACACTGACGAACCTTGGCCTCTGCAAAGGATTAAGTGAGCAGATTCTTCAAGTCATAAATCTAAAGACATATTAAAAGCAAGGAAAAGGGATTTCCCCAGTGTTTTGGGGGGATTTATAAGTGCCAAAGGCTAAACAACTTACAAGAGAAGTAAGATTGCTCCCTTTTCCAACCTGGACATGTTCTAATATTGTGACACGGCGTAGAATTAAGCTGGCTTACTAAGTAGAAACATGTAACATAATTGAAAATGCACAATACAGAAAGGGGTTCTCAATACAGCGATGTCTTGTTGTAAAGATTACACTGATTTATAAGGAATGCCTTAACTCCTAATCCCAGCCATGCAAGACCACAGAGTCAACGTGAGTCTTTTATAACCAGGGAAAGAGAAAAAGGCTTAATATTATATATTCCTAAGATTGAATATAAATTTGGAATTGGTGGTTGAACAGGCCATTCATTTCCCTTAAAACAATGTAGCAATGAAAACATTTTTATTACCTTTTGACATGTGGATTTTCAAAGAAGTTCAGGCATTCTCTGTTTCAGAAATGATGGGTATAGCCAAATCATGGAAGGGTAATGAAAATGAATGGTGTGGTGGGGGAGAAGAATAGATATTGTGGGATATAAACTGTTTAGAAAAGATCAGCAAAGAAGAAAAGTGTCAGGCTGGTGTAAATAAAACCAAAGGAATAACCTTATGTACAAAGTAGGGATTAGAAAAAAATTGAGGTAAAAGGGGACCTTGGACTAAATGCTGAGGGTACAAAATCATTATGGCTTGAAATCAAGGATAATAAAGAATAGAAATTGAGTGCACCAAGTTTTTGTTGTTGTTGAAAAGCATCTTATGAGTAAAAGTCACATCCTAATGTCTGATTAGAATAGGGAATTTTAATTTTTTTTAACATTTTAATTCATTTTTGAGAGACAGAGACAGACAGAGTGTAAACAGAGGGGGGCCAGAGAGAGAGGGAGACAAAGAATCCAAAGCAGACTCCAAGCTCCGAGCTGTCAGCACAGAGCCTGATGTGGGGCTCAAACCCGTGAACCATGAGATCATGACCTGAGCCAAAGTTGGACCCTTAACTGGCCTAGCCACCCAGGTGCCTCTGGAATAAGGAATTTTAAAGCTTACTTATGCACCAAAGAAACAGCTGCAGACCGTGGCCAAGTTCCAAGTGGTCTGTTGGTCCTGTCACTGCAACTTTTCTCCTTCTTACCTGTGAAATGGGAGAACAATATTATAACACATGCTGCATTAGATAGTATATAGATGGAAGAAGGAAATATTGTGGAGCAGAATGTGAAACTTAACAGAGGAACTATAAATGTATGTGTGTGTGTAGGAATAAAATGAGAGGAAAGCTCTTTGAAAGATAATATTNTCTCTCTCTCCTAGAAATAAATAAAAATATTTAAAAAAAAAAAAAGAAAGATAATATTCCCAGGTATGTTACACAGAGTAATTGTATGAAATCAATATATGCTATGTTGACTATATATACAGAACAAGGTAGCTTTTGATTGAACAATAACTAGAATAACAATACCTGGAAATAAATATAAGTTTATATATATAAATAGCTATATATATAGTCAGTATTGATTGATGTTTGCTTCATTTGTTTTTCAATGATATGAAAGAAATGAAAAATGAAGTCCCCAAAAGATTCCTAGTTCATAGGAATTTGCAAAGCTGTGGAGTTATAGAGAGTTGAATATTCAAGGTTTTTGCCAAGGAGAATTTACTAAGCCAAGAGTAGGTAATTAGTGTGTGTGTGTGTGTGTGTGTGTGTGTGTGTGTACAGTGTATACATACATACACATGAACACATACACATATACAAACACATATAAAATACCCATGCATTTATACACATGTACACACATACAAACACACATTTACGTGTATACAAATGCATACACATGCATGGGCACACACACCCACTGTTTAGCTGGTTCTAAGAAGGAAAAATATCATAAATAAGGATTAGCCCAAAGTTCAGACCTAGGAGAGTGGTGGTTCTGACAATGGCAAAGCTTTAGCATTGGGTTTGCTTTGATTCCCAAGGAAATAACAGGGGAATGCTGCTTGAGAGATTTATTTTTTGCTTGCAGAGAAGTGAACATTAGGGGAAAAATACACATACATATCAATAAGAAGGGAAACGGAATTTACTACCTCAAGAGAAGGATGAGCTGCTTCCTACAGTTACAGAGATGCAATTCCTATTGAAATCAATTTTCATTGTACTGAGTTTTCTAACTTCAGAAGCTGGCACAATATAAGAATGGGTTCTTAAAGCCAAAATAAAGCAGTATAGAAAGAGGGGTTTTAAAAAAAATGCCACTCCGGTCCCTCAAATCAGAAGCCATTGTTGTACTCAAACTAAAACAAACCCAAACCCAACCCTGTGTGTGCAGTGGGAAATTATGGGCTCTAATGTCCCCTGACTTTAGAGTAGCTTGAAAAAGAGACTAATATATTAGTCTGTTTGGAGGATTAGCCGAACAAACTAAATTCTGTTTTGCTCTCAAGATTCAAGGTGTTTTACTTGTCCTTAATGGTTCAGGCAGGGGGAAGAAACCTAATAGCGGCCCTTGGATGCCTAAAATAAGATAGACACTAGCCCAGGATGCAAAGAAAGAACACAAGGACTAAGTGGCAGTAAATCAGGTCATGAAGACTAGCCTAGAAGGAGGGCAGAACTAATGTCATCAAAGCTTATTAAGTTTTATTTAAAAATGTTAAATAGAAGTCCTTCAAGAGTGATCCATCCCCAAGTCAAGAGAAAATGGCATGATCTCAGCTGCAGAACATAAAACGTGTCTATTTGATACCAGGCTTAGCAGCAGGGTGATGGGGGCAAGAAGAGGGACTAAAAACAGTGGCAGCAGACAAAATGAAAAGTATAAATAGAAGTATAGAATATACAGTAACCTGGAGGAAATTACTATAATGCTGCTTGCTGTTCCCGTCTCCACTTGTAACAATGAAAAAGAAAAAGTGACTGAAGTATGCAAGATATGCTATAGGAGTTCCCATGATTTAGAAATGGGACTAAGGTCTGTGTCTTTAGAAAAGAAAAATAAAGAATAATAAGGGCCCATTGAGAAATTTGCATGGTTTTGAGAGGCCTGTAGAAATTTGCATGGTTTAAGTGGCTGATGGCTGTTTGCTTACATGTCAAATATGAGGAGAAGGGCTTTTAAATGAATGAGCAAATAGAGATGATCTCTAACCTTGTAGAAAAGCATAATTACTACATTGAATAAAGGCCTTGCGGCCAGAACAGCAGGGATTAAACAATTTAAGAATCATATAAGTATAACATTTAGGAAAAAAGTCCAGTATTGTTCCATCCCTTATAATATTCCTTGTATGAGAGTTTTTGCTTTGCAAAGTTCTTTTGCATCTAGCATATAAATTTTCATTATATCCTTACCACAGCAACCTGGGAGTTTAGAAGGGTAATATTATATCCAATTAACAGGAGATGTAGAGTAGAAAAAGTGAATAGAGATCTCGATTTTTGTTTGGCTCTGCCAGTAGCTCATTCTGTCTTTTCACAAATTCCCTTAATCCGTCTGGGTCTTGAATCTGCAAAATGGGAATTGTTTGAGCAAATAGTTGATGAGGGATTTCAAGCTCCAAATTCTAGGAGTCTTTGGTTGTCAAGTTTTACTGATGAGTTGGGCATATCAGAGTTAAAAATTGCATTCTCTTGGCTCAGGATCATAATTGCCTTGGATGCATTTAGTCTCAAGCTTTTTACTCATCTTTGCCAAAATCTTTGAGGGATACTCCCACCTGCCAGTCCCATATACAACATTAGGCAGTATAGAAATTGCTGGAAGTTGGACAAATTCACTTTAAAATGTTAATCTCAAGAAATCAAAGTAGAGTGACAATATGAATCTTTTCAGCTCCAGCTGAAAAGCTATGCTTAAATACTGTCTTTGGCAGTTTTCGAGGGTCTTTCCTTCCTAGTCATATTCTGCTTGCAAATATTTTTTCCTATATTTTGATTTAGATACTAGTGGTTCATCAGCAAGCATTTAGTGAATGCCTTCTATGGGCCAGATGTACTGCATTAACTTAATTAACATTATGGGATGCTGGCCACTTTCTGAAAGGTGAGGTTTGAAGTTATGGGAAATCAGGGTAGTTTTGGTAATGATGCAAACAGACCTTTCTCACTGAGGTGCACACTTGGAGAAAAACACTAATATAATCAGTGGGAATTTGATGACTAAGAGATTGGTGAGATGAGGGGAGGAAAGGAAGATAATTATTCAATGAACTGGCGGGAGAAATAAAAGAAAGTTCTACTTGTATTGGTTAGAAGGGCACATCTATTGTAGAGGAAGTACCAGGAGGAAAATCTGGTGGGGAGGTGGAAAGAAAGAAGGAGGGAGAGAATTGAGTCCATAGGTGGTGGGATTATCCCCAGGATAGTAAAGGCCTGAGGAGAATTTTATTTTGGGAGAGATGTTGAGGGGCTAGCACGAATCCACAGATGCAAATCCACCTGGAGACGGAAATTAAACCCTTTCGGTTAATTCGTTTTCCAACTGCAGACTCTCCCTTCTATTCAAACTATATCAGTACCCATTCCATGGTCTTTAATATAATTTGCCAATTTTTATTGGGATCTGATAGAGGTATAAATTATAAAATGAAAAGATAGAATCATGGACAATGTTTTCTGCCAACCCACCAAACACATTTAGCATGTTGGGTGTGAAAACTGTCTATAGTTGTGTAGAGTTATTAGCCTTTTGACTAAAGACTTCATTCAGATTCTTGCCCATTAGAAATGTATACAATTTTTTTCTGAGAACAATTTGGCCCAGTTACATTTTATTATTAGCCATAATACATACTACTCATCGTCAATACTCTGATATTTTGGTTTTAACCCAGGCCTTGATTCCACATTCTGCATACCCAACAGGCACACACATACATAAGAAGAAGAAAAAGAAGAAGTGAATTTTTAAGAGCCTCTTATTTCTTCACCAACAGGGAAAAATGGAAAAAGAATTCAGAAGCAGTAGCTGTCAATATATGTTGCTTTCTGTGGTTCTCTTTCCCGATTAAATAAATCATTTGTAAGGTTTTGATGACAAAAAGGTGTGACTCCTGCCGAGTCCTCACCTGCCAGCACAAGACCATGCAGTCAGATTTCGAGATTTAACCAGAGAAATCATCCTTTTTTTCCATTTCCCCTGGAAACAGAGATCCCAACAGTGAGGTTAATCATTTGGATTTTGCAATTGATATTGAGGCAAAACAGAAATAATTCTTCACCTCAGACCCTTGAAATTTGTTGGCAAATGTTTTAGAGCTCAAGATTAAAACTTTTCTTTCCTTTTGAATCACAAATATGAGGTGCTTTAAGTGTATTGTTTCAGAACCCAATCTCCCAATGAAGTGAAGCCTGCTAGGGGATAGAAAATGGAGTGGAAACCACTTCTAGAACACCAGGTAGAGTGAAAATAAATAGGAGAGCATGAAGGGGGCTTCCAATGACACAGGAGCTTGTTGAGGATGAAGGTGGAATCTGCCCTTGAGAGTGGTCATTCAAAATGGTAACTCCCCAGTAGGTTTTTCTTAATAGTTGTCTGCAAACATTTGTGAAGACGATGATCTAATGTATGGCATATGAAAATT
The DNA here is from genome assembly GCF_008692635.1 of Crocuta crocuta. NCBI lineage: Eukaryota > Metazoa > Chordata > Mammalia > Carnivora > Hyaenidae > Crocuta > Crocuta crocuta. The sequence continues at coordinate 4,034,830 of NW_027532679.1, read as the reverse complement.
AGGTTAAGACTGCTTCTGATCAACCTGCCATTCCAGAGATGAGCGTTGGCATAAAACTCCCTCATTCTAGACCCAGGGACTTTGCAACAACTGTGCACATACATTTCAATCAGAATAATGAGTGTTTCTGAAGAAACTATATAGAAAATGAAACCTATGTTTAAAATTAGGGATTTTAACCTATGGTAGATTTTGTGGTGTATTTTTAGCAAAGATTTTGTATGTTATTGATAATAAAGAAAAAAGATGTATCTTTGGCTTGATTGTTACCACTCAGGAGACTCCTATGTACCTATTAGTTTTCTTGACCATACTTTCAAATAAAAGTGAGGACTTTGTGGCCTTATAAGTCTAAAATAAAGTTATGAGGCGAACAGAACAGAAGCCATTAATTTGCTCAGTCATTAAAAAAAGTTTATTAAGTACCAACATGTTTATTTTTGCCAGCCTGTGTGAAGAAAGAGACTAAATATTTGAAATTGGGATCTTGGAAAAATCTAGCTTTCTACATCTATGGCATCCCCTTCTGAAATGTGGTCTCCTGTTGTAAAGAGAATATACCATCCTATCTATGTTTTGTAATTGAAACAAATTTTCATTTTCCCAAAGTGGCTACTATACCTTTGCTTGACTATTGATCTCTTAGTAGTTAAGCAGCACTGTCTCATATCAGTATTGGGCCAGGATTAAATCTTTTCTATTTTGGAAAAGAAACAGAAACATTATTTACTTTAAATTAGTCTAAGAGAGTCACAGGCTCTGGGATTGGAGTTTCCCATGGTGAACATTGTCCTTTATCCCTAAATCCATGCAAAAATGTTTTTGTATAGTAACATGTTTATAATCCTTTGGACTCAGATGCACCAAGGCAAAACAAATGCCCATCCATCTAACTTGGAATGTTATACTTCAGAAATAGCATGGAATTTGTCAGTTATTGATGAGTATTGCTGGAAGACACAGAGTGTCTGGCTTCAGACCAGCCCTTGATATGCCAATGCAACGCATGTCTGTTGGGCTTCTAAAATTTGTGTTTTTTTCTGCTGGTCCATACTGCTTTTCCAATGCAACACACTGATGACAGAAATACCTCAAATTGTGACTCTTTTTCTAACAGGCTGCATAGATAACAGCTATTTCCTTGTAGGTAATCTGGAAGGCAGGCACTGGTAGGTCGTTTTTAAGGATTAGGACAGGAAGATTGGGCACAGGCAGCAGCACACCTTCCCATTCACACTGAGTGTTGCCAGCCAGGCCAGGTTCTTAGGCCTGTTTCCTTTCTTCCTTTTGCATTAGAGCAACCTCCTTCAAACTGCACTTGGAGTGGGGGCTGGGAAGTCATGGGGAGGGCACAGACAAAGTATTTCAATAGGTACTTTGCATAGTAGACTCACTAAATTCAATCACATTTTTTGTGCTGTGCTAGGAAGAGAAAGATAAAAAAGATACAGAACATCATGGCAGAGAATAATGATTAAGAACATAGACTCTGGAACTTGACAGAGCTGGGACTGAATCCCAGTTCTGCCACTCAGTAGTGGGACATATAAATGACTTGTCTAGACTTTCTGGACCTTGTTTCCTTGTCTGTAAAGGAGCTAGTATGTTCCCCACACAGTAGTTATGAAGATCTGATGGGCAGGCATGGACAAAGTGCTAGCTGAGTGCCTGGCCTATAGCAGGTGTTCAATAGACCTCAGATAATATGGTGATAATATGGTGTTATGGAGCCATTTCTGCCCCTCGTAACACCCCTGGAGCATGCTCATTATTAACTGATCTTCTCCCTATCACAGAACCAACAGTACTACCATCTAGCCAGCTTGATCAGCCCAAAAGGTGGGTGTCACCTCACTTGCCGTATTAAGAGGACTCATAATAATTGAAATGGATGAGATTTGGTTAGTATCACTACAGCTGTTCTGTTCCATAACCCAAAAGAAGCTTCTGAAAACACTAACTTAAGCATTCAGAGGAGAAAACTTTAACAAATGACGGCATCATGCCAGAGACTTTCAAAGGTGCAGGGCATTTGTGTACCTGTTGTGGTGCGTGTGTGTACGTGCCCATTTGCAAACTCAGCCTCTAAGAAGACCTCCCAGCTCTGCCCCACATCCGTGCTGAGCTTGCCATGTGCCCCCTAACTTTCTGTCCTGATGAGATGACAGTTGTTTCTGCCATATTAGTTCAGTGTGTATGTGGCTTTTATACTAGACTGTGAGCTCCTCAAGGGCAGGGGCTACTTCTTGATACTTGCATTCCCCCTGACTCCTTGGGTGTGCCAGAGTGAGGTAATTAGCAGCAGAAGAGGGAGAGTGCAGGCAGAACCCAGCTCTTGAGCTTATTAGCTGTGTGACTTGGGGAAGCTGCACAACTTGCCCAAGCTTCAGCCTCCTCATTCCTAAAATAGGGCTAACTACTCTTACTGGATTGTTAGGAGGACTGAATACAGTCATGTTTGTAAAGCATGCGGCACAGTTCCTGGTACTGATTCAAGGCTACCATTTATGGAGTACTTATTATTCCAATGAGTACACTGCCTTTTCTATAGAGGGGCTCAGTAGCATTTGCTGGATGTTTTATGAACTATCCATGTAGCCTGGATATGTGTTTATTTATACTGATATGTGTGTGTATATATACACATATGTACATAATAAAGTGAAGGCAGGCAGTCACAAGAGGCATTCTTTTTTGAAAGTGACATCATTTTTAAAATGTACATGCGTATATACATGTACACATATATATGTATACACACACATACATAAAAAAAGCACCAGAAATGAGTGTTCCTATTTCTCTCAATGGCCTCCCTCCACTTATTCATATATATACATTTTTTTAAGACAAATAGATTGATAGGATCAACAGTAGTGGTTGCAGACATTTTATGGGCTTAGAGAGTGACTTCTCTCCCATAAAGAAATAATAAAACAAAGAGTGAAGGAGGAAACTAAAGAAAGATTGAGGCGTGGAAACCAAGTTGTTTTGCTCCCTCTTTTTTATTTTTAAGGGCTGTGTTTTTACCCACAGAGAGTAAATTTCTAAGTGTCATGCAGATTTCGTGCATGAACAGCAGGGCCGTGTGACATCTCGGGGTGAACATACACTGCCGGGTACTCGGTGATGTGTAACACGATCATGTGTATTGCTCCATGAATATCCTTGTGTTACTGAAACCTCCTATTGGAGAAGCTATGTCAAAAGACCACTATCTTTGTAGTACAAAATCAATTGCATCTGTATGAATTATTGAGTTGCTTGCCATCACTTTCTGTTCTTTTTTATTATAAGGGCTCATTGTTGTGAAAAGGTTGGATAAGTTTTTTTTTTTTCCTTTGAGAAACTTTGTGAATTTTTATCTTGTGTGTTGTCATAAAATAATTAGGAGTGTCCACTTTCCTCCACACCTCTCTTTCCAGCTTGGGCATTTAAATATTCCAGTACTTGGGTTTAGTCCTTCCTTTGCTGGTTGAACACCAAGCTTCTAGCACATGGCAGCCCAGTATATGTGGCAGGCCCTGGGGACTCAAACTCATTTTAAGGAGAAAACACTCATTTTTCCTGTGACAATGAGCATGACATTCACATGCTTGCATCCAGTGCCATCAAGCAGCTTTTATACCAAAAGAAGAGACGTTACTAAATGAACATTTCTTGCTCTTGTGTAAATAGATAGATTAATGGCATTAAGTGAAAGCCAAGCCTGCCTGAAATGTTAACTTCCTTCTGGGGTTTTGAGTTTCTCTTATTTTTGATAAATGGACCAATCTGGCAATAAAATCCTTGCACAGTAGGTTAATAATGTCATAGCTGAACTGTGAAATAGTAATGTGTGTACCATCTCTCAGCAAACAATAATCCTTGAAGCCTGATAAATCTATTTCCAGCCCAATTGCATGTTCATTGTTACCCACAACTCCTTCTTTGCAAATACAAAGCAATTTTGTCACATGCATTTTTAAGCAGAAGCAACTGGGAAGTCAAAGGCACATAGGGCTGTGAAGGCAGGGATGGAGGACAGGTTCATTGTCAGTCCTCTTGAGGTCCTGAAACTCTCAGTGTCAACAGACTCTCCTCAGGATCCCTGCATTGCTGGTAGGGGGGCACTGTGTAACCTTCTAGTCCTTTCTGTGCCCAAAGCACTGAAGTGCTGCTGGAGGCAGAGAAGGATTGGGATTTAGGAAGCAAAAATCCCCCCAGGTCCTTTAGTTTTCATTGATCACTTAGTAGCAGGCAAGGTTTGGTGCTATTTACCCCAAATCCCTGATGACAGAAGAGGCGATGGGGAGACGTTTCTACACTGACTTCCTGTAGAGCTGGGAATACAGAATCTGGCAAATGTCTGCAGGCTTCAGACAGCCCGCAGCACTCACAGACTGTGTGCAGAACACTTCAGCGCCACAGATTCTAAACAAAAGACAGCCAAATGCCCTCCTTGTATTAAAATAAGGAGAGAAATATACCCCTCCCCCCATCTGTGGCCAGTCATGGGCAACTCCAGGGTAAAATTTACACTATGTTGGTAGAAAAGAGAACTGTATCCAAAATCATGGCTGATTTTGAAGGAATTATTTAAACACCAGAATCTAAGTAGCTTGGGGCAGTGCACATAAACTTGACAAACAGGCTACTTTAGTACTGTCTGACTGTATCAGCATAATAGGGCAATGAAGCTTTTATTCATTCAAAGAAAGGTTGAGTTTGATTGGCAGGGCAGCCTGCCTGAACGCAAGTGGCTCTTTTCCCCAACACTTCACTGCTATCAATTACCGTTTTGAATACGAAGTGTTTCTAATGTAAAATAATGCCAACCTCTGCCTCTATCCTCAGGCCAGAAAGCTTCTTTGTGTTATTTATTCCTGGTCTGTGACTGTTCTGAACCTTCCTCTCTGCCGTCCCCCCCCCCTTCTTTTCTTTCAGTATCTAAGTGATGTAACATTGCCAGCTGAAAGGAGGTTCATGCAGAAAACATTCCTGTTCTTTATTTTAATCAATAACCTCCTGGGTGAATGACATTTCCACCTTAGTGATTTAAAATAAAAAACCTGGGGATGTCCATGCTTGTGAATCACCCCAGGTTCCAGGAACAAAGGAGGCATTTTTGTTTTTTGTAATTTCCCCTTCATACTACAAACAACTGGGCTCTAAAGTTGATTTCATTTTAGCAGTCAACTTCTGTCTGGAAAAATGTGTGCGACTGAACTGAATGCCGTTCTTATTTAAATCGGCAAGTGATTTGCTTCAGCTGCCATCTGTTGGCCGGTTAGCTATTTTAATTTGATGCCGGGGACATTACCTGACTTTGTATATTGCATTTTGATCTGCATCATGTTTGAGAAATGTCTGAAAATGACTCTAAGGGAGAGGACTTTGAAGGATTCTGTTGAACAAATATGTACATATGTTAATACAGTGCTGGGCATACAAGTGTGTGAACATATACGTGTGTGTGTGTGTGTGTGTGTGTATTCAGCATGTCTTCCCTAATAATCTTTATGGCCAGACTGATAATAAATCCTTCAAATTTGTTTTCCTCCACACTTCTGACTCACCCTCCTCATTTAAAGATCATTAACTCTGAGCTTTCATAGTATCCTTACCCATTTGTCTAAAACTGCAGTTTCTCTTGTTTGTAGGCCAGTCGAGCAAGGTTTAGATGGCAGGGGCAGCGTGGCGGAGTACCTGTGTTTGCCTGAGGTCTGAATGTGGACAGCACATTCAGCACTCATTCCTTTCTCAGAGTGCCTGGAGTTTGACAGTGCTTCTTGAAGAGTTATTGAGAACCTCCTAAAAGAGGCACCAGGGCAGTTTGAAAAGTGTGCAGGGCAAAGGAATCCATAGGCCTGGTGTGGCCTGGACCCATCCTGTAATTCCTCTGCGTTTTCAACAACTTGTGTGTAAAATGAGGTGATCCTACTGGGTATTCTCTAACTGCCCTCCCTGTGCTAATGTTCGAGCACAGTCTGGTTCAGAAGGGAGAGAGAAAAAGGCATGTAGCCTGGTCTGTACCCTCGTTTTTCATAGTCTCACTGAGATTATACGAATTATTTGTATTCACACAACATTAGAGACATGAAGCTAATCAAGCACTAGATCGTCCTCTGCTTTTTTTCTCTTTGCTAATAAATTCAAACTTCCAACTTTTGAAAATGATTTTGTTTTTCTCAATCTTGCCCTTCCATATGATGTTCTTTTTGGCAAAGCTTCTTCCTTTGCAACCTTGTAATATTTGCTCTGGACCTTTCTTTTCTCACATTCATTAACATTCAGGTTGAAATACACAAGAGCATTTCCACTTGAACTTTCCTCTCTCTCGGGACAGCTTCTTTGCCAAGCTCACCTTGATACGTGCATTCTCTCCCTTGAGCATATGCGCTTGCAAATGCTAGGTTTGAGTGAATCGTATTTGGCCACATCAGAAACAAAAAGGGTGCCTCCAGTTTATATGTTCACCATTGTGATTATTGATAGTACTGAAGTCCCCAGTTTCATTCTGCACAGACCAACCATCCTACTCCAAGCATTTATGCAATAAACAGTAGGCAACAGAAGGGACACATCTGATAATAATATGGCAGGGTGAATGGTAAGAATCAGGGAAGAGTGAATAAAGGGAGAAGGGCTTGACAGAAAAAACTGGGAGTTTCAATTTAAAATTTGGAATCATGGGAATCTAATTTCTTCCATTTATTGGACTTCAGGAATATGTGAAGAAATTTAGGCTAGCTAATAGTAGAAACATGTGATCTCGGGCAAATTACTTAACTTGTCTCAGCTTTAGCTTCTTGAAAAATGAAGAAACATAATAGAAAATAGCTATATCAGACGGTTGCTGCAGGGATGAAATGAGATAATGAGATTAAATGAGATAAACCATCTAGCAGGTCACCTGGCCCACAGCAAGGAATCAGTAAATATTTTCTGTTGTTGCGATTGTTAGGCGGAAATCATAACACCCAAAACTGGTGTCTTAATTGATGCTATTCTCCCAAAGAGGTGGGACCAGCTTTGACTTGGGAGGCCCTGTAGTCAGAAGTCACTCTAATCTATCCAATAAACGTTGCTCTTTCTCCTCTCCCTCTCCCCGTGTCTCATTCTTATTTACAGGTGTTTTTTTTTTTTTTTTTTTTTTTCCCTTTCCTGACAGTTATAAATACAGATCTGCCTCATGCCATAGCAGGTCAGTATTTTCACTATTGTTAGTTGTAAAACTGCAGGTATTTTGGTACCAGTGAAAATATTTTTTGGATTCTGCATTTGCATACTCAATTTGTTAGTATTTCTGGGACGTTTTCTGCTTGCAAATTTATTTGAACTTCTCCTGGGACCAGCAGCCGTCTCCCTCTGGAAGAGAGAGCCTGACGGAGCTGCACTTGGTTTTGGTTCCATGCGGCAGTCACATGGGGTTATGTTCTTTTCCATTGTGACTCAGGAGTTGGCATTTGCCTTCTATTTCTTGCTGGTTTCACGGGCATCAGAAACTATTCTTTCTAGACCAAGATATGGCAAAAGGAAATGACTTCTTCACTAATTATTCCAATGAGGCTTCCTGAGTGTTATTGGAAAGAGAATCCATGGAAAGTGTACATCGTCACAAAACTTTGTACTATCAGCATGATATTAGCTCTAAAATGGCCTCCAAAATAGAATAATAACTGAAAGGGGTCTGTATGCACGTGTGTTTATGGTATTTGGCTATTCTCATAACTCAGGGTCACCAAAATGTCTCTTTAAAGGGAGAATGGCTTAACAGGAATGAAATAATTTAGTCTCTATTTCTTATGAAGCTACAATAATATTTTTGAACAGTCAGCTGAATGCCTCCTAAGTTGCCTGGATGACTAAAGGGCTTAAAAAGTTCTTCCATGGAGATAAATAAGCTGTCAATTCATGATGAAGAAAATCAAACTCATGGTGTTGATCTTGGCCGGGGTGCCTGTACAAGTATGAAAGAAATTTTTGCCGAGATGTAGCACAGCCCATGTGTTAGCAGTTAGCACTCCAATGCCACACTGCGCCTCTGCTAGCCTTTTCACAAGATAAACATGGTTGTCAAAATAAGGAAAAGAAAAGATTAACCCATTCAGTTGCGTGTAAATAATAAATGACACTCCAGCTCCCTAGAGTCTACACGAAGAAAGGAGACAAGGGTCCAGAGAGTGGTTTTTATTGTTACTTGGGTTTTCTTTTCTGAACACCTTCTCATGCTTGGGTTTGGAACTGCAGGGTCGCAGCTCTGAAATCTGGGCGCAGTGGGAAAAGGAGGTGCAGAGGGAGAGGTCTGAGGGAAATGCATTCCGAAAGCCCATTTGTTTCCTCAGGTCCTTAAACTCTTACAACCTAACAGCGTATTTCTCTGACCTTGTGGTCTGAAGTCATGCATATTTTGGAGTGAACACTTAAAAGGAAAGAGCAAACAGGATAATAATCGGTTATACCAGATTAGTACACTAGTATCAAAAGCCCTGCTTGTGTTATCCTTCTGATATTTAAGTCCAGACCTGGGCATGAGCAGAGAGGTGGTGATTGGGGGAATCATGCTATTTTTTATTTCCTTTATATTAATAAAACCAAAACAAGGCTATCAAAACACAAGACCAGGCTGCCCATTGGCTGCTGTAGGTGGTGTCTCAATTTCTTGCCTCGGGCTATACGGAGTCTCAAGGTGCTTTCAGGCCTGAATCTGGCGTGAGAGGTACACCTAATTGGGCAGTAGCTCAGAACTTTTAAAACTGAATGATAGGGGAATGCCACACATTTTATGAAAATGTATTGTTTTTCTTGACGTTCTTGCATAATTTGTAGGAGCTTCCGTTTTGTTTTGGGTTTTGTTTTTTTTCTTTGCCCTCGGAAGTCCTACAAAGCAGCAGGCACAGTAAAATGGAAAACATCACTGTGTCTCATGTTTAGGAAGTCTCCAGTAAAAATCAATGATTCCATATCATAAAAGGCTTAAGGAGAGAATTTTGATGTGCCTCCCCAAAGTGTGCAGCAAACAGGAAGGGTCATGGGACTGAGGGTAGAAGATAATCTTAACCTCTCCAAGCCTCTGTTCCCTGCATTTCCTCATCTTTAAATGGGGGCAACAATGGGACTTACCGAGTAGAGGTGTTAGGGAGAGCCAGGGGAGACAGAAGTCTGTAAGCATGCTGCCTGCCTTTGTTGTAAGCTCTCTATAAATATTTGAAGTTGTTACTGATTTGTATCATTTCCAATATTATTATATCTTATATTATTTTTGGTCCTATTGTTTCAACTAATTTGTAAACTTTTCTCATTTGCAAAATAAAGGAGTCAAACCAGATGACATCTACGATTCTTTCTTGTATTAAGACCCTAGACTTCTAAAGGTTCTTTTCGTTGTAACCAGGAGGAAAATGCATATAGTCATACCAAAAGTATCATAAATCTGGAGGTCTCGTGTGAGACACTGCGAGAAGTCTGAAAAGTTTTAGGTTGTAATTAAGCAAGTGGGTTATGCTAAAATTGACTGTGTGAAGGCAATAGTGTTTTCTCTAACCACATGGATATTATTGAGTATGTGTAAATAAGAGACGGGTGAAAAAGATGAATACTAATCTCTGCAAGATTCAAATGAATATTAACTCTTATTCAAATAGCACAAGTACATTGCACAGTGAAATCAAAACATAAATTCATATGATTTCATTTTTTTTCCAGCTATGCACATCCTTTGGTTACAGAAGCAGCCCGGGACTTATAGAACTGCTCATTTCCCAGTGAAGTATGACATCTGGGCTGTTCCTTTAAATATAGTACCTTGTTTGCTCAGGCTTATGGCTCAGTAATATTTGTTTTGTCTTATAAATGCAGTGAAAGCAGGGATTACAGGTATTCCTCAAGGAATAATTAGAAATAAAAGCTTATTTATACGAGGGAAGTTTTCGAGTAGGATGTGTTTTTGCTTGAGTCATAAAGAAGTGATACTGGTTTTAGTTTCAATTTTGATGTGTTGGAACTCTATACTTTCTGTGGAGTCCATTTGGAGAGGTTTAAAAAAATTGCTCAGAATTCTCTGCCCAAGTTCAGGTTAAAAATGGCTTGTCTTTCTTCCTCTATTTCAAGCTCTTCTACCCTCCCGGCAAATCTTCTCCCCCATTTCTCTGTGTTTGGATTTTAAGAAATAAATTCAAGAAAGGAAAAATATGTAACTGTGGGCACTGTTCTTGTAAAATAAAGGTGTGCCCAGGATCAAAGAGAAGCCTTGTCTTGGAATACAATTTGGCCAAAACTGCCTGGTGTGTGTGTGTGTGTGTGTGTCTGTGTGTGTGTGTGTGTGTGTGTGTTCATCTCTCCATGATTCATTCTGAGGGCTGTTTTAGCCTTCATAAAATATTCATGCTAGTTGTGCATGGTTCTATAATTGCCATCTCAGGCCTTGAATTATTTATAGGTTGTACTGTTCACATAGTCTCATTTACTGATAGAGAAGATAACACCATACGAGAGGATCCCAAACACTCTGAGGCCTGTTACTTTGCATTAAGTAGTGGAATTATATTACTGTAGGTGTAAAACGCTGGCCTTTTTTTCCCTCCTCTCCCTTTAATATATCATTTTTGTATTTATAATATGCTAATTGTCAGGATGCTGTTAAGCCTCATAATTCCTGCCGAGTTTTGCAGAAATCAAGATGCGGCTGAAATGATTTAGCTCTTGATCCCAGAATGATTGTTCTAAAAAAAAAACCCTGTCTTTACACACAGCATAATTTATTGAAATGATGTATGACTCTACATGCATACCTGAGCCCTTTTGTTTTGTACTATTGATCAGTTTGTATGTCTCTGTGTTAACCAACACGTGGTTGGTTTAGGTAGACATTTACCAAGGAGGCTTTCAAGCTTGCTGTCCCTAATTAAATACTGAGTCTCAATTCAGTTATGTGACAGTTTCTCTGCACCTATTTATTTTGCCTTCCTAATGCTCTTTTCTCTTTTCTGCCAACTTGATCTCTATTCCACATACATCATACTGTTTTGGAATTTATTCAAGGGTGGGAATATCCTGTAGTTATCTCCTCTTTCTTTCTTTCTTTCTTTCTTATTATTTAGTTTCAAAAGTACATTCTAATGTCAATCAATATCAAAAACCTGGTTCATCACAGAGTGTACTTTTCTGGTTTTTCACTGCCATTTTCCATGTTTCAAGAGGGAAAACAGATAGAAAAATTCATGGCAGCTCATAACCTACTGCTGATATATTTTAGTTCTCTTCCTGCACCAGTGGAAAGTCATGAATTTTCTGCTGGTTTAGGGACTTCCAACTCTATACAAATCATTTAACAAACCTTCCTCTATCTCCTCTCCCAAGACTGATCGATCTTTTCCCTTTAGCCTTCTTTCTGTCACACAGGTTGCCTTCCCTTCTACGTATGATGTGCACTTTTCTACACCTCTATCAGCCAATTCACTGCTTCTCAAAATACACCTGCATACTGCTGGTGGTGCAGGGGATGATTTTAAGTTGGCAGGCAGGTGATTTTTAAGCGGTACCCATATGTGGCTTTGCATAACACTGGATCAGGTAATGAGGAAGTAATTCCATGTAAAATTTCTTTTAGTCCTTCTGATTAGGCCTGGGTCCCAGTTTGGTGCTAATCTGTCTTTAACACCTCTCTCACACTTGCTTCATCTCCATTTTCAATAAATGCCCTTTGGCAAGAAACAGTGTTTAGCCAAAATTTAGTAAATTTTGTTTTGTTTTGTTTTCACTTACTTTTATTTGTATTGCTTCCCTCTATCTAAGGAAAGTGGCATTGGTTTGCATTCATAAGAACAATGGAAAGTGTCATCAAAAAAACTTATTGGAAAAAAGAAGTGAGTCGATATCCATAAATTATTAAATATATAGGTATTATGTAAACATGGCAAAAATTATGAAATGCTTTAATGAATGACTAAAGTTCAGAGAATTCTATGATAGTGCCAGAGCAGCGGAGAATCATTCCAGAGAGGTAGGGTTGGGTGATGAGCACAAAGAGGGTACAGAAACAAAAATGATGGAGTGAGTGAAGGCAGTCAGTTTTATGCAACTCAACTGTCTGTCTTCACATGGTATAGGTTCCACTAACTAAATGGGGTTCTGTTCAATTTTCCTTTCTTACTAACTGAAGAGCCACCTGTATCGATGAATTTTTTTTCCTAAAGATATAAGAGTCCCATCTCCGCCATAGTAAGATGGTGCAGGGGGTGAAATTGACTATCATTAATGAATGAGGGTTTTTAGGGCTCTAGGAGAATGCTGTAACTGCAGTGGATCTTGTGGATTAATGTTGAGAGGAGTATAGGAAATTAGTGTAACTCTCTGCAAAAGAACAGTTGGACAAGCTACATTTCTCAGTAAAGCCAGAATATTAGTTTGTTTTGTTATCTAAAGAGTCTGCTGTGGGAGACTTCTGGCCTATGCCCAGTGACAACTCCTGGCATGTCCTAATAGCTTAGCACATATCCATTGTATTTGAATTAATGCTAGATAGCAGGGCTCTGATTAACTAATATTTCCTTAAAAATATACACACAGAAAAGTGAAGTATGATTGAAAATGAAATTAGATCACTGTTTCATTTACTCAGTGTATCCTGCAGAGTAAATGCCTGTGTCTGTACACTGGGGGGTAGCCCAGGAATAAATTATATAGTTCTTAGGAGCTTGTGACAACTCAGTTGACAAGAGTGAGTTGTGTGCTAAGCAGTCTTTAAAATTAAAATTCAGATGTGGATGTCTTACATTCTTATTTACCTTCATCCTATCGTCCAAAGAGAACAGACTGAAACCTTTCTACTTGGGTAGATAGGGAAGTCTTGTCTAAAGACAGAAGGAAGCTTAAGGCCACCTTGGGGCTGGGAAAACTGTCCTCCTGGCTACCTGTTCATGTCTGTTTTGGCAACAGAATTGAGTTGTGAAGCATTAAAAATTTTTTCTCCATCAACATGCTGCATTTTGGAAAAGCCACAGCTGTAGTTTTACTGAGTACCTCTGCACCTGCTCTGGTAACTGTTGGTCTTATTTTAGGCTTTCATCCCATTGGTTCTGACTCTCCCAAACTGGTGCCTAGTGCTTTGTGGAAGTGCAGTTTAAAAGGGTGAATTTGGTGCATTGCTGTGGAAAGAAGTCCTGGACCATAAGGCCAAATCTGGGGAAGGTAGTGGCCCCAACTCTCTGTTAATGAAATGTGTGTCATTGAGGAAGTCCATCAAGTTATCTGAGCTTCTATCTCCCCATCTGTAGAAAGACATGATTAAATTCCATGTTCTCTATTCTTATGTTTTATAGTTCCTTCATCCTCTATTCATACAGCGCCTGTGATTGGCTTCAGATCCCTGACCCCTGTATAAAGTCAGAACACCATTTGCCATAACCTAAACAAGACTGCTTTTTGAACACCTTTTATTTCTGCCTTTGTAGACATGTGATCGTATATAAGAATGACTTGGTGACTATTTTCTCCCTGTTCTGATGGGAATAATATTATTGTTATTGTTATTATTCTATTCCTAATAGCAACAGTTGTGTTAATTCATTTGTATGGCATTTTCCCAAGAGGGTCAACTGTGTCTAGAACATAATTAAATAAGAAAGGAGTGGAGGGTAATAAAGAATTTTAGAACTTTGTTTTTTTTAAGTACTTGATATTTGATTGATTTCTTAATCTGTTTTCAGCAGCATCGGCATGTCAGAAGTTGAAATTTTCCAAGCTTCTGCTGGTCATGGATTCATGACTTGAAGGGAAACTAATGTCCACCTATATAAGCACCTCACTGCTTTGATATTTCTGCCAAGTGGTGTCTGGTCTATTCTTGAACTTGTGCAATGATGGGGATCCCATCATCTCATAAGGTTGTGTTCTCTTACCATGACAGTGTTCTTTCCTTCTGTTGAACAGAAATCTGCCTGATGAAATGTTTAGTCTTTAGTCCTTGTTCTTTCTAATGGACTTTTTAAGACTAGAGCTGCTGCTTAAGCCACAGAGCAAATAGTTTAAATATTGGAAACAATTGCCTCATTTCATCAAGGCTTCTCTCCTTCAGAGTACATGTTCCTTCAAATATTCTCCCTATGACATTGCATTGAGTCCTCTGACATTGTATGCTAAATATACACAAATGCAAAGAGCAAGGGCAATTGAGTCAATCAGATATCAGTTCAGATTTCAGATATGCTCTTACCTTGTTTTGTGGCCATGGGCTGTGTGGTTAAGCCTTAGGTTTCTTGTAGTTAAAATGGTGGTAATAGTTGAAAGTATCTAATGTCATCCAGGGCCTATAGTAGGTGCTAAATAAAATTTTATTGTTTCCCATTTCTGACTCTTCCTCTTGTCTATCCTAAATTATGACATCCAGAAATGATGTGGGTCTCCAGAAAGGCTGAGTGCATTAAAGAGTAGGTCAGGATCTTCATATCACCTCAGTTCTCGTAATACATTGTATATCTAGTAACATGGCCAAGTGTTATGTCACCTGTGGTTGAAGCGGAGGGCATGCACACCTGTTTTCAGCCCTCTGTATCTAGCCCTAGCCAATGTGCTTTGGCAAGAAAATCTTTATTGGCATCAGGTGGAATGCTTGTTGATAAATAGTAGCAGCTTTGGGTCATGAAATTCCATTCTTTATGAATGTCTGGCATTTTGTGAAATTAGAATTATGCCTTCTCTGGGTTTTCTTGGCTTTCTTCAACAGTCTCTACCTGGTCCTCAAAACAAAACAGCAGGAATAAATATCACCCTCAGACATGCCTCTTTCAAATTCAAAAGAAAGGCAAACAAAATAGGTGCCCTCTAGAGCAGCAGAGAATAGACTCTCCAATCATCTTCATGAAAGAATAAAGACAATCTTTCCAGTGTTCACAAGATGGAGAACTGAATTGTCATGCATGATTCTAAATCCTTGTCTGAATGAAAAGGCAGGATAGGGAAGTGAAAAAGGAATAGGAAAGTTTGGAGTTGATAAAAGATAAAAGATAAAGATAGCCCAAGATAAAAACAAAATAAATTTGGGAGGAGTACGTATGAGTACCTGTGCCAGAGCTGGGGCAAAAAGAAAAGAATACTGCCAATATGGCAAAACAAATGCTTTGGAAGAGGAAGTATGAGAGTTTCACTGATTCTGTGTGGTAAAGTAATACTAAAAGAGGGGAGAGGTCCTCTCTCCTCTGCCCCCACAAACTAAATCGCAATGCCCTTCCTTGGAATGGGCTGGACTGAAAAGTGTGGTGTTTTCTCTAAGGGTATCCAACCCTTTGGGTCCCCAGATAAGCACCAGCACATTGTTATGCAAATTGTCCCTATTCCCAGCGGGATTTTGCTGCGCCTTGTGAAGGCCTCTGCTGGGAAAAGCGCTTTTCAGCTGTCTCCTCCTGGGTTGATATCTTTATAGAGAGACCAGAGCAGACAGTGTTCTGCATTTTGTTCCACATTGTGCCCAGAGTTCTACTGTCTTCCATTTCTGCCTCACTTTTACACACACACACACACACACACACACACACACACACACACACCCTGCAAGTGTCTTTTCCTTCTGACACACTCCAGAAGATACCAGCCCTCCCTTCAGCCTTCTGAGGGAATATTACCGGTCATCCTTCTTTTCTTTCCCTTTCCCTTTTGGTCAAGGGAACATGAAACTTCCTTCAGTTGCTGCGAGTTGGCTTTATGAAGTCATTTCGAGTCTTTTCAAGAGTAGGTTACAAGTGAATGCTTTCAACATCAACACATGTTGAAATCACCTCAAGTTTTGCTTATGCCATTCTCACCCCCACCCCTGGCAAGGTATTGCCATGGCTTTTGCCTACCGTGCAGTATTTTCAGCATCTTTATTGCCCCAAAATTGTGCAAACATCAGTAGACTGGGGCACCAAGTCATTATTCAACTCACTGGTCCACTAGCCTTTCCAATTGGCTGTGTGGTATGTGACCTCAGATTGTACTTTCAAACCATTTTCCTGAGCATCAGACATTGCTCAATTTTCAAATAACAAGAAAAAGAATGCCCTTGCATCACTGTCAGTTTCTCTCCATTCTCTGAGGGTGTGTGAAGGGTGTTAGACTTCACTTAGACCTTCACAGACCCTGGGAAAACAAATTGGGCAATGCAGTCCCTGCCGGACTAAGCCCGACTCAAATACTTTTGTAATAAACATGTAATGAAAACATGTTGGCACTGCTTACTTTAGTTTTCTTTACATTTTTGAGTGATCTTTTTAAGAAAAAAAAAACAAGCATGTTTAGTATGTCAGTGTTCGGGGATATAGATTGAAAGACCTAAACTCTAAGCCACATATAAAATTAAAGTCTGTAAACTCTGGGTTTATAAAACATGAATCTTGGTGTTGGCAGTTAAATTAAAGCTCTTATTTATGAATGTTAATTTAATGGCAGAATGGGAAGTGCGGCAAAAGATTTGTAGAACCTATTTTTGTTGTTGTTATTTGTTTCTTGGATAATTTTAATTTGAATCTTGGCCACTGGGTTTGAGCTAAACCCTTGGGACAAAACTACATATAGAATTCTCAGATACAGATGTACAACCTTCAGGGGAGGTTTTTTGAAAAGTTTTTGTAGAGTTTGTACCATCAGATGGTGATGGTATCTTCTGGATTTTGTAGGCAAGTTGAAAAGATAAGGGGAAATGAGTTCTGAGAGCTAATGGTTGAAAGCCTGTCAAAGAGGAGGTATAATAAGGATCCTGTAGGACCCATTTCAGATTTTCAAATACATAGTTTTTCAAATTTTGTTATTTTTACTGTTTATTAAAACAAATTAATTTCTGGAGTTAAGATGGGATGGCAGAGAGAAAGAAAATAATAATAATATAAATATGGTGAAAATAACTATTTGGAAGTTTTGGTACACTCCAAAAAATGCAGCCTTGTGTTTTTCCAAAATCAAGGCAAGTGGAGAGAGTTGTTGTCTACACTGAGAACTCAGCCCACAAAGCTATGGCCTTTTTTTTTTTTTTAATTTTTGTTTTACATTTATTTGTTATTGAGAGAGACAGAGCATGAACGGGGTAGGGACAGAGAGAGAGGGAGACACAGAATCTGAAGCAGGCTCCAGACTATGAGCAAGCTGTCAGCACAGAGCCTGATGCAGGGCCCGAACCCGTGTACTGCGAGATCATGATCTGAGCTGAAGTCGGTCGCTCAACTGAGTGAGCCACCCAGGTGCCCTGCTATGGCCTTAAATGTAGATGAACTCGCCAGGAAATTCCTGGTCTTCTTTGCCCCTGGAGTTTTGTCACTGCGTCGTACTTAACCTACATGTGTGAAGAACCAGACTCTTCTGTAGGTGCCAGAGCTTCCTTGGGCATGGCAAAGTAAGAAAAAAGGACACCTGTTAGGGAAGCATCCTCTCTTCGTGACTCTTGAATTCTATGAAAATACAGAGGTTGGGTTACACCCAAATTACATGCCAATGGTTTTATAAAATACGAAGTCATGGCTTAGAAGGCAATATAAATTATTCAGGTCTGTTTAGAAGCGAATGAGTACTCTCTTCCATCTCAACATCCAGTGATCATTAATTTTACCATAAAAATGTGGACCCTTTCTCTAACTATTGGTATTTTCATTATAACATTGACCCACCCCTTTTTACCGACACTGCTCGGCCTTCATTATTAGTTGGGATGTCAGGTTGTCCTGAAACCTGGCCAGGAGCAACAGACCAGAACTTATAACAAATTTGAAATCGGCATTGACCACATTTATGGGACTGTCATGGTTCCCAGTGCTGCATATTTAATCATTTGGAGAAGAAAGTATAGGGGTTATTACACAGCTCTTTACCACAAACTATGCATCATGTTTATTCCACATTTGTGTCTGTGTGTGTGTTGGCATGCTTTGTTAGTTAGTGTGGATATCTCTGTGTGTGCTTAGATATATGTAATATGTGGAGATATATACATATATGTGTGTTGTGTGTGTATATTTGTGTGTGTGTGTATATATATATATATATATATGTGTATGTATTATTACTGGAGTCCCCAGTGTATAGTTTATAGTTTGGAAAGAAATCATCTTCCATCATTCGTCACTGCCTAGCTGTTGTAGACTGGGCCAGAACATCATTTGTTAACAGCGACAAAGCCGCACTCATAAACGCCGACATGTTACATTAATTTATAGGCACTGAGTGACTTATTAAAAGTGACGTGTGAAATATAACAAGACTCGGTATGGATGATTAGGTTTCGGGCTTTGAATTGTTGACAAGGCAGGGGTAATGAATTGCGGGACACCAGCTCCTGCGTTTCCCCCTCATTAGTCAGTATTAGCTGCATTAATAGTAATAATTGGATATATTCATCATTTAAAATGTTTTAATAAATGTTTGGACAGTCCCTGATCGGAGCTGTCAAATATTAGGCTGGAAGAGTTGTGACAAAAGAAAAATGATGATGTTCCTTAGGTGAGAGATTTATGCAGCTTTGGAGATGCCAGCCTTGACTTTCTACTCCCTAAGGAACTCTGAGATCAGATGAGCTGGGGATACAAACCATGGAAATGGGGGAACCTGACTTTCTCTGCCTTATAGGACAGTTCTGCAAGAATACCTTGAAGGAGGGCAGAGGAGACCTGTCTGGGACTCAGGCCTCTGACTGCTTCACTCAAGATAATTTCGTGGGAAGAGATTAAGGGTCCTGGGGTTGACCCAAATTAGTGGGGGGTGGCCTTGGGCAAGTCCTTTTACCTTTCTGGACCTCTGTTTCTGTGCCTCTGACGTGAACTATTTGGATCCCTTTGAAAGCCAAGATTATGTGAGTTTCATCATCTAATGTGATCCTGTAAGTCTAGGTTGACTCCTAACTGACTTCCCTTTTCCTCCACTCCTAAGTATTTGCTAAGGACTTATGAGACAGCTCTGATGAGGAATGAAAGAATGCATGAGAACATTGTCTTGCTCCCGGAAAAGTGACCAAACATTGTTCAGTATATGCAGGGTTATCTGAGTCATATGGACATGGTTTTATTTCTATGGTAACTGGAGTCTAGATGCATTCCAGTGTTATGGTTTAGCTTTTTATTGGCTTTTCTCTGTTCCTATGGTCAGATTAGGGCTATTGTATTGTATGCAAAAGACACTGAGAGAAAGAGATTTAGTATACCTTTACATGGCTTCTAGCCACCAATCTGTTCCCCTGGACCCCACTACCACAAACAGAACAAAGCAAGGCAAAGCATAAACAAATGTGTATTTAACTTTCATTTGAACAGACAGGGATTTTAGACCAACATGGAGACTGATGGAGGTCATATAACAACAACAACAACAACAACAACAACTACAATAATAACAACAACTAATAAAAATTATAATAACTAAACTTCACTGAACATTTACTACATACTATTCATGGCCCTTTGGGCTTTACATATATTCTCTTATTTCATCCTCACAATAATTCTCCCATATAGATATTATAGTTCCCATTTCACACATGAGGAGACAGAGGCTTAGAGAGGTTAATTGATTTTCTTAAGGTCACCAAACTGATAAGCGATAGAGCCCAATTTGGAACCTAGTTTGTCCAATTTCATATCTTAACCAAGCTGCGACAACCCTTAGCATTTGGGGAGCCTGCTCATTTCTGAAGGTATGGTTCCGGAGGGATGTTACCTAATGAGAGAGTATTTAGAAAAGGATGAATAGGAAGGTGAAGCATCTGGGAATCATGTCCCGAGGTGGGAGAAGAATAAGGTTTGCTTGTTCTGGAAAGATCAAGTGGCCACTTTAAACTTTTGAAGGGTTATCTTGGAGAAGAAGGGGGTGTTGCTTTCTGGGCTCATGTTAAAGTGAGAATTTCTAAAGGTAAAGGACAAGAAGGCAGCATTCAACTCTCAGGAAGAAAGAACATCCTCATAGTGCTGACCAGTTTGGATGGGAAACACTGCCTCCCATTTTTGGACCTTTTTTTGGTGACAATTTGGGGAATTCTGTCTCCTTCTGGGACTGTTCACACCACTTTCCTCCTTACTTACAATCTAGTCACACTGGCCTTTGTGCTAGCAGGAATGCTCTTCCCCTAGATGTTGGCATGTCTGGCTCCCTCTTGTCCTTCTGGTCTCAGCCAACATATTATTTCTAAGAATTTCCCTGACTATACTCTTTAAAGTTCCCTCCATTCTGCCAGCAACCACTTCCTGTCTGCCATCTTTTCTCTTCCAGTAGCTCTGATCAATACCAACATTATTTTGTTTACTTGTGATATTGTTTTCTTGCTTTTTGTCCTTCTATCCTACTAGAATGCCAGGTTCATGATGGGCGGGAGCTTTCCTGTTTTCTACATTTTATCTCCAGCTCCCAAGACAGGCAGAGTTGCCAGAGCAACCACTTGCCAAGGACATTGGGGAAGGGGTCATCTCTTTCTCTGGGTGGGAACCAAATGAGATAACTCCCATATTTCTTGCTTATTCTTGCAGCCTGGGAGCATCTTAGTGTTATAGCAGTTGTCCTTGTTTCTTTCCCATCAGAAAGATACGAGAGTGTTTGAGAGTTTAAAAGACCTTAATACCTGCTCTTGGTCTGTTGAGAACCAGTACTCTCTTTATATCTAAGATAACCCTTGATTTCTCCTTTAGTAATGCTGGGAATTCTCTAATTCCTGCTATTCAACTTTGGGTTCATGTGTATTAGCACAGGATTCTGACACCATTTATGTCAAATATGTTTAGAATGCACCAAAAGAAAAAAAAAGGTTTGGATTATATCAGAGAGACTTCATAGAACTTATATTTATTATTAGATGATATTCCCCCTTTCATGAAATAAATTAATATTATTGCCACATAGTATAACACTGTGGATGTTTTTCATTATTACAATTTGGTTTTGCAAACATTCTAGCATGTTGTTCTTTACAATAAGTCATGATGCTCTGCACATGCACTTCACAGCTAGAATGTCTTGGGGTTCTTTGTGCCCTCCTTACATTTATTTTGTTTTCTCAGTTGTAGGTAGCATTTCATCATGCTACTTACATGCTTATTGTCCTTTCAGATTTAATCATATATCTATAAACTATACCCTAGATTCTGAGGATACAGAGATGAAAAAGACATGGATCTGATCTTTAAGCATATTACTCCCTAACTGGGAGGTCAGCAAGTAAGTAGACAGTCACAAAGTACCACAATAGATATGGTTCTGGATGAATGTGCCATGGGAATCTTGAGGCAGAAAATTCTGTGTTTAACTGGAAGAACTTGGGAAGGATTGTTATGAGGAGAGATGACATTTGTGATAATTTTTGAAATACAGAGGATTCTTCTAGACTAGGAGTGGGTAGGATGAGGGTCTGTGTCAGGGAAAGAAATAGCATTTGAGGAGAACTGAGAGAGCTCAGACGGCTTAGGAAATCAAGTTCTTTGGCATAAAGGAACATAATGGACATGGGATGAAATGTAGCTGACTGGATTGCCAGAGTTAGTGGTGACTTCTGTGCCATGAGACAGTGAGAAGAGAACATGTACAAATTTGAAGCACTGTCAGTTGTATTTGAGGCTAATGTCTCAGGAAAACAGAATAACTTCAGGCATCAGAAGTAGGGTCTGTGGAATTCACTTGTAGAATGTCAGTGTAATGAAAGACTGCTATTTTTGCTGGAATGGTCTTGTTGAAAAATTTTCAGGAATGGTGTTAGGAAAATGATAACATAAGGTCACTTGCTTTAAATTTTCCCTGAAGTGTAAGCTCACAATGTGACGCCTACCTTACAAAGGATGAGGTTTCTCGGGTATAATAGAATTCTATTCAGCCTTTAAGCAGAGATCTCTTAAAACGGCCTTTCTCTCACTCTACTCTTGGACATGATATCTTGGTGATAACAAGAGAGCAGGGCCTAGTGGAAACCTGTATCATGTCCAACATGTAACTGGCTTTGTTGGAGTTGAATCTTTTTCTCAGCCCTGCGGCAGGCACAGTAAAAGCAGTATTGTGGCACACAGAGGGCTTCTCTTAGGCTGCTTCCATTTGTGATTAATTATAACTCAAGATGATGACTATGTTGTCATGCATATTAATACATTCTGTGACTGCAGGTAGCAACAGGTTGGACCTGTGGATATGCAATATATTCATTGTGCTTAGTTAGTTGTTGTGGTTGTTGTTGTTTTTTATAAACATGGACACCCCAGGACCTAAGTTATTGAAACTTCGTTGTATCATTGGGCAACTCAAGGGCTAGTTTTTGAAGTTTCCTCAACCTAGTTTGGCTGCATCTCCAGTTACTTTGATGCATATCAACATTTTCAAGTGAAATTGTTTTATACTCATTCTAAAATACTATGCCACTTTGACCTGACAATTCTTTTTTTAATAAATTAAAAAAAAATTTTTAAATTTATTTTTGAGAGACAGAGAGACACCATGAGCAGGGGAGGGTCGGAGACAGAGGAAGACACAGAATCCAAAGACAGCCTCCGGG
Organism: Crocuta crocuta; assembly: GCF_008692635.1. Lineage (NCBI taxonomy): Eukaryota > Metazoa > Chordata > Mammalia > Carnivora > Hyaenidae > Crocuta > Crocuta crocuta. The sequence goes on along the minus strand of NW_027532679.1, from coordinate 4,012,374 downwards.
CTCTGAGCTAGCTGTTAGCACAGAGTCTGATGCAGGGCTCAAACCCATGAACCATGAGATCGTGACCTGAGCTGAAGTAGGATGCTAAACCGACTGAGCCACCCAGGTGCCCTCTGACCTGACAATTCTTATCCTAGTTAATTATTTTGAGTAAATACTCAGATATGTGAATAAAATTTTACGTTCAAGGATGTTCACGAAGTATTATTTATAATAACAAAATCTTGAAAGTAATCAAACAATGGGAAATTTTTAAAATATTTACTATATGTGATGAAATGTTATAAAGTAAAAAAATCACATTTTGAAGATGGCTTAACATGAAAGAAGGATATAAAATCTGTATGTTGTTATAAAATTTGTATATATGTGGGAAGACTGGAAGGAGATGAGATACAGATGGTTTTTATTTATTTATTTATTACTTTTGAGGATTTAAACTCTTTTAAAATGATAACTCAACATTTATAATCAGAAAAAACCTAGACACTATTTTAAAATATACCAACTGGAATTTTTAAGATGTGTCTGCATTTAAAATGCCGTATAACCAAAGGAAAGATAGGGTGATGCATGATGGCAAAAAAAAGTGGGATTTGCTATGGTCAAACTATGCTGTTTGGCACCAACGTCTTGTTAAGCACCAGAGGAGCATTTATTTAAGGCAGTATTTGACTAAGCTAATTCCGGACATTTCTCTCAACTCCTGTGCAGTCGGTTTTAAGTTGCAGGGGAGATTTCTGGCTCAGGCCAATTGAGGGAGTATACATAAACATGGGGTTTATTTTGTCAGGGATGTTCTTGAGAGACTCAATTCTCTACTGATCTTTTTTGTTCTTTGTGGCCATTTATTTACTTTTGAAAATACCCCTGCAGATCCTCACTTGAGTGAAAAGGAGATCTGTTCTCATGGCAGGGCTCAGTTGCTGATCAACATGGCTCTAAGGATTGAGTACAAATTCAGTTATGGCTATTTTTAACATTCTACCAAGTTGGCTCCATTTTGATAAATGAATGATGTTACTTCAAATATTTTTATAAATTCCCATCCGTGTTTCATAATCTGTGCTTACCAAATCATAGAAGGCATTTAATAATGTTTCTCCCCACCCTCCAGGTTCTTTCTTTTCTCTTTCTTTTTTAGCTTGCCTGTCAATGAGGCTCATGATGATGAAAGTTCTTACCCATTACCCATTGGATTCTCCAGGAAACATAGGAGAAAAATGATTAGAAAAGGTCTGAATTGTTTGTACTCATCCCTTTAGTGAGTGCATGAGAAGAGAGGAGATTTACAGTTAAGGTCCTAAATCAGATCTGGCTGTTAAAGTTTTTGTTGAGGATTTAGGGAGGCTAAGGCTAAAACTGTGTGTCATCTTGGAGGTTAATCCATCCAGTTCTGGAATGTGTGTCCTGCTGCCTGTGAAAGTGACACGGTGGAACAGCTGAGGGTGAGAGGCACCAAGTTTGCCTCTGTGCAGAGCAGGGCGTCGGAGGTGGATATAATGATGGCAATGCCAGTGTTCCGAGGAAAAGGTGTTTATGCCCTGAGGCATGCATGCAGTGGAGACAGGATATTCCATGGGCTAGGAGTGAAGGAGAGCAAGAGCAGATGACCCTGAGCAATCAGAAATGTCACTTGTTTATCTTATTAAGCAAAACCCCTTTTAAAGTTCAAGCTGACCACATGGACTGAAGAAAGCATGGCAGTGAGGGGGTCAAGAGGCTGAGAGGGTTTTCTTGTCCTTCTAAAAGTGCTCCAGTGGCACCAAAGAGAACCATGCTGAGATGGTGGCCTAGTCCATTGCCAGTGGAAATTATGAGAGGTGACTCCTTTCCACATGATGGTGGCTTGTCTCCAAAGCCTGAATGGAACCATTTTTCTACTCTAGATCCTCATTCCTTACCTAAGAACCAGGGTGAGTAGGCAGGCATGGGAAGACCCCCTTTATAAACATCTTGAATACCTTCTGAATAATGATAAACTGGATACAAATTATTTAGTGAACAAGAACATTGATATAGGCCTTAGTCACACCTGGGCTTGAATCCAAACCCTCTCACTTAGTAGATTTGTGACCTCAGACAAATGGACTACTAATACCACCTACCTTAGAAGCTGCTACCTTAGAGTTGCTGTGAAGATTAAATGAGATAATATTAATAAAGTGCTCAGCAAATTAGATTGTGCATAGTAAGCACTCAACAGTAACTTTAATAAAACAAGAATAATAGTAATTATGATGATATTTTCATAGTAGTAGTAGAAGTAGAGGTTTTATTGCCAGTACCATAAGAGTTTATCCATCAATACTTGTCTTATTTCTCTGGAGATCCCAAAGTAAAATATTGCATTAATGTCCATTCATTCACCATATAGAGGGTGTTTATGATGCATAAACAAAGTTTTATTGAACACCATGGAGGAGACAGAATTGTGTCAAATACGTTTTCTCCACTGAGATGCTTACAATCTAGTAGAGCAGGTAAAAAATGTAAATACATATAGAAATTACCAGGTGCTAAGGGACCAGTATGGCATAAACAAAGGCTGTGGGAATCTAGAGGGTCCATTTGGGCCAATGTAATCAAGGAAGCTTTGGTGTCAGCCTTGAAGAATGGATTTTATTTCCTTTGAGTAGACACAATTTCAAGCAGTGGGGACAGAATGTTCAGAAGCTTGGGGGCGGGGGTGTTGAGGGAATGATGAGGCATTTGACCAACAGTTAAGTGAAGGGCAGTTTCAGAGTAAAAAATAAATTAGTCAGTTTCAACCAGGAATGTGGTCACTGAGGTTAGTTAGGCAAAGCCATAACTCCAGTAATCCATTCACATAGTTTCACAATGAATTGATCCAATTGGATTCATGCATCAATAACCTAAATATAAAATGACCTTGGTAAGTACCATAAGAAAGACACCTTCAGATCTTGAATGTCTTAGGTATATGGAAGAAGAGGACATTAACTCCAAATGGGAGAATCTGGACAGTTTCATTGGAGGAAGAAGAATTCTTAGCCAGACCTGGAAGCATGGAGGGACTTCTCTCTGTTGGAAAGAAAGGCACTAGAGGCAAAAGGAATGACTGAACTAAAACTTGGAGGTTGGAGAGGATTCTTCTTTCCCAGTGAATATGGGTCATACATATTATGTGTGTGGGCTCATAATGTTATTCTGTTTTGAGATAATGACCAATATAGTTTCCTGCATGTCACTTGAGTAAATTGGAGGATAAATGAGAAGGACTTCTCATGTTCTATTTTTTCATCTTCCAACTGAGATGTGTCTCTTACAGGGAAAATGGAGTGGGACTGATTCTTCTCTTGATAGACAAATAAGAGGAAAGATGATTGCTATGCATGTCTCATAGGCCACCCTCGTGTCCTGGATAGTAGAAGGTGATCTATATCCTCAGTGCCTAGAGCTCATCGTCTAAGGAACTAGGACAACAGCATATTTGATCCATTGTCTCACATCACTCACCCAGCCCCATCTCTGAACCAACTATTCAACACTTAAGATCTGCTCCCTTCCTCCTGGCCCCCCCATCTTTCTGACCAGGTTGTGGATGTCTCAACATGAAGTATGGAGACACAATTTCTTTACCTGTGTTTCAGAAAAGGGGCGCAGAAGCTCAGCCTCTACTAAATATTTGTCATTTAAGCCATGGTTTATTATTTTGCTGCGTATAAGAAAAAAATCAGGAGAGAGAAAGAGCAAGTGTAGCACCTTCCAGATTTATTTGATGATGACTTTGTTGTCTAATGGTGACCTTATTTTTGATGTGTGTATGTGTGCGTGCATGTGTGTGTGTGCTTCACCTGTCCTCTTGAGCAGATAGGTTTGAAGAAGTGTTACTTGAGAAGGCAACCTGTGTCAGGCATGTCTACTGTTCTTTTTAAAGAATTGCAGTGTCACAGCTTCTGAATTTCTTGGGAACCTGAACTAATGCTAGTTTACCACTAGATAGCACACAGTGTAGTGCCAGTGTCATATTACAATTAACAGCAATTCTGGTGACTGTCATCACTTACTCTGAACAGAGGATCTCCACAAAAGTATGACACCATTGCGGCAGCTAATTCAAAAGCATTGTGTGAACTATGACAGACCCTGGTGCGCCTTTTATGCTTATTCAAATGAATAAAGTCTAGCAACTTAAATGGAGTCGAAGGAGAAAAAGTTTTAACACATTTCTGTAGATGAGCCCAGGAAGGGTCAACCAGGGAAAAAAAGTTGTGTTAAGGAAAGTAATTAAACAGAGGCAGGGAGATTGAATATTAGTGCTTTTACAGAGTAAATGAGGATAAATTCTGTTAATTATGTGACTTTTTCCAGTACTAATGTGATAATAAAGTACTCTAATTCTGCAGAGGCTTGTCACAATCCCAGCTGAAGCAGTGACCCTTCCACTAGGTGAGATCAAGAAGCGACTTATAAAGCTTTCTAGCAATAAGCAAGAAATCACAGTTAAATGGTTTTTTTTTTTTTTTTACACTCTCCATAGTTAGTGTGGAAAACCACTATCCAACACTGTCATGAGACTGTTGGTGAATGGACTGTCTTACTCAAGGCATAGAAGGACTTAGGTTTACTTTTTACATTTAGTTTCTAAGGGAAGAAATGTGAGTAATTCAAAGAGTATAAATAGCCCAGTGCAGGATTCTAGTACAACAATTAATAGCACCAAAAAAAGACTGTACTTGGCGTGTTGATAAAACTTTAGTCTTTAGGACATTACTCTTACAAAAATTTATGGTGTCATGGGTGAGTGGGAACTTGTGTTAGGGCAACAGAGAAACAAAACTTGATTGTGTGCAATGTTATAATTATGGTGGTAAAACAGAGAGTTTGGGGATATTTGTGAGAGTCAGGGTGGTGCCTCAGGGCATGGGATATTGAACTTGGTCTTGATTGTTGAGAAGTTGTTTAGGTGAGAAGGATGGGAGAGGGAAAGAGGAATCACCCAAGGAGAGAGCTGCAGCATGTGCAAAGAGGCAGAGCTGGCAAAGCAGCGACAGTGTGGAAGGGAAGGAGAGGTGGTCCAATGTGGCTGCAACATAAGCTGGCAGAGTGGGAGAAAGAAAGTCTCACAGAGGTACGTTTGGTCCAGATCATGAAGGAAAGGGGTAGAAGGAGATTTAGCACACAGTGAGTGTCTAAGGACTGAAAGAAATCCAGTCCGTATCAGTTGCACTAAATCAGTTGGTGCATCTCCGGGTAGCACCCAGAGAACCTGGGTTCCTGGAGAGCTTTGTTCCAGCTCTCAGAGCACAGGCTGCTTAGGGAGACTGCATTCAAATCTTGTCTATACCTGCCATGAACATTAAGTAACTTGGTGGGCAAGTTACTTAATCTCTCTGTGATTCAGCTGTTTTCTTACTTGGAAAATTGAGGCAGAGTTGGAGGGTAGATGGGTGGACAGGGAATTGCAGGGCTGCTGTGGAGATTAAAACAAAGTATGCACTAAGCACATACCTGGCACATATTAACTGTTCAATAAACATTAGCTAAGTTTTTACTCGTTACTTTTTTTCTAAAGCCTAACCACTTAGTAAAGTAGTTAGTAAAAACTAGGCTACTTTGAGCCTTCTTTCCCTTAAAAAGAATATCACCCAGAAGAAAATGACTCCTGAGTCATCTGGGTTAAGAATCATCACATTAGAGCTTGCATGCAAATTTGATCCCATAGTTCAAGGAAAAGTACATGAAATCTCCTATTTTCCCAGGCCGTTGTTCTCTTTGAGAAAAGTTTATCATCATCATTATCTTTGTAAGGAAAGAGACATCTTGGTTAAAATAAGACTCAAAATACTCTGGGTTCAGGGAAATGGATCTGGAAGTAGACTGGAGTTCAAGCAGATGCAGAGCTCTCTCTCTCTGTCTATAACCCTTGTCCCCAGTTGGGGATAAGGGAAGTTGTGTCAGGTTTTTGTCAGAGGCCACTTCATTACACTATCAGCAGCAGAGCCTGGAGTAACATGAAAACTCAGGAGGAAAACTCAGGGACCGCTCCTCCAGCCTTTCATAGCCAGCGGCATCTTCTTCTAAGCCTACTTCTGTGCTTTGCTTTAGTGGGAAACTAGTCCTTTATCACCATTTTATTTCTCTCTCCCATGTTGTGTGGTCTTCTTTCCATATTTAAGGATCTAGCTTTGAGTCTACTGGGAAAGATGTTAAAGACCAAGTGTGTATGTTTTTGGCAGGGAAGTCCAATCATAGTCTTAATTTAACATGTGGGCACTTAAATATTGTTGGGACCAGGTTTTATTTTCATCTGGCACTCTACAAGGTGATCTGGCTAGAAGTGCTAAGGAGGAAGTCCTTTCACTTAGTCATTAGTAAAAGTTTGAAAAATCAGAAAACTGGGAATCCCTTAGGCATCCATTCACTTACTTGTTCATTCATTTAGCAAATATTTGGCTGCCAGATGCCAAATGCTATCAGGTTCTGGGTAAAAGTGATACGGCCTGGAGGTGGCCCATTGAGGTAGGATGCAGGGTAGGCATCTCTGTGGAGGAGATGTCTACGGGAGACCTACAAGATGAGAAAGAACTAAGGCCAGATCATTTTAGGCCCCAGAATAGGGAGGAACTTGGCATGTTTGTGGACGTGAGAGGAAGCCCCCATAGCTGGAGTGCCTAGGAATTGGAACAGAGGCTGCCACTAATCAGCTGGATGACTTTGGCCACACCACTTGAACTTTTTGAGCCTCAGTAGACTCATCTATCAAATGGGGGTGACTTTACCCACCCCTACCACATCCTTCAAAGTTTTTTTTGAAGATTAATTGAATAAAAGTTAGACAATAAGTGTTTTGTTTTTTTTAAGTGAAGCATGGTTTTAAAACTGTAGCCTATTTTTTTTAAACTATTGATTTAGGGAAGAATTATTACTAATAGAACTTAGCAGAAGTATGAATATCTATTTTTCATCCAAAGAGGTTTATCCCTATAATATCAGAAGGCTGCTCTAATCAGTTTAATTTCTAACTGGGACCAAGCATAAGCAGTGAGCCCGATAATGCAGTCTTGCTCTCTTTTGTGGACTGTATCCTGACCTCAGATCCCAGTTCTGCCACTTATGGTCGGGCTCTTTTACCAACCTCACTGGCTTCAGTATATTCATCTATGACATGGGGATATTATTAGGACCTAACTAACGGGTTTGTGGTAAGGATTCATTGGAATGATTCCTGTAAATACATGTGCCTGGCACACACTGAGTGAAGTGGGGGCTCTTTTTGTGAAAATAGGAGTGATTCTTATGTCAGTGAGGCCTGCGCAGATTCAAGTGTCCTCTCACTAAATGTAATAAGGGATAAAAGTTGCTTGTCCTCAGTTGATGGTGTCTTCTTTCATAGAGAAAGTTACAGATTGCAGACTTTTGAGGCCACAGACTCTTCAGAAGCTGGAGGAAGGTACCGAGTCAGGTGTTTTGTTTCCTGCATGGTTAATTGGTTGTAAAATGCTACTAAAACAGTGTTTCTGATTGAATTAAGTGCCCTGGGAAATCCAGCTGTGAACAGGTGGGCATGGAAGGTTTTCCCTGTGTCTCTATTCAGTGTCTGTGGACAGCCACATGCTGGTAAATATGCACTGCCTTCACTTTTGCTTCTGGCTGCAGGCACTTTTCCCAGCCTTCCCTGCACCCAACATGGCAGCTACCAAAGGTCTGGGAGAAAATCAAGCTTGAGCACATCTGGATTTCAGGTGACAAGGATTCTCAGAAATAATAAAACAAAAGAAAACAAGCCATTGCTTTAAAAGCAAGAACTACTTTTGTGTTGTTTCTTTTAATTTTTAAATTTTTTTGAGAGGAGTCCCATTTAGCAGAGCCACAGGGGTTCTTCTTTTATTATAATTTTTTAAAACTCAAAGTTGGGCACAAAGAAGTTCTACCCTAGTCTCATACGCAAATGAGTTGCTGCTACTTTGGTTGTTATAGTTTAGAACTAGAGATGTAAACAGGGACCCCTCTCCCAAATTTGTTTTGTCTGGCCCTTACATCGCCTGGAAGATTGGCACATTCCACACTTAACAATCTGTGTTTCTAGCTTCTCTTGAAAGGGGAGGCTCTGGCAACACTGTCCTTACATTCTCCATGGAGGCAGTTGGCTGGAGAATAGCTGAGGCTGTCCATTGCAATTAGTGACTTAAGAAGAAGCACATTGATGTTGTATAGTCTGAAGTTACCAGGGCTTGACAGAATATAATATTTTCTTACCTTTATACATTCTTTTGGGACCTTCCCTTCTGCTCTCCTCTCAGCTTCATCATTGTGTCAGCATATCCATCTTCAGACCTTTTATGGAGAGCGATGTTTGATGTTAGCTCTCCCCATCTTCTCTCCTCCCCACTTACCCCAGTTCTTTGTCCTATGATCTCTATTAGATGCAATGGATTACATTCTATTATGGATTCATCTCTAAGTACAGTTTCTAGGCAACCCCAGCTTTCTATCTTTCCAGTTCAATTCTAGTAGACCAGGACCCAGTGTTTTTTTAGCCACTCAGACAAATATCTGATGACTAGCTTGAATTGGGCCTGATTAGCTTGACTGGGGCCACATGCCCATCTCTAAAGCAATCACACAGTTGGGGGATATGATATTGTGACTAGTCAGACCTAGGTCACAAGCACCACTCTTGTCTAAGCTTGGAATGCGTTCGTGATGCTGAAATACAAGGACTCTTGGGTGGTTGTGAAGAAGTTTTTCAAAAGGAGAATAGAGGACAGTTATCAAAATAGGGGGAAATGGATTCTGGGCAGTCAACTCCCAGACTCCTTCCACAGCCTGTGAAAACTCTGGTCCCACTCCACAGAAAAGTGTGTTGCAAAAATTTGGATGCAATGTTGAGGTGTTCAAGAACTCCAGTGGATCATCCACTGGACTCTAGTTTAAGAATATCGGGACTAGATAACCTCTAAGTTCTCATTGCATTCTAGTGTTCTTTGTTTTATTAAGTTTTTGACCAATTTTCATGATAACAGCTTCTTTGGAGTTTTATTTCCAGTGTTTCTGGTTTAAGCTGCTAAAGAGTGACATGTAGTAGGGAGGGCAAGAGGGTATGACCTGTGAGCTACAAAGCACTCTCAGAAAGACTAAATTGTGTCATTGTTCGTCTACAATATTGCTTTAGTTTCATTTTCCATCAGCATCCTTATGATATCATGATAAATAGTGCTTAATAAAGTGTCAGACTCTATTTTGCATTATGATTTTAAGATGATAAATTTCTTTTTATATTTTTATGGACTAGAACACACAGACTTATTGGATCATTATAATATAAACTGGAATAATTTGGAGCTCATAAGATTATTGTCAGTGCTCTGTGGGCATGATGCTCACTGGTCATTTTTATTTGGAGACTGATCCTGAGCTTTAAATCCAAATTAAGGAGTCACTTGTTTTTGTCTGAACTTGGCTTGTGTGACGTGTTGGAATGCAGTGATTTTTTTCCATGAGAGCCATCGCTCAAATTAAATTTATTATCCTCAATAGTATGTGAGCCCCAAGGATTGGATGCTGATATTGGGGCTGGGGAAGGTGTGTCCAGAAAAGTGAACAGACAAATGGAGTGGATTTTTAAAAGGATGATGATGATTTAAACAGGTTTCAAAAGAATTTTCATCTTTAGCAAGACTATGATTTTTCTCTTGGGACACAGCTTTTCAGCCGATGGCTTTTTTCATTTTTATTTTTTATAATTTTGGCAGAAAAGTAAGATTGTTTCCTTTCTTTGAAGCAAAAATTTGTCAAATAGCTGCTTACTCTGGCAACCAGAAACACCTTTGCTTCTCTGTGGCTTGTCCTGAGATGAGGTGGGATGGGTGACGGGAATTCAATTGTTCTTTTCATTCAGAGGTGACTTTACATAAGTTATTGTGATGAGTTTCAGCGACACATGATTAGATGTTTAGCTCTTCTCTGCAGTTCACTATTACTGGTGCATAACTCCATCATTGCATTTATTACATGGTATTGACATTACTGTTGATTTAAAAAAATAAATTAGGTGGGGCGCCTGGGTGGCTTAGTCGGTTAAGCGTCCGACTTTTGCTTAGGTCATGATCTCGCGGTTCGTGGGTTCGAGCCCCATGTCGGGCTCTGTGCTGACTGCCAGCTCAGAGCCTGGAGCCTGTTTCAGTCTGTGACTCCCTCTCTCTCGGACCTTCCCCTGCTCACGCTGTCTCTCTCTCTCTCTCTCCTAGAAATAAATAAAACAAAAAAAAATAAATAAATTAGGTATTAATTCCCAAGGTTCAATGTACATGAAAATTATTTGAGTATCTTACCCACTAACTTATTCTCACCAAGGTGAGTTTCTGATAATTCTGATGCAGATGGCCCTGGGAAGTATACTCTGGTGAACCTCCATAAAGGCAGAGACAGAGTTGTCTCTGTACTTGCTCTTAGCACATAGTAGGTGCTTAATAAATACTTGTTGAGTGAAAGATGGGCTGAATGAATAAATGGATGAGTAAGAACATAGTTGGAACCAAGAAATAGCAAACCATCAAGAGCTTTAATCACTGGTTTTCAACAAAGTCATTAGAAGGGTATGTAAAATTTGGAGAGAGGAGATCCATTTCATATTATTAGTTACATGTCCTTTTGTACTTTTGGGTTATGCTTAAATGTTTTAAGAACAATGGCGAGTTTAACTTAGAGATAATATTTTAAACTTTCATGTTGAGAATTGTTTAAAGTAGGAAATTGAGGACATCGACAGTGTGGAATCTGCCCATTTGATAATCTTTTATGAATTATGCATGTGTGAAACTAGTAAATGATCTACATTTTACAAAGTGTAAGATGGGTAGCTCTTAACTCTTCTCATTTGAATTAACTGGCAAATCTAGAGCATAAAGACTTTGGCAAAGACACTCATCATTTTTAGTTCTTAATTTATCCATCACAGCATGGAGGCAACATTCCCTAGGTTCTATGCTGAGTGATACTTCAATTTTTACAACAATAAGGTTGTTTATCTTTCTTAAAGTAGTCCTATTTACAGAAAATTCAGAAATATAGGAAAAATAAAAAGAACAAATAATCTTTGTGCTAAAATTTAAAGTTACTGCCATTAATACTTACAGTCAACTTAAGTCAGATATTCATTTTCTGTTTTCTTTATGCAACCACACTAGGTGCTGCGGAAAATAGAATGACACTCTAAAAGTGTCTGCAGTGTTATGGGAAAGCACATGATTACTTAAGTAACTGCAGTACACTATGTGAAGACTAATGGTGACAAGAACTGTAACAGAATGGAAGAGGAAGTGGTTAATTCTAGCTGGGGTATTTGGGAAGGTTTCATGGGCTCAGGGCATTTAGGCTGCTTCTGTTAAGAAAAGTTGAATTATGGGAAGCTGAGATGGTATGGAAGTAAGGAAGGCATTTCAGACCCAGGAATGCAGCCTATGATGAAGACAGGAAGGAACCTTTATGTTCAGGGCACAGAGTGTAACTCAATGTGACTGAAGCAAAGAATGCTGGAGGACCAATGTATCTGGAAAGGTAGAATATGGATATCATTGGGAACTTTGAAAGATTCCCTGACCTGTGGCTATACAACCTTTCTTGGCAAATAATAGTCAACGAGTTTTCCTGGAAGTTTGATTTTAAGTGCTTTCCTTCTCTTTCATTTTTCTTTGTGAGGAAAACTTGAACCAAAGTAATTATGATCTTAATGCAACTGGTATTAAAGGAGAAGAATTAGTACATGTTAGGCTTTTGAGGAATAGCTGTTGGTTGAGTAAATGAATGATACTGAATGTTCATATTTCATAACATCTTGAAGAAAAAGGGAGTTAAGTGTCCAGAAAAACCCACATGCTTCAGTTACTATGGATTTGAACTTTTGATCTCTCTCTGCCATCTGTCACCTTCACAAGGGAAATTAATATCGAAACCTTTTGAGTACTCAGGAGGAAAAGTGAAATTCTAACATCAGATTCTAAATGAATCTGCTTTAAAATTTTAAACACATGGGTGTTAAACAGAAGGGTATAAAAAGCCTTTGATTTTCAACCTGTGGCTTTCTGTCTGCAAAAAAGACATTCAAAGATAGTGACTCGTGAGACTGGTAGCTACATAACATATAAATAAACCCTTGAAATGGTGTTCATTGACTCCTCCCAAGAGACCCAGATTATACTGGTTTCTCTTTGGGCATCATTCTCCAAATTTGGTTTGGCTCTATTACCAGACCCACCCACTGACTAGGTCTTTCAAAATGCATTTGAAATAGGCAAGAGTGGTCATGGGCAAAATTGAAACAAATTAAAATTTATAATTGGGAATATTCTAGTAACATACCAGAAATTTTTATGTTGACTTTATCTCTAATTTTGAATGAATCTAAAAATGGTAATAAGAGTATTGTCAGATACAGTCAGTGATGTGTACTGCTGTAATATAATATATATAACATACAAAGGACTGTAGTTTAATGGATGTGGGCTTCAAACCCAAACTGCCAACATTTAAATCCCAGCTGTACCACTTACTAGATAGGGAACCTTGGGCGAATTATCTGAGTATTTTATCTCAGTGTCATTGGGATGAGAATAGAGCTTGTTGTGAAGAGTAAATGAATTAAGACATTTAAAGCACTTAGAACAGGGTCTCCACACCTCCACATGGTATATTCATGTATTTGCTGTAGTAACTACCAAGTGGAGGCATTGAGGCTTCTCCTATCTCACTTTTTATGGTTGGCTGTTTGGAGTGGGACATTATTATTGAAGCAATGTAGCTACTTGCATTTGCTTCTTTTCTGGCCTGGAGAAGGATTCCAAGACCTGATGAATGTCTCAAATCCTATTCCCTGGTCTGCAGGAGTTCTGTGCTAGGTAATTCCTTGAAGATCATGTTCCTTGTAATTAAAATGGTTTCAGATAGAAATGTCCTCAGTCTGTCCCTAACCCTGAGAAGGACAAACATACACTGGAGTTTGTTATCTGCCTCATTCCTGCTGCATATCAGTCTATTAGGATGATTCCCAAAGTCAGCCAAGGGCCTGTGTTTGTACCATAATGCATTTTTGGCCAGAAACACCTGGCACTTGAGTAATCTTTGTAAAGAGTATCCCTGAAAATGAATGCCTTCTCTGTAACATATAAGATTACAACTTGTTGGATGTGTCATACTTTCTAACTTAATTTCCAGGCGGCGTTACGCTGCAGCATCCTTGCTCTTACTTCCCTTCTCTGTGTCATTTCTAAAAACTTTCAATTTATTCTTTTCCAATTGGCCATTGGTTATTTGTCCACCTCTTTCCCTTTTCACTACCCTGATGCTTTTTCCTAGCTTTCAGACTTGACTTCTAGCATGAGGAGACTTAATGTGCAATGAATACTTTTTCTTAAAGCTATTTTTGTTTATTAAAATTTTTAATGTTTATTTATTTTTGAAAGAGAGAGAGAGGGAGAGCGCTCAAGTAGGGGAGCAGCATAGAGAGAGGGAAACAGAGAATCCAAAGCAGGCTTTAGGCTCTGAGCTTTCAGCACAGAGCCTGACAAGGGGCTCGAAATCACGGGCGATGAGATCATGACCTGAGACGAAGTGGGACACTCAATCGACTGAGCCACCCAGGCACCCCCTTAAAGCTATTTTTAAATTCTTTAGTCTGCTGCTATTCTATCCCAAAACCTTTCATTTATTTATTTATTTATTTGTAAATTCTTGCCACTAATTATGTCCTTCCATCAAGGCCAAACTCTAAGGTAACAGATGCTTTTCAAGTTGATCATGTTCATCCCTTCAGGCTGAGAATACTTTCCAGAAATGCCCAAGATCTGAGGGATCTTGGCCAAAGGAAAAAGTAAACTCCTTGAAGTCAGTGGCCAGTAATACGGGCAGCCACATGCTCTCCCCCAGGGATCCCCAATATAGTGCCACAACTTGGTACCATTCCACCTTCCACTATGGGGAAAGAGAAGAGAATTTGCTATGTCTGCAAAGAATCCCCTCAGGGTTCTTATTTTTCTATTTCTTCCTCCCTTGCTCTCAAACAGAACTGCGGGGGTCTGAGTCAAGGCAGATACTCTCCCACCAGTGCATTTTAATATTAGAAAAGGAAAGGAGGTCAGCCTGGCGGTGAGAAACCTTTGCCCTTATACAGGTTTGGCCTCCTCAACCCACCCTTGTGGCATCCTTGGGATTTTGGCAGACTTATGGGTATCATATTTTCACATGGATGAACTGTACTCTAAACTTCTTCTGTGTACCAGGAACCCAAAAGTGTTGGCATTGAAAATAGAGGTTTTTTTCTTTCTAGCTGTTTTGTCTCCCCTGTTTTCAAGGGAGATCTATTTTTCATGGCTGTGGCCATGGGTGTCTTGTTTACCTCTTCACAGAGGATGACCCTGGGACAGTGATGTGTTTCTGAAACAGCCCCTGGCAGCTTGAGAGGCCTGGGTAAGGATAGCTGCCTTCTGGTTAAACATTTTCAATTTGGGAAAATACTTGTACTCCTGGAAAGTCTTCCTTGGCTATGCCTGGGCAGTAGATTTGATCTTGAAGGCAAGCGGTTCTATGCTTTGTTGGCAAAGCAAAGATGATGGGACAGTCTAAGGAAAGGACTTCTCCAAAAAGGCCCTTTGATTTGTGAGGCATTTCCCTCTCTACCCTCCAGTTAGTGTGTATGGGAGCAGCTTGAACTTCACCCAGAAGGGACCCCACAGTTGTTTCCACACAGCTGTTGACTGCACTGGGAGAGAGAGAGTCTCCGTGTCCTGAATTTCTTTGGTAAGGATCATCTGCCACATAACCATCTGTGGGCATAAGTCAGAGGAACTTTGGGGGAGCCCTAAGACTGCAAATGGGGGCTTTATGTCTTGGTTTAGGTGTGCCTTGATGTTTTTCATTTCCAAAAACGAAATTTGATGAAAAATTTGAGGCAGAGAGAAGTTAAGTAATTTGTCTAAAGTCACACAATTAATTAAACAGTAAAGTTTCCAGCCTAGACATTATGACAGCAGCTGAAAACATCCAAACGTGATTTTTTGGAATTTGGGTGGGGGAGGTAAAAAGTCAACCTGCTCACCCTAGATCTATTGCGATGCTTTGCATATTATTTAATGACGTACAAGCTGTCGCCTAATGGTCAGTTTTACTATGTGTGCCCTTCAGTTCTGACTAGCTGGAGTCCTCCATGATTTAAGCTGCTACCTCTCTCCTTTATGTGTCTTGGCCTTTGGGTAAAACTGCTCTAGTCATTATTGTCTCTCTTTGGTTTCTTCTTTTTTCTTTTTGTAGGTCATTCAATGAAACCTGTAGTTCTTGTCAGTTACATAGGTCTTTGCTTCTTTTCTTAACCTTAACATTCAAAGAGAGAAGAATACTTTTTGTACCTGAAAATCTGAACGTTCTTAGTGCTAGGTAGTGAGCAGTTGCCAGAAATAAATGGTGATGAAAATAATTATCCCTTTTTCTATTTAAACATTTTACATATGGTACTCATTTTATTCTCAATAACCCTCTAAAGCAGGTTCTGTTATTTCCTGCATTTTACAGATGAGAAATTTGAGGCACAGAGAAGTTAAGTAATTTGTCTAAAGTCACACAATTAATTAAACAGTAAAGTTAGGATTATGAGGAAAACCATACAGTGATCCTGGAGAGAAGAACTGTTGTTCCTATGTTTTCATAAGGCCATTGCAGAAATTTACTCAGGGTTATCTTATCTCCACCCCAAGTTCTTGTCCAAAATTTTCTAGTTATCTTTATTGTAGAATATTCTCATTTCTACCCCTTGGGAGTCCTAGATTCTGTTTAAGTGAACAGATTTACTGAAAACCCACTGAGTTCTGAATCCTGTGTCATGTGCTGTGTATACAGAGATGATTTTTATTATTATTGTTATTTTACACCCTCATATACATAGATCAGATCCTGTTAGCTGAGTCAAAGAACTTTCATTTTGGGGGAGCCTAGAGTTATCTTTGGTATCCAGTAAGGTGCTAGTCACATAGAAGGATTCTCAATGTACTCTCTACAGGTTGGTAAAATGTGATACAAGTAAACCACTGAATAAACAATTTTGTTCTACAAATGTGTGTGTTCAGTTCAGTTAATGTTCAGTGATGAGCTAATGTTGTACATTAGCCTGACTGATGAACCTAAACACAACTCTTAATAGGATGTCACTTTGGGTTTTATGACCATCACTTTCCTAATTGAGGTAGTATACTAAAAAGTTCAAAATCTTAATTTTGTCTTAGTTTTCTTCCTTTTAAGTAGGTTTATGATTCCTGGCATGCCTAATTTATAGGACTTCTATGAGGATTTAGTGAGATACTGAAGATGTAGGTGCTTTGAATCGTATAATACACTGTATGAACAGACGATGGTATTACTCATATTGAAAGTTAACAGAAAGGTGTTGGGTTTCTTATCCTACCTTCTGCACCTCTCCAAAAGACTGGAGTTTCGTTCTGCTTGGGCTATTTCCTGGAGTTTCTGGAACTCCTTGGAAGTCTACAGGGTCAATAGGGGCTTTGTCCTGCCTCTAGTCGGTTTCCCATGGTTGGGATAAGGCTGCCACACTCTTTCTCCTGACAACACTTTATCAAACGCACCCGCCACACAAATGTGGTAATTCATGAGACAAAAGTTAGGTTTTGAGTTACAATAACCTCTGCTTTGCTAAAAGCCCCCTGAGAATCTGAGGTCTTCTCCATAGACCAGCAGACATGCATGCATCCCCGGTTTACAAATGCCTTAAAAACAGCCTGATAAATCATCCCCAAAATGTGTGTGTTACATCTAACTCTGTCTCTCAGTGGGGATATTTTTAACTCCTACTTCTAAGGCCTCTCAGTTCCTTTAAGGAAGTGTGATCCGAAAGGGTCAGGCATTTGGCATCTACTTAGGGGAAACTTTGAAAGAATTCCTGAGGCTCCCCCTGGGGTAAGGCTGGCTTTCCCCAAAAGAACAGGCCCTTCAGAGCATCTTTGCCACATAAGGGCTCGTGTGAGGCCCCAGGCACCCGTTGATGCCGTCTCTTCCCTGTGACAGATGGTCAAGCCTTCAATTTCAGCAAGCAATCTACTGTTGAGAGGGCGGGCAGGAGATTCTGCCAGCATGCCAAGTGACAGGGCAGCTTAGGGTAACAGGGATCCGGTGTGTGCCCGGCATAGCTTTTGTGCTAACGATGGGCTGATGACAGGCACCTCGCCCCTGTTCATCGTTAAGGCAGAAGATCCCCTGCTCCCTTGATTCTGTTTCTCTCTGGCAGAGCTAGCGTCCTGTTTGCCTGCCTTTCAAAATCCATTTTGGCACCAGATGGCCCCCCTCATGGTGGCTAGCAGTTGTCTGACTTGAAGATGCCAGAGGGTGTGCTGACAGCTTCTTCTAACACAACCTGAATCTGGCTGTCGGGTCTGGGCTCAAGTGTCTTAAACACACACCCGTGGCAATAATATCAGCCCTGGGGAACCAGGGGTGGGGGGTGCTGGAGGGAGAATGGCAATGATGTCTCCCCCCACAATATTGATTCTACTTGTATGGAAATAATAATACCAATAATTATTCTTATTTGTATGGTTACCCTTATTTACACTTATTAGCACAAATGCCATTCTGGTACAATTACTGTTGATGGTACAACTAGTACTGCACTACTTCTGTTATTACTAAAACTACTATAATTATAATGCTTAAGAACATAGGCTCTGTCCAAATTTGAGTTCTAGACTCACTAACTTCAGGGTAAGTTATTCAACTTCTCCGAACCTCAATTTCTTCATCCCTAAAATGGGATTAATAGCAGAAGGGGATTTAGGGGGATTAAATGGGAAGAATGCATTTGCAGTTCTTAGTACCATGCTGAACACAAGTTAAGCACCTAATGCATGGGAGCCATTATTATTACTGGCACCACCACCATGCTTACCATGTGCCAGGCATTATCACGGTTCATTTTTACAATTGCCTTATAAGGTAGGGACTGTCATTATACCCAATTTGTAGATAAGGAAAGTGTGGTTCAGAGAAGTCCAAAATCACACAAGCAGTACCTGTCAAAGTTGAGATGTGAACCCCATTCTGAATATTTCTTTTTTTTTTAAATTTTTTTTTAATGTTTTATTTATTTCTAGGAGAGAGAGAGAGAGACAGCGTGAGCAGGGGAGGGTCAGAGAGAGAGGGAGTCACAGACTGAAACAGTCTCCAGGCTCTGAGCTGGCAGTCAGCACAGAGCCCGATGCGGGGCTCGAACCCACGAACCGCGAGATCATGACCTAAGTGAAAGTCGGACGCTTAACCGACTAAGCCACCCAAGCGCCCCTCATTCTGAATATTTCTAAAGGCTATGGCTTTTCCTCTGTACTGCACTGATTCTCACTCTCAGTTTCATGGCAATCAGTCCTCTCCTGGGGCTTGGCGTGGCTTTTAAATATGCCCTTCCAACTAGCTGTGCTGGAGAGAGGCAGCCAGTTTTTACATTTCAGGTGCCTTTGGCTTAAACACCAGCAAGATGGCAGCCTTTCTATCCATGAACTTGCCACCTCAGCTTCTGAAAGCTATGTGTGATCACAGGGCCACCCAACAGTTGCCTTCTGAGAGCTCTGAGGAAAGGACAGTGCTGAAATGTCTTTCCCTTCCCAAGTCTGCCCTATTGAAAGGGGACATGAATAGGACCAGCTGACTGCCGGAGGGAATGACTGCTGTTCTTTGTACTGGGAGAGGGGTGCCAGAGCCGGATTCCATTTTACACATTTGGGCTTCAGCAGTGTTCTGGGAGTCATTTATCTTGTACGAAGTGTTGATAAACTTTGGCCTCTATGGAGAGAACCTGGAAGTAGGGGCAAATGATTATTCAGAGGCTTCTTTTTATTGATGGGTTGGTTGAATGGTGCATGATGTTGAAAGAGTCATTTCAGGAAGATAATGTGTATTTTAAAATGTTCTTTTAGTTGACAAAGTTATTGTTCCTCTTCAAAGAGTTACTCCCATACCATATTCTTCTGTTGCCAGACTCTAAGAGACCAGGGAGGAGAGAGATTCTTCTGGGACCTCTCCCAGTTCAGTATTCAGAAACCAGTTAAACTTGCTGTGACTTTGTGGTATATTCTCCTTACTGAGGACCCCGTGATATTTGGTTGATAGACTTTGTGCTCAGAGCTCAATTCAGACTGAGGCATCATGGCTTGATAGTTCTTCACAGATTGTGTGTATTGAGGTGGGAATTCTGTACTCTAGTGTGGGAAAAGGTGACTTGAAGTGGGAGAAAAGTGAAGAAAAGAAAACTCCATAAGAATTTAACTGACTAGTGTTTATGTTGTTTTGGGAAAATATTTGGGACTGAATTCTATAAGCCTAAAAGTAAAAGGAAATGAAGAACTTAAAGTGGCTTTTAAAATGCTTCTTTTGGGGCACCTGGGTAGCTCAGTGGGTTAAGTGTCTGACTTCAGCTCAGGTCATGATCTCACAGTTCATGGGTTCGAGCCCTGCATCGGGTTCTGTGCTGACAGCTCAGAGCCTGAAGCCTGTTTCAGATTCTGTGTCTCCTTCTCTCTCTGCCCCTCCCCAACTCATGCTCTGTCTCTCTCTGTCTCAAAAATAAATAAAAAACAAAAACAAATAAAATAAAATGCTTCTTTCCCTAAACATGGGCAAATGAAGAACACATAGATTGCCAGCATGAATCTCCTAATAGCACACCTTTGATACCTGTTGTCTTTCTGTGATGGACTTTAACAACTGCAACTTAAGAAATAACTCAGAAAGTGATACAGTCACCATCTAATTTATCATCCATAACAGGACACTTCTGAGAGTTAACGTGGGTATCATTAATATTTACACTAAGATAGCTGGTGTAAACTGAGATTGTTCCAAGCAAATTGGGACTTCTGGTCACCCTAGCAAATAAAACCCATAAATCTCACCCTAAAACCAATTCAAGGACCAAGGTGGCAGTGAGGTTCTGATTCATTCACAAATAGCTTTTGTCTGTAGTAGACAGTGTAAGAAAAACATACAGGAAATACTTGAGAAGTCAAAGGACTTCAGTCAGTATGTGAATCTTACCTACTTCTCAAGGGTACTACTAATTAGGAGATTTTATTTGGAGATGCTAAAATAAAAAGTGTTTACCATCTCCTCATATTCATCCAGTATACATTTTGCTGGTTCATCATCTGTGAATTTATGGGGCTTAAATTACATGTTGTTGGGGACCATGAGTAATTCTCAGGCAATTATACCCAATTGGAACCTACCTTAACTTACGGTGAAGACTTTCCCTCTGTCTGAGTAAAAATACTTCCTTGGGGGCTTAATTCTTTTGTGAAATCTGTTGGCAGCACTGAGTGTTTCCTTCAGAGAGAAAGTCCAGCTCTGATGCAAAACAAAGGCTAAAACTTTAAACAAATACTGATTCTAACACCATTCTAAATATTTCAGAAAATCTGCAGAGAATAGAATGCACAACCAGATACAACTTACTACTTCCCCCCCCCCCTTCCGTGTCAGGACTGAGATGCTAACCATGATCATTTGTTTCTTCACAGGTTCTTCTTGAAATTTTTCCTCAAATGTAACCAAAATTGCCTAAAGAATGCAGGAAATCCACGTGACATGAGGAGATTCCAGGTGGGTTTATCTTGTCTTTCTTAAATCCCGACAATGGCATGAATATCAGGAGAGGGTAAAAAAAAAAAAAAAAAGTCTTAGGCAGAAGAAGATATAGAATCTAGTTATTTCCCTAGAGGGAAAAAGCAGGTGAGGCTCCTGGTCCCCCAGGTCTCTGCACTCTAGGAGTTGTTTTTATGAAGGAAGAATTGGGACTGAACCACCTGCGTTCACTGGTTGAGGCAGTGATGTCCTTTGAGCCTAGTTTGACATCCTGAAGGGGCTCTTAGGCTTAAACCACTTCAGGGTAAGTGAAGTACATAGAAATGATGCATTCTTTCCAAAGTTTTACGAGTAGAAAACTGTGAAGTAAGAGCTTTATTCTATTTAGAATTATGTCCTCTTAGTCCTCCCTTTCTCTTTATTCTCCTCTTGCAATCCTGCAAGTTCTCTGAAGTAATTGTATATTAAAAATGGACCCTGATGCAGGTGGAGACATGTAGAGCAATCTTGGTGACGCTCAGTTCTGTCAGCAATGTCCTTCTACAGCACGTGTGAAAGTCCTCAAGCAGCATTCAGATCTGCCACCATGTGTGGGTGGTATGTTCGCCTCATACAATTATACATTTACTGATGGAAGAAGATGTGAAAGTAAAGTGTTATTTTCGAAGACACAAAATGATAGTTGGGTTTTAGGAAAGGTTGCTAAGTTCTAGATAATGGTGCTTCTCAAACTCAAAAGTGTCAAGAACCCCCTGGGGATCTTGTTAAACTTCTAATGAGGTCTCAGGTGGGCTTGAAACTCTACATTTCTAACAAGCTCCCAAGTGATGGCAATACCATGGACCACATTTTAAGAAGCAAGGTTCTAGACTTGTGTTGCTTTCCATCTCACTCTATGGTTCTTTGCATGACCAATGTTAGTTTTCCTATAAGAGTGAGATATATATGTCCATATGGTCTTTCAGTGAAAACAGTATGGCGTTTAAAGTAAATTCTTGGGTATAGTTAGTCAGTTTGAAGTGTAGATTGAAATGTATGATCTCTGAGAGGATCTTGAAAAATTTTAGCAGCACATTTGCTGATGGGAGAAAGGGATGGGATGATTCTGAGCATTGATTTTCATTATTTTATTTTATTTTTTTAAAAATTTTAATGTTTTTTTATTTTGAGAGAGAGAGAGAGAATGAATACAAGCAGGGGAGGGACAGTGAGAGAGGGAGAGAGAGAGAATCCCAAGCAGGCTTTGCACTGACAGTATGATACTGAGCTCAAACCCACAGACGGTGAGATCATGACCTAAGCCAAAATCAAGAATCCAACACTTAGCCAACTGAGTCATCCAGGTGCCCCAAGCATTGATTTTTAGAGATCAAGATTTCTTTGCCTCCAAGATGATTTTTTTGAGAGGTGAGACTTATTAGTCTCAGGAAAGAACAAATTCAGTAGAAAGAAGACATTGTCTCTCAAGATTCTGAAGTATTTTTGTAAAATCATTTCGGCTTTGCCACCTTTTGTCCTGACAAGAGACATTCCTGAGAGAAGAGAATTCCTGGATTCCTAGTTTCTGGAAAACATTTCTCCTGTCTAGCTGCCACCCCACGTTGGTAGACTTGAATGCTTTCTTTCCCATATAGGATTTTTTGTGTGTAGAGTTTCCTCTACATTAATTAGCTTTGCTGGTAAACAAAACATGTGATACCACTAGGTGTATGTTGCTCAGTGCCCTGAAACATGAGGTTGGGTTTCCTTATAAACTGTTTTGCAGCTTGCTTTGGCCCCGAGATGAGCCATCTTTCTCCCTTGACCAAGCTTGGGTTAGGAACAAGGCATATCCAGGCATGAACCAACTCATGTCTAATAAACGTGTCTAATAGACATGTGTCATGACTTATGAATATCACGATCAACTTTCTTGTGCTTCTGAGGGCATCAGAGTTCAAAGGTAGACTTTGGTGACATTGGGAACCTAAGAGAGTATTTGTATAAGACTTCTGAGGCCTTGTTTTCCCTTACAGGGTCTGCTAGTAAAATGTCGAAAAGCCTTAAATTATAGGATGTAGCTCTTATGTGGGATGAGAGACCCAGTCTGTTATTTTTCATAGTGTTTAGAAAGCTTTATTTTTGCAGATAAAATTGTTGTTCTTCATTTAGTAAAAGGGCTAGTGAGATAAGGGGGCATGAACTGAATTTCTGAAAAGCGTCAGTTTCCTCAACTCTAAAATGGAGTAAAAATTATCATTCTGCTTATTTCACAACATATGAATGATAACATTTTGTATGCATAACTAACTTGTAAATGGTAAAACATAAATGTAAGCTTTTAGAGAAGGTACTTTGAGAAACTAACACTGGGTCATTATTTCAGTACAGGGTTTCTCAACCTAGGCACAGTTGACATTTTAGACTAGATAATCCTTTGTTGTGGGGGAGGGGAGATTTGTCCTGCACATTGTAGGATGTTTAACACTCTGTTACTGGCCTCTATCCGTAGAAACTCTTCCAGCCCCTAGCCCAGTCATGGCAACCCCAAATGTCTCCAGACATTTGTCAGTGTTCTCTGATTCGGGTGGTGTGCAAAATTGCCCCTTGTTGAGATTCATTGGTTCAGTTTTATACCTAATGACTTCTGACAGACTCTTCCTGGTGACAGTGTAACCATCCTACGAAGTGCTCTCTTTTATAGGGCATGAGAGCTGCCTGACACAAGTTCCATACTGTCCTTCAAATTCGTATACTCTTCTCTGTGAGTCTCCAACTGTCCTAAAGTAGGTAGACTCCTCTAAATATGGGCAGTAACTTTGGCCACCACAGAGTCAATTTTTGCATTGAAGAAGAGCTCTTCCCATCAGCAAGGACAAATTCCATACTGGATATCAGATTTAACCTGCTTTGTTCCCATCACCCACTTGTCACTTCCTGGGAGAGTAGAGGGAGCTTGCTGCAGAACAAACACTGACTCATTTTATTTTGTATCTGTGTGTGTTTACATGCCTCATTAATTATCATTTTTCCACAATTAGCACGTGGTCTTATGCATGTAGGCACATGAGTGTTTATGCAATTAGAGAATGGATGAATTACCTCAATAGAATTAAAGTAACACCTCAAATATGCCTACTGAACCTTTCTTGTTTTTCCCCAGCCTTCTTTCTTTCATGACTATTTCCTCCTGTGTTTCTCTGCATCATTTCCTGCTTGAAGCCCTTCCATCCTTCTTGAATCCACCTTTTCCTTGGATTCCACAACAACATACATTCATTCTCAGCCCTCTCCAAGGGATACTCTTTATTTGCTCTCCTGTAAGTGTTGCTGTTCCCTAAGTTTTCTTCTGAGGTCCAGATCTTTTCTCTCTTGAGTATCTTCTCCATTTTCAGCATCTTAACCACTAGTCAGGCACTCAGAACTCTTGAGTCAGACTCCCTCAGACCTGACATCTAGATCCAGACCTAGCTGCCCAGTTGCCTATTGGATACTTCCAGGAACTTTCACTCAGTGAGCCCCAAACTCCATTGTCATCATCTTTCTTTTCTTCTTTTTGTGCTTTCACCACAAGGTGGTTTCTCTTCGTATGTTCCTTATCTTGGTTTACTTCTGATTACATTAAGTGCTGTGGAAATGACTATTTATACTTCTGTCTACATTCAGTGTGTTCTACTTATGTGTGTATAAATATACATGCCCATATGTGTATCTTGATGTACATCTATGGACATTGGCCATGATGATGATGATAATGATAAAGCTAATTTATTATATAAGAGGTAAAGTGCTAAGTATTTTACATGAGTTATCATTTTATTTTCACAATATCCCTGTTGGGAATGTACAAATATATTTATAAAATGTAATTTTACAAATGGGGAACTGAGGCTTAAAGGGGTTAAGGAACTTGCTCAAAATCACAAATTTACTAAGTAGTGAGGAGGCAGTGATTCAACCCATCAGTCTGACTCAGATGTTATCTAATGTTGTAGAACAGTAAAGAACTTGTCCAGAATATGTAGGAAGACACTTATTGCAGAGAAAATAAGGAAGTCTCTCAACATCTAAGAGCCACAGTGGCTACCCACAAATGTGTGCTGGAATCTTAGGAAAGCCAGATGTTTGCTGTATAGTAGACCTAAAGATACCATCTGCATGAAGAACTTTGGAATACCACCAAAGTTCATCAGGCAGAGTGTGGTGTTGCGTCAAAGGAGAAGAACTTGAGCATTGCTTCTGAACAGAGCTACAGTGTTGGCCAATTTTTACTGGTATGAACTTTAGAAAAAGAAGCTATAACTCAGAAGACTGCTTGTGCTTCACTTAACCTAGGGAGGTTTTGGCCACTTCTCCAGAGCCAGAAAGACCCATCCCCTAGATGGAACATAAGTAAAGTAGCCCCTGATATCTCAGAGTACTCTGTGAAGAAATCATACTGCAGTTCCCAAATCTTGAACCAAGAGGGGAAAGATCAGTCTTCTGTGCAGCTATCCTGGCTGACAGAGAGGTGTCATACAGACACTGGTTGAAGGTTGCCTGGGAATAAGATGTATAATTTCCTTCATTTCTCTCATAGTGTACCATTAGGAAGTTGGTTTGATGTTACTGTTGCCTCTGAGGAGGAATGAGAATGTGTCTTTTTGGGGCATGAGAAAACTCTGGTCTGCCCTTGACACCTCAATGTGACTTTTCCCAGTTATATCGAAAACCTAAGGCCTAGAGACATCTGATGGCAAATGTGCTCTCCTGACTGTTAAGTGGGCTCTCTCCAACAGTCATGGATGCTGCTTTCCTCTCATCTCATTTTGTATGCTCACCAGGCCAGCCTGATCTTCATACAGCCATGCCAGAGTGCGTCTCCTCTGAACAGCAATCAGGGGCCTGTGTAGGTGACTGAGGAGGACATGAGAAAGGTTGTTGATCTCTTGACATCTAAAGACATTCTGTCAAGCAAACTCAGCCTCACAGCGGCTGAGCTTCTGGTGTGTAAACAGAGACTACTTAATTACACAGGTCATGTCAATTAGTGTGACCTTAGCGTTTTCAAGAAATTAATCACTTTCTGCAGAGCTTGGCTGTGTTCATACTTTAAGGCATTATGGAATAAACCTTGTAGAAAATCTGGTACAATATTTTTTCCTTCTTCTCCTTAATTTACAATGAATGTTTTCTTTTGAAATGCCCGGGCTGTGGCTTGGGTAACAAAGTTGCTTCAATACAACAGTGGATACAGGCTTCATTCAGTTCTGGTGGGTGTGAGGAAGTAGGGAGGAAGGGAAAAGGTGGGGGTAAGCAAGGATGGAAACAGCTCATGACAGGGAGAAATTCACTGACTAAAGGAGCCTGTTTCTTCATCTTGACACTAAAAAGATGCTAATGTCAAAGGACGGTGTTAAAGCCATGTCACAGGTCTGGTTTCTAACTGACAGGGGCTAGACAATTTCAGGTTAAGAATTAAATCCTTATCAATAGCTTTCCTTGTTGGGGCTGGCAGCATGAGGGTGGTGAGGGGAGGAACAAGAATTGGGTACAAGCTGTCATCACAGTAGGTGCCATAATACCTGGAGACGGGTATAATTTCCAAATTCATCTTATCTCTTCAACAAAAATTTTCCATCGGCTACAAATCTATATTCATGTATAAATGTTAGATCTGTGACTATATATGAACATAAATTTAAGATAAATTCCTTCCTTCATGCATGCATGCACTCAGTAGTATTTATTGATGTAGTAAATGGTGAGTATATCATGATGAACAAGAAAGACGGGGTATTTGTCCTAATGAAGCTTATATTCTAGTTGGGGTCTATTAGTTAGGATAATACTAGCTGCTATAATAAATAGAACAAAGAATATAATGGCTCATACATAACAGGTTATTTCTTGCTCACATAACGGTACAAGGCAGGTGTTCTTGGTTGGTGGACAGATCTTGTACATGAAATGATTTGTGGACTGGAGCTTTTTTTGTTTTGTGTCTCTACTATTCTCTAGAACCTCTTTGTCTCCATCCATCCAGGTAAAGAGTAAAGAGTACATAGACTTCTTAAAAACCTGGTCTTAGAAATGACCCTTGTCACATCTGCCCATGTTCTATGGGCTAGAAGTCTGTCACACGACCATATATAACCACAGAAAGACCTGCAAATATCTACTTGTACAACCCAAGGAAGAGAGGAAATGGATGTGTGGGTAACCATTACCATCGGCTGCTACAATGTATACAATTTAATAATTACAAATCATTAAAAATTTCCATTATTCAAATAAAGAGTATTAATAATATGAGAGAGAATATATGTCGAATGGGGGATAGGGACCTAATTTAAAGTGGTTGACCAGGGAAAACTTGTGAGGAGATGACATTTAAGATCAGAGCTAACAGATAAGGATAAACCATCTTGAGAAATGCCAGAAGAATTTTCTGAGCAGAGAGGACAGCAAGCTCTAAATTCGTGCTTATTTCATGTTTATTGGAGGAGATAAACAACCTTCTTTCACTCATTAGTCACTTGGAGTGGGGGATGGGAAACCACCAGGAGAAACCACCAGGTTACTCATCCCAAATTCCCACCAAAAAATGTATTCTTTTAAAAGTGGTGACATGAGGAATGACAGTAAAAGGCAACTCTCTGTTTTTGTTTTTATTTTTTGTGAATTCTGTAAATTTTGGAGAATCCTTGTTATTTATTCAAAAGCCCACAGAGGCTCTGAATCAATATATTATAGGGTATGCTTAGAGGATTCTTAAAATACATGCCATACCTCTGCAGTTTCGGTCTGCTTTTAAAGGGACTTAAATAAAGAAAGAAATATTCGTATCCTTTTTATTTTTCTCCCACTGTCCCCCACCTCCTGTTTTATATTGTTTTGACAAATAGCACATCTTGCAATTAAATTCTTTACCAACAGAATCCTAGGGGCCCGAGCTGCAATCACTCTCCTCCTACAGAATAATTTCAAGATGCACCACACTGATTAATTATACTGAAAGCAGTTCTAATGATAGTTTCAGAATACAGGATTAATTCACATAACATGGTAAATACAAATGGTGGATTTTCAACCTGATATATTAAACCATTACAGCTTATTGGGCAAATATGTATCTTGGCATGAGCCTTATGCTGGGCCTTGGCAGAAAATATGCATCACTGAGAAGGAATCCTTATGAATGCATTTGATGAGTGGTGGCTCTGCACTTAGGGGAAATAAATTTCTACATTAAGTACAGCCGCTATTGAAGAAATGTAAAATACATTAAAGGATAGATGTTTAAAAGTGTTTGGTTTGATCAATGTTGCCAATGGATATTGGTTCTGAGGATGCTTATACTTATTGAGACTTACCAACAAAAGATAGTCGTACATTCTATCACTTTTTAAGTTGTAACTTACAGAGCTCTTAGTATGTGTGAGACCCTGTACAAGGTGTGTTGCATGGATAATCTTACTTATTTTTCCTCTGCTCCTTCCCTTGTTTACTTTGCTCCAAACAAGCACATTAGCTTTCCTTATTTTCCTTCATTTCTCTTTCTTGAATACACCAAACTCATTCCTGCCGCAGGATCTTTACACTTGATATTCTAGCTTCCTACGAAATTCTTCTGCATCTTCATTGAATAGCTGGCTACTTGTTTTACTTAGATTTAAGCTAAAATGTCACATCCTCAAAGATGCCTTCCTTAATCTCCCAATCAAAAATAGATCTCACCTAGGTATCACTCCATCCCCATTTTATTTTCTTCTTGGAACTTTTCACATTCAGAAATTTGCTTTTATTGTTTACTTAGTTTTGGAAAAACCCCTTTCTGTCCCTGATAAGCATTAAGTACTTCGTTCATTGCTGCTTCTCTAGCACACAGAATAATGCCTGGAGTATAGTTGGCATATAACTTATTCCTATAATTGACTTATCTAAGATTACAAACTGGTAAGTGATGGAGTTGCAGTTCAGATTCAGTTCTGACCCTAGAATCTGAGCTGTTGATTAATATGCTATTTTCTTGCTCCCAGTTCCCATGTTCGTGTGTCATAGAGTCATTGGTAGAGAACACACACGGCAATTCTGTATGTTTTGGTTCACTGTTGCTTGAAATAACCAGTGGGAATGTATAAATGGAGAGCACCTGTTAAATGCCAATGACACCATCAAGAGTCATCAAATGTATCCTGATCCACAGAGAGGGGAGCAAGGTTCAGGTCACTGATGAGCTTTTATGTGAGCACGTGTCACAGTTCGGGAGACAGAGCGGAGTTTAGTTTCCAAAGGTCCAAATTAGTTTAGTGTAAGTCTCTGAAGATTTAGAAGTGTCTGTTCTACTGTTCAAAGAGGAGATATTTTTGCCTTGAGCTTTAAAGAGTAGATTTAATTCAGTTACTCACTCCCATTCTCCTGCAGTTCTGCTCTGATACATCCTGTAGGTTCATGCGTCCTCCATAATTTTTAATGAGTTATTTGGGATCTTTCAACCAGATAGAAACTAGCAATCAGGCAGGTTTCAGAAACGATCTCATTCGGTATCAGTCAAGGATATTTTAAAGGACAGAGTTAATGAAGACCTAACTCCTAACTGCTGCAGACCATTTTTATGTATATAATACTTAAAGTGTAGTCAATCACACATACCCCAGAGATGTACACTGGAAGATACCAGCAGACTCAGGAGAGAAAGGACTTAGGCCAGGAGTTTGTAAGAGTCCAGAGGCTGTCATGGGTAAGAACTGGACCTGGGGTCTGAAAGTTTCCCTTCAGGCTTGCCTCTGCTCTTAATTTGTCTTATGACCTTGAGCATGCTTTTAACTTCTTGGGCCTCAGTTTTCCAAGCCTTAAAAAAGATGTGTTGGACAAATTTGCAGAGTCATAACTACTGAGAATTTCTTTTATCATTTTTTCCTATGAATCTTATGTGACAGACTCTTTTTCTTTTATCCTAATGGCATTTATTAAGAATCACACTCCGTTTTAAAATTATTTGAAGGCATGTGACTCCATCAATTCAGAGTTCTCTCACGGGCATGAGATAACCAGTGCTTCCACATGCACATGCTTTGATCCTATATTGACAAAGGAAAATTACTGAATGTATGCTATCTACTAATAGCATGCTATCTTCCTATAGGTGAATTTAGGATACCCTCTCTGCAGTGTTGTTCCTATTACTATATTTGAAAACTCTTAGTTGGAAGCTACTAGATTGGCTGATTTCTTGGTCCTTTTGACTCTAATATTTGAGGAATCTGTAAAGAGTGGTTCAGCAGACAAGTAGAGTAGAGATTGTGGGCTGTGTAGAGTTGAGGGTAAAAGTTTGATGAGATAGACTTTATTTTGCAGAGAAGTTTTAGTTTTACGGAAAAAAATGAGGGAAAAGTATAGTGAGTTTCCAAAGACTCCTTCAATTTTTCTCCCCCATTTCCCCTATTATCATTATTATTTTTTAATGTTTATTTATTTCTGAGAGAGAGAGAGCGAGCACACATGGAGCATGCCCATATGCATGCATTCGAGTGGGAAAGGGTCAGAGAGAGAGAGAAAGAGAAAGGATCCAAAATGGGCTGTGCTGACAGCAAAGAACCCAGTGCCGGGCTTGAACCTGTGAACTGTGAGAACATGACCTGAGCTGAAGTCGGATATTTAACTGATGAGCCACCCAGGTGCCCCCCCCATTTCCCCTATTATTAATGTCTTTCATTAGTCTAATACTTTATTACAATTGATGTGCCATATTGATACATTATTGATAACATAGTATAAAATTTATAGTTTAAACTATTGTTAATTTTTACGTTATGTATTCTATGGGTTTGGAAAAATACATGATGTTATGTATCCGCCATTACAGTATCACAATGATTTCACTGCCCTAAAAATCCCCTCTATGCTCCACTTATTCATCCCACCCTCCCCCCAAACTCCTGACAACCATTAATTTTTTTACTCTCTCCATAGTTTTACCTTTTCCAGAATGTCATATAGTTGGAATCATATAATATATAGACTTTCCAGATTGGCTTCTTTCATTTAGCACTATGTATTTAAAATTCTATGTCTTTTCATGACTTGATAGCTCATTGCTTTTTATTGCTGTATAATATTCCTTTCTATGGATTACCAGTTTGTATATCCATTCACCTATAAAAGGATATCTTGATTAATGATGCCTTTTATTTAGTTGTATTTTTATTAACATAATTGTAGATTCACATGTAGATGTATGACATAATACAGAGTGATCCCATGTGTACCCTTTACCCAGTACCACAATAGTAATATTTTACAAAACTATGGTACAATATTATATAGTACTATACAATATTCATATAGGATATGAACATTGACAAATCCACCACTTTATTCAAATTTCTCTAGTTTTACTTGCAGTCATTTGCATATGGATATGCTTTTCATTTTGTATAATTTTATCATGTAAGGTCTGTGGATCTATCACCACAGTAAAGATATTGGGCATTGTCATCTCTACAAGGATCATTTCTTGTATTATTTTTTTGCTATATCAACCTTCCCTCTGTCCCTAACCCTTAGCAAGCACTAACCTATTCTCCATTTTTTAAACTTTTTAATTTCAGAATTGTGTTGTTATGGAATTATGCAGGGTATTCATTTTCTATGACCCCCATGACAAAATACCACAGACTTGGTGGTTTAAAAATGGATATTTATTTTCTCACAGTTCTGGATCTTGAAAGTCCAAGATCAAGGTGTCAGTGGGGTTGGTTTCCTCTGAGACCTTTGTCTTTGGCTTGTAGATAGCCACCTTCTTGCTGTGTTCTCACATGGTCTTTCCCCTTTGCCTGTGCACCCTGGTGTCTCTCTGTGTGACCAAATTTTCATCTTCTTAGGATGCTAGTCAGATGAAATTAGGGCCCACTCTAAGGGATTCATTTTAACTCAATCATTTCTTTACAGGCCCTGTCTCCAATACAGTCACATCGTGAGGTACCAGGGATTAGAAATTCAACATGTAAAATTTTGAGGGGGTGTGGAGGGAAATAAGTTCTTAGTATTCAATATGTAATCTTTTGGTACTGGCTTTTATCACTCAGCATAATTCTCTTGAAATTCATCCAGGTGTATCAATACTTTATTTCTCTTTATTACTGAGTATTAGCCCATGGAATGTTGCTTAATGCCTTTCTATTCCATGTACTTGAAGCTCATGTATTAATGCTTTATTTTAGGGGTCCCAAATTAATGCAAACATAGAATAAGTTAAACCAAGAGTCAAGAAAGCCATGTAACAAGCCAACTTTATCACCAATTTCCTTACATTGGGTTACCATATATCAACTTTGAAAACCAAGAATTAAATTTTATAATCATTCAAAATTAATTTGTTTAAGCAGTTACCTTTTGGAGGGAGGTACTTGCTACTAAAATATTCTGAATTTAAGTATTGAAAATATTTATGATCTAATCTTTTCCTCGATTCCATATTTGTT
Organism: Crocuta crocuta; assembly: GCF_008692635.1. NCBI lineage: Eukaryota > Metazoa > Chordata > Mammalia > Carnivora > Hyaenidae > Crocuta > Crocuta crocuta. Next base: position 3,980,341 of record NW_027532679.1, on the reverse strand, counting down.
TTGGATATGTTTAAAATTACAGATTTCAACTCTTTTGGTTGCTTTTGTTATAAATTCTTCTTCTACATGAACTGCTACTTTTGCTAATGTGAACTTCCACCCGTGACTGGATTTTAGCTGCTTTCATCTTTTTGAAAATCTGCTCATGAGACAGAGATGATGGTTCTTGAATCTTAGATAATTTGGTTGGAACATACAAGGTCTCCTGCCTGATATGAAGAAAACAGGGGCAGCCTGAAGAATGATAGCAGGAAATAACAATAACAAAACTCCCAGAGAACCTGTCATTCATGTGAAACTAGACTGAATTGATAAAATGTCTAAATTATAGATTATTTTCAAAGCAGTAAGATTTTGTTCAGTTTCAAGCCTAGAATATAACAAGCTAAGATGCCAATGGGTTCTAGAAAGTAAAATTATGTAAACCAGTAAAACTTGCAATTCACCCTAGGCCTAAATGATATAATTATATTTTGTGAGCACAAAGGTCTTTAAAATTGTATGATTTCATTTTTAGACTGATAAAGCAGTGAACATATTAGATATAGTTTCTGGATCCTTTTATTTAAGATAACAGTTTATATTGACTCCTCTTTAGGCTTTAGATGATCAGCCCAACACATTATCTTGAACTTTTTGTGGAGAATCACCAGCAAAGCAGCAACTATACTGCTACTACTACTAACATTTGTGGAATACTCACTATGAGCCAGGAGCCATGCTGGCCACTTTAAATACTGTAAGCCTCACTGAACCAGGTACTGTTATTATTATTTCTGCTGGAGAGGCAGGAACATTGTGGCTTACGGCTAAGTTAACCTGGCTAGAGTCACATTACCTAGGAAAGATTGGGAGTCCAGAAACATAAATTTTGTGTTGATTTTTTCCCCAATTCTAAATTGAGAGGGTAAAATTATTTTAAAAAAATAACAATCTTTAGGAATATCTAGTTCCAGTATAAAACATAGGAGATTCTGAGCCACTGAGGAGAGACCAGAAACTGAAAATGTTAATGTAAAATCTCTAAAGTCCATGGGTACCTGCAGATTTCTCTTTCTGTCTCTTTCTCTGTCTTTAATCCCCTCATGCTGAGAGCTCTCACCTGGAGGGCTGGACCCAGATAGAAGGGACCATGGAACACCCTGGGGTTCATCAGTACATATATGGATTGCTGTATTAGAAGCCTATACCCTAAATAGAAAATTAATTCTAAAAAAATTAGTGATAAAAATATACTTGCACATAACCTTAAACATGTCCACTTAGACTAATACCTATTTTAGGGGATATAACTTGGACATCCTCACAAATAAATTGGAATAATTTATTTCAAAACTATTCTACAGAAGCACTGCCCAATAGGGCATTCTGCAATGATGGAAATTATCTATATCTGTCCTATTTTTTTTTTTAATGTTTTATTCATTTCTAGGAGAGTGAGAGAGAGAGAGAGAGAGAGAGACAGCGTGAGCAGGGGAGGGTCAGAGAGAGAGGGAGTCACAGACTGAAACAGGCTCGAGGCTCTGAGCTGGGAGGGAGCACAGAGCCCGATGTGGGGCTCGAACCCACGAAATGCAAGATCATGACCTAAGCGAAAGTCGGACACTCAACCGACTAAGCCACCCAGGCGCCCCGATCTATATCTGTCCTGCCCAAAAGTAGTCTCTAGCCATATGTGGCTACTAACCACTTGAAAGGTGGCTATGGAGACTCAGAAACAATGGAATTTAAATTTTTACTTAATTAGCTTAAATTTAAATAGCTACATGTGTAGTTACTGTATTGGAAAGTACAATTCTAAAATGGAAAGACTTAATTGTAACAGATACCATAAAAACTTAAGTATACTATTTCTTACATTCTCTTCATCTCTTTCCCTAGGTAGGAGAGTGAGGAAGGGGTTAGAGAGGGAAGTGTTGAGTCCAAATGTAAAATCATTTTCCATGTTTACCTGTCCCAAATTCAAGCTGTGTTTTGTTGACAAAATTTGGGAAGGTTGAAGGTTTGGCAGGTCTGTCTGTCCCCTTTCCTGCATGAATGTGTCAGCACCTCATTAATCTTGAGTTAAACTGTAAAGGCCTTTCCCTCCCACTATAGGCCTATTTTTAAAGGACACTTCAGTGCCCCCCTTGCATCTCACAGTTAGATTTTTAAAAATTTGCAAGTTGTTCTATGGATTAATTTCAGTTTATGTTTTATTTAAAGATTTCTTAATCATTTACAAATTGGAATGAGAGATATTATTTTGGGGAGTTAACATGTATTGTCAAGAGTTTCTGAGGAACATATTACATGTTTATTTTCCAGAAATTAAAAGCATGAGGATTCTGTTTTATCCTTCTCCAATTTTAATTGAAATTTCAGTGAAATGATTCTGTTATACATGTGGTCTTGGTGATCTTTCTTTTGCAAGGAAAAAAAACCACATTGAGTGTGGTTGTTGTTGTTGTTTTTTTTTAACTTAACCGTTTTTGTCATTTTTGTTCAAAGAATTAGATGACAACATCTTTAAACGATACTGAATATTTTAAGCCTAAGCCTGTAGCATTTTGTCTTACAGGTGCATGGTGAATTGTCATTGCTTTTTTTTTTTTTTTCCCTCTTAAGACAGACGTCTAGAATAACAACTTTCTGTATTTCCTGACACTGGAAACAGATACCGTTTAGGATTCCTTTTATAGTTTCTTCAGCTAACGACTCCAGTGACCACTCAATTGTGGTCTCGTAGTAAATCAAAAATTCTTTGAAAGACCCAGCTCTGTTATATAATTGTAAATGTCCCACCTCCCTAACTAAAAAGAAGAGTGAGTTTCTGTTGCCTTAAATAATATGGACTCTGCATTAGCACATCATACTTTATGAAAATAAAAGAATAGACCATTTTCTTCTCTTTCTCCTCCTCCTTTTAAACTACCCTACCATTGATGAGGCATACACATAACCTTCAGGCTGTGTCAGATCTGGTTGGTCAATCATGAAGAAAGAGAAAAACCACTTTGCAAACTGCTGCTTCAAGTGCTCTGAGTTCTCCCATGAATGACTTGCCCTAGTTGGAATTTGGGTTTTCACAATGACTGAGGCCAATACCCTGAGTCCTGGAATGGACTCCCAATTGTTTACTCTGTATTTTAATAAAATGGAATTAAAAAATAAAATCAGGGGAAGATCCAGGTCTGGTGAGGCATCAAGAAGAGGACCCTGAGAGAGGGCCCCGTGGGAGGACCACCCCCAGAAGCCCTGCCATGCAGTCATCCCTGGGAGGCCCCTGGGTGGGATGACCACGTGCGTGTTGTTTCCTGACTTCCGCATCCCAGTCAGAAAGACACTAGGGGCTTGACTTAAGGAGTAGGGCCTCGAGTCTACAGAAGGGAGGGAGAGGAAGAAAAAATGAGCAAAAGCTAATAACCAGGTTAAGTCAAATCAGACCAACTCCAACCAACACCCCAATACCATTGGGAGCAGTGTGTTCACAGCCTGCAGTTCATTGCCATGTTTGAGGCCGCGAGCAGGGGACTCTGCCATGTTTTGCCCAGATGCATTTAGGTCAAAGACTCCGACAGTGGAACTTTCAAGTATGGCTGACGTTGGTGGGAGGGGGTGGCTCCTGAGGGGGGCACTGGGCCAGGCAGGGCAGACAATGTGCAGGCTTAGGCCAAGACCCAGCGTCTTGCCCTCTGCTCAACTCACGGAGTGAAACAGCAGCCTTGCATCAAGACTCTAGAAGTCGGCGAAAAGGCTTGCTCAGAAACTGGGGCCTCAGTATGTGCCAATCCTTGTAAAGCGTTTCACCTCTTCAGAGGCTAATGCCTCTCAAAACCAAGAACAATTAAAGCGAGAGTCTTTCCAAGCAACTGGGGAATTGAGCAAAATAAATCAGAAATCCTCAGCCTCGGCTCTGGAGGTTCGCCTCATTATGAGAGCAGATCTATTAGCCCTCTTGCCTTTGTCTTTCATTTCTCAAGTGAGGTGATTCTAATTAAATTAATCTGCATGTCAATCTATCGGTGATCAATCAAAGAGCCTGAGGTCCCCCCTATGCTGCAGGGTGCTTGCGGCTGACAGGGGCTGATAATGGAGGAAGAAATAAACTGTCGAGGAAAGTTAATTAGTCAACATAATAGGTGGATTAAACAGGAGCTGGCTGATTGCTGTTTCCCATGTCAAAGCATGAGGTGGGAGCTGAAGCTGCAATTACAGACAATTATTATATTTGGTTGTAAGAGGTCGCATGAATAAACATATCTCTGTGGGTTTCAGTTTTAATCCTCTTCCCCATTTAATATAAGGAGAAGTGTAGGTCATTTCTTCTCATTGTTTTAGTCAAAGTTCTCTGAGAAAACACCTTTGCCTGTGTCCCTTCTGGCAAACTGGGCTCAGAGTCAGTTATGAGATGGCCAGGGTACCTGAATTATATCTTGGGCCAATGGCACCATTTCTTTTTCTTGTTTTGTTTTGTTTTGTTTGTTTGTTTTTGGCTTTGAAATACAGGTTTAACCCCCTTCATTAGCAGGGATCTTTTGGGGAGGGATAGTGCTGGTGGTGGTGATGGGGGTGAGGATGGGGGTAGGTGGGGAAGGAAGTTTGGTCTGATTAATCGAAGTAATGTGGGAAGAAAAAGTACAAGAAACACCAGAAAGATACCGGGTGAGAAAACTGCATCCCAGCTCTCACTGAACCCTCTCTTTTTCATTTCTCTATCCTCTTAACCTTGACGCGGTGGGGGGGAAATATTTTAAAGATTCAAAAGATTTTTATTTGCATGATCAACTGTGATATCTGCTTCAGTGTCTAAACTGAAGGGTAATTTAGGTGAAACACAACCACCGTTGTGTAAAAAAATATGCTAATAAAGATCCTCTTGTTAAAATTATGGTTAACAGTGTACCTTCTGCTGTATAACTATAAACTGTGCAATTTTACTTAAAACTGCATCAAAAGCGTTCCATGCCAAAGACCCACTCATCAATAGCTCCTCTTGTTAGACTTGTACAGCATAAGCACCAGTTATTATGTGAAATAGCTATGCAATTTTCTTCAGCTCCCAGCTGTTATTTATTTAACTTGAGTTTATTACCCTCCATGCTTTTATATTAAAATGTTCATCCATTTCTCTCTTCTGTCTCCAGGTCGTGGTGTCTACGACAGTCAATGTGGATGGCCATGTCCTGGCAGTCTCTGATAACATGTTTGTCCATAATAACTCTAAGCATGGGCGGAGGGCTCGGAGGCTTGACCCCTCGGAAGGTACGCCCTCTTATCTGGAACATGGTAGGCAAATCATTTTCATTGGTTGGCATTGCTACTTTAACTGTGAATCTATTTGGTTTCTTTCTTCCAACTCCACCACACTTTCTACTCTGTTTGGAATTTTAAATGTTCTATTGAACATTATTGATACAAAGTATTTAGACACAGGAAGATATCTTGGAGGCCCAGCCTTTCTTGTTGCACATCTCTCTACCCTGGAAGTGGATGATGCATCTTTCCTTCAGGTTGAGAGAGAGAGGGAGACCTGGACCCCTGCTTTATTTACAGCTCCCACTTGACTGAAAAGTAAAGGAAGGCCAAAGTAGGGTAATACACATTCTAATACATTTTGGGTTTATAACTGACTTTGTTGTTTAATGAACTCCATCATCTTTACAATCCTACTGGTGTACCTCTGTAACTTCATTTTAAATTTCATTTGGAGATAATGTCCAAAATCTAGGTCAGAGGCATTTTCTGAATTTGAAGTCCAAACTAAATGTCCTTCCTGTGCCTTGTGCCCAATCTTTCCCTCATCAGCACATATAAAAAAACTGCTTTCTGTAGGTGGACTTTGTTGAGGAGAAATCACATTTGTCTTGAATTTATGGCTCATCAGTGGTAACTTTGAGAAGACTGGAGGAAGCTAGATAAAGATTTGAATCAAGGAAAGTGAATACCACTCAAATGAACCGTGGGCTAGATTGAATATACATCTGAATGATTCTGTACTACATGTATACGTAATGTATTCATTCTTCTATCTGCCCATCCATCCACTGATCCATACATCTACTCATCTACTCCTCCATCTATTTATCAATCTATCCATCATCCATCTACTCATTCACCTTTCATCCATCCATCTGTCCATCCATCCATCCATTCATCCATCCATCCATCTGCCCATCTGTCCATCCATTTATTCATCCATCTATCCATCCTCCATCCACCCATTTATCTATTCATCTTTCATCCATCCATCTAACTATCCATCCAGGAAACAATTATTGAGACTATACACAGTATCAAACACCATGCTATATTTTCTCTTATCTTCAAATTAAACTCTAAACCCATTTCTCCACTTCACTTTCTAGTTTGCTAGGTCAGCAGGATTCTTTTAAAAACACTACTGCACAAATTACCACCTGATTGTCTGATTTTTTCCAAGGGCCATGAGCTGTCCCTGATATAATTCATAAGGCAGAAAACTCCCTTCCCTGCCAGCATTCTAACTTAATAAACATACCACTATCATTATTTTTGCCTGTTTTTTTTCCTGCAGTTAAGGAATACACAAACTGTACTTTTTATTAATTAGCCAGATGTAACACTCTTAGAAGGGATTCTTCACCACATCCAGTTTTACAGTCTTTTTAAAGTAAACTATCATCTTTCAAAAGCTGCTTCTTTATGGTTTCATTAGTACTGAGATGGATGGATATTACTTTTTTGCAGTAGACCATTTGAAACACCTGCTCATGATTACATTCCTAGTTCCATTCTTGTACTTGAAATTATTCTGATCCTCACTTTACAGCAATGTTGCCTTTTTAATACCCTTGGAGTCACTTAAGGGATTGTATTACTAGAAGTATTTAGAGGAAAGGAAGAGGAAAAAACAGGTAAATACTCACTGGGCACAATTTGGAGAGCAGTGACTTAAAAACTGATGTCTTATTTTTGACAGTGTCTGGTTAGTTACAATGGTTACTGCCCTGTCCAAGGACAGACTTGACTGTCACTTTGAAATCTACCAGTCATGGGTTCACAGTTTCAAAATGTGCTCCAAATGCAGACTACACCCAGCCCCCATTCCTGGCCTTGGGAAGTCAGTGACAGACCACATGACACCATGCAAATCATCCCTCCACTTAAAAAAAAAAAAAAAACTCCATACAAACCAACAGAAACAACCTGCTAGAAAGGACACTTCTAGAACATGGAGGTCAGGAACATTATTTTGCATTATGATGTGGAAGAAAGAATCTTGATGTAGGAGCCAGGAAACCTAAATTCCATGTTTAGTTTTACCTCTGACCTTATGTGACCTTGGACAGGTCACCTTACTTTTGGGGATCTTTAGTTTTCTTCTTGGTAAAATGAAGGTGATGATCTGTAGGGGTAAAAAAAAATGTGTGCCTTCAGTGGGGGCAGGTCATGTACATAGGGGAAGTGGGCTGGGTGGAGACTGCAGAAGAAAGGCAAGTACATGCTCTGTTGTCCCACAGACAGTTGTGGCCAAGGGGACTGAGGGCCCAGTAGGACCAGATGTTCTAGTGTGGCAAGAAGAAAAACTCCTAAGTTTTAATTGTTGGTAACTAATTATAAAATTTTAAACCTAGAAGGGATGAAGGGGGACATGTCACTTAGGAGGAATATAGCCATAGGCTAAGAGTTTGAGATCTCTAGACCAAAATGTCTCTAAGCTTCCTCCCAGCTCAAATATTCTTGCTTCTAGGTATACATATTAATATTTCAATTGGAATATCACATTATTCTAAGTTTTAAAGGCAATATTTTATTCCTCTGCTCCAATTTACCAGTCTATAAGTGGCCATGTTATTATTAACATATTGCTCAAGAAAATGATGACATTTCACTTGTTCATAAATGGTTAACCAGCAGTGGGGGTGTGGATATGTCCTACCTTCAGCTAGGTGGCCTAGCTCTTACCAAAGCCTTACTTTATTCCTCTCCAGAAGAATAAAAGCATAGATACCTTGAGGTTCCTTGTAATGACAATAACATGGAAATCTCCTTCTCTGCAGAATGAATCAAGCAACCACACATAACCACCCCCTCATTTAGACACTTCAAGCTGATACATAAATATCTACTCAGCAAAGGATAACTATTGGGCTCTTTCACTGGGGATGTGTGGGAGTGGACTTAAATGAAATGCATGTTGATTTGGGGGTATGGTAATACTTTATCTTACCATTGAAAAATCCCGTTTGAAACTGTCCCATTTCAGACTTCCAGAACCAAACCCCTACTCCTTGGCCACTCCATTCCTCCATCCCCACCTCAGACAGCCGCTGCACAGTGAGACTGCTAGCTATTTTCACCTCGTAGGTGACCTGTAGGAGCCTTCATTTTTCCTCATTGTGGGCTTTTTACCATCTCATTTACAGGTAGCCTGAATTATTTTGAGCAACTCTGCACATCTCTATTTATAACCTGCTTGTCAGACAGTTGGAGGAAAGTTCCCTTTCATAGCTCATGTTTCTGCGTATACGTAGAACTAGAGACCATGCTTTACATTCATGCAGTCTTCCCTGTGTGACCCGTGGACTTCCAAACCTCCCTGCTCAAATAACTGCCCCTGGATTTCAGTAGGAGAGTTGACAAAGGCAAATTTATTTCACAGAATCTTGCTTGGTCCAAAGAGGGTGAATCCTGGCACACTGTAGCTCATGGTAATTGCTCTCCCTCATTTTTTCCTTCATTCATAAATACTGAGATTTTCCTTGGCTGAATATTTATGGGAGAATTTAGGCTAGGGAGTTTTCATCTTTAAGCAGTAGCTTTAAGGAAGATATATGCTGTGGAGAAAGGTAGCGTCAGAAGCTGACTACTCTCAGAGTTTCAATTTTTGAAAAAGCGTAGACTTGGGGCCAAAGATGCAGAATTATTGCCCCCCATGGTAATACACAACCTTACCTGTCTGCCCTGTCTTCCCTTCACTTGGGCAAATTCTTGGGGACTGTATGCCAGGGATCTTTTTTTTTTTTATTAATTTTTTTTTTTAAATTTTATTTCTAGCAGAGAAAGAGAGAGAGACAGCTTGAGCAGGGGAGGGTCAGAGAGAGAGAGGGAGTGACAGACTCTGAAATAGGCTCCAGGCTCTGAGCTGGCAGTCAGCACAGAGCCCGACGCGGGGCTCGAACCACGAACCGCGAGATCATGACCTAAGCGAAAGTCGGACGCTTAACCGACTAAGCCATCCAGGTGCCCCTGTATGCCAGGGATCTTTAAAGGCTTGGGGAGTGTTGATATTGTCATTATTATTCTCTTGAGTTTCAGGTTGTGTTTACTTGAATTTAAGGCCAATTGTGGCATCAGTTTCTCTAATCTTTCCCCCTGTGGCAAAATGTGGTGCCCTCACAAAGCTATAGTGCAGGGACCCTGTCAGCTTGCATGCGCTAACACTTTATTATCTAATGATCTAATATGCAACAAGGCAAAGTGCCGGTGCTCATCATTCTGACATAGAATGCGGGGAGAAGTGACTAAATTACTTTATGTACCATTAGCGCTAGCAGCTATGGTGAACTCACAGGCAGCATTTATGCAAATGCCTGTGAATACACTCTAGTGGCTTTGTCAGAAAGCCTTCTGACAAGCAGTTTAAATGCTCATTTTTTTTAGGGGACATTTTTTTTTTTTTATTTTGGCATGCATGTGTTTTTATCCCTTCCTTCCTCCCTTCTCCTTCCCTTTATTCTCTGCCCTTCTTTGGATGATTGGAGGACATGTCTTCTCTGTGATCACTGGCAAATCTGAGCAGGTCAGAGAGGGCTCAGCTGGTCATCAGTAGACACCCTTTCTGGTTTTGAGGCCCCAACTGGTGTTTTGCATATTTAGGTCCTTTTTAAAAAATCAGTATGAATTTGTATAGCTATCATGCGTATTTGAAAAATCAGTAAACCTATTAATCAAGAGTTTTTAGAAGGTGAATATTTTAATGTTAATGAGTTCTAACCTGAGGTCCTACTTAGTCTCCTGGCTCAAATATAGATGTTTTTAAATACCCATGCTTTTTAAAATTGCAAAACAATTGAAATTTAGTTTTTGTAGGCATGAGATACAAATGAATGAAATTTCCCTTCAAAGTAATTATACAGATAAAGACGTGAAGTATAAATGTGCCAGGACCCCAACATAAAACAGACCTAAACAAAAGTAGAGTTTGGTCAAACTAAAAACATGATGCAGAATAGAAAGTGGTAATAGAATCACTGGGGCTGTTAGAGAAGTAGAATCAGATTTTCCCCACCACCAGTTAGTTCTGACCTCTCCATTGTAGTTTCCCCTTCCAGCTGTCCCTGACAATATGGTGTTATTCTTGCTCTTTAGCATTTGACCTTCTTTAATCCTTTTGCTCCAGACAGAAGCAGTTTTTGCTTCTGTCGCTTGCCCCTGGGTATCCAACCCCATTGACTCCTTGTGCCCAGCTGCACTTAAATTTGTTGTTTTATGGACATGTGGAGAAAGATGATTCGGGCTTAGGAAGATTACTCCAAATTGAGAGACAGCATGGAGCTTCCAATAGAAAGGAGAGGCCCCCTCTTCTCCCTTCTGTGTAATGAGGCCCTAAGAAGTGGCTAGTAAATATCAGCTGGATCTAGCAGAGGGAGGATCGGGCTGAGGGAAGAGCTAGATTCTGGACCTGGCTCTGCCATGAACTAGCTGTGAGACTCTGGGCATGTTACTTACTTGGCTTCTGTGGCCTCCATTTGGTATGTATTCAATGAGAACAGGGTTGGGTCATCTCTAGACCTTTTAGCATGCACAATTTTTTGGTTCTCTGGACTGAAACTGTTGACACATGCCTCTCCTTGTCTGGAGGTGCTTTGGAGAAGGAGGACTTCAGGAGAACAAAGAAATCCACTGGTTGTTTCCAGGATAGCCCTTTATTTGGATCTCCAGCCAAGGAATAAAGTCTCAGCTTACTGAGACTTCAAATCATTCCTCCCTCCATTCATTCATTCTAAGCATCCAGTACGTGCCAGACACCAAGCTGAGATGTAGAAGCACAAGGCAGATATAGGCCCCGTTGTCACAGAATTTATAATGTAAACAGAGAAGAAAGATATTTAAAAAAATTTACAACCAGCTCATGAGAGTTATGCATAAAAGGGGGACCATAACAGGAGTGGGAAGGAGTGAGGTATCAGAGAAGCTTCTTTGGGGAAATCACATTTTTGCCAAAACCTAAAAGCTGAGTATGTTTTCACCAGGTAAAAGGGACAGAAACAAATCTCCAGGAGGAGGGGACAGCGTGTGCAAAAGCTAGTTTGCTTAGGTGAATTCAGGGAACCCAGAGGAGACTGGGATGACTCCTGTTGCACCCATCACTGGGCGGATGGCAGGAGATGAGGCCGAGGTGGCTGCTGAGAGCCAGATTATGCAGGCCCACATGAGACACTCAGGCCGTGGTCTTTGGCAGTTGTGAAATGGGGTGGGGGGCCAAGCAGGGCTTTGATGAACTCATTTTCAATTACATGGACTCCTAGTGTGTCATGAAAGCCCAGGGCAAGATCACTCCGAGTTGCTTATAACTTTGCTCTTCCCTGCCGGCCCTCGGAAGCTCACCAGGGAGCTGGCTGTGCCTGGGAGCCGTCCCCCTGATCACTCCTCATTTTATCAATAGTGCAAGTGTTCAAAATAGGAAGAAAGTCAAACATTTTGAGAGTTCTTTTTCCAGATGGTTTTGGCTTATCGATTTTCTTTTTGCATAAGTGGCTTAGAAAGAGTTTACCTATTGACTTCTGTTGAACTTACAGAGGCTTTTTTAAGGCCTAAAGAGAATGGAAGGCTGCTGTGTTGCTTGGCTATGAAATGTATATTATTTGTCTAACCCCAACAAACTAAAATTGCATGAGTGAAAATAAACTAAACAATGAAGAGAATACATTCCATCCCAAATTTCACTTTTCCTCTCCCACTATGGTCAATGGGTGAGTGACAGCTCATGCCAAGTGAAGGGCCGTTGGCATATGAAAGGTCATCCAATACATCCTCTCATTTTCCAGGTAAGGAAACTGAGACTTAGGAAGGGGATGTAATCTCACATTCACATAGATAGTTTGTGTCAAAATCCATTTAGTGCTCTTTGCCCACAGTATGCTGGCAGGCAAGTGTGAATTCAGGGGGAGCACAGCTTTATGGTCACTGGGTTACACAAGATATTGGAGGACTTGGGGTCCACTCCTGATGCTTTTACAGTTCAGGTTGGCATCGGCTTGCAGAGGTCTCTCTGGGATTCTGAAGATTGGAAGGAATGTCTGTAACACCTCTCTAGCTTCCTGACAGAAATGCACTTTCAAAACATGAGGGACAAGGATGAAAGATGCAGGCAGAGCTTTACACTTAGACAGTGGCCCTTCATATAATTGGTTTTGGTGCAGAACTCCAGCCAGATCCACTTAGGGAAGAGCATTTTGGTGGAGGGTCCAGGTTACCATAGACAAATACTGATGTCATGCTTTGTTACTTAGAGTGGCATATTACATCTTATCAATTGATTTTTCTACTTTAAAAAGAAAGACAGGGGAAGGGACAAACATCAGGGCTAAGAATATCCAGATGTGTCATAGAATAGAGCTCACAGACCCCAGATTTTCAAGCATCAATTCAGTCCCTTTTCTTTGAGCAGTGGGGAAGTAGCCTTTTGTCTTCCCTTACAGTAAAAAATTACATGGCAAGAAGTCAAGATAATGAATAAAGATGTAAGTGGAGACTGATTTTCAGTGTATATTCAGAGCCATCCATGAAGTGGGTAATGCCTGAAACCCTAACATTGGGGACTTGATAGCCAGCAAGCTCAGGGTCAGGCAGACGGAAGCATGTCCAGGAGCTACAGGTCACTGCTAAGCAGATGATCGGTGTTATCCGTATTTGAATCTGACACTACCCGTGGCACTAATGGAAAGGAGAAATAGTGCTGAGACTTTGCTACCCTGCTTAGTGGTGACCAGGCCAAGTGGTAATGTGCAGTATCATTATTACTGCTATTGTTATTTTAGGGTTATTATCAGCTAACATTTATGGAACATTTACTCTGTGCCAGTACTGTGGTAATTATTTGACATATCAAGTCCTCCAACAAATACGATGAAATATAACAATTAGTATTTCCATTTTATAGATGAGAAAACTAGGGTTTAGAGAGAGTCAATAACTTACCCAATGCCACAAAACTAATTAGAACTGGACCTGAGATGCGACCCCTGGTCTACCTAACCACATAGCTCTGTGTAATAATAGTACTAAGAATAATGACAATAACCCTCAGTGAGCCTTTACTATGCCTGGCACATAATGCTATAGGCACCCCTCGTAAAGATGAGGAAACTGAGATTAAAGAGAGGTTAAGTTACTTGCCCAGAGTTGCACAGCAAATAAGTCATATATCTAGGGTTCAAACCTAGAAAGCCTGACTTTGGAGTCTGTACTTTCAACTACTTGCTCTGTACATTATGCTAAAATTCCTTCCATCTCTTATTCCACTGTTCTTACTTCTTCTTAGTAAAAGGAAGGCAATTATGCTGGTATCTTAAACAGACCTTTCAAAAGTTAACTCAGAGCATATCTTTTTTTTTTTTTTAAATATTTTTAGTTATTTCTAGGAGAGAAAGACAGCGTGAGTAGGGGAGGGTCAGAGAGAGAGGGGGTCACAGACTGAAACAGGCTCCAGGCTCTGAGCTGGCAGTCAGCACAGAGCCCGACATGGGGCTTGAACCCACGAACCGCGAGATCATGACCTAAGCAAAAGTCGGATGCTCAACCAACTAAGCCACCCAGGCGCCCCTATCTTTTTTTTTTTTTTTTAATGGCATACTGTGTATGTTTACATTATGGCTTATTTTCATTCAGTAATAACCTATTTTTCCCCTGGTTATGCCACATTCTGCTACTCAAATAAAAAATGCTTATTTTATTTGATGACTAGTATGTTTTCTGTGGTGCTGGCAAGATAAGAAGGGGGCTGGTAATATTTTATTTATTTGTAAGGATGTTCTAACTCATCTCTGTAGAAATCATTTGTTGACCATATGGGCTCCCTGGCATGTATACAAGGTGGAGAAAAAGGAGACCAGGGCAATACTGTGAGACTGTGAATTAAAAGGCTGTTGGGTTACTAACAGTCTCCTTCTGAGGCGACTGAAGGGCTACTAAACCTCATGCTGCAAGTAACATGGGAACCTGATACAGATTTGGGGAGGCTATTTTCTTATATGAATTTCGTGACAATCCCATCAACTTTGGGAGACTTCCAGTATTTGGTATTTTGAATGACCTAATAAATGAGTGAGCCACGCCTAACTTATTTTAATAAGCACAAAATGTAGGGAAGAGCATGGTGGGAGGTAGGGAGTGGTGCTTTCTGCTTATATTTTGGACCAGAATGACAGAACTTTTTTAAACCTAATTTTTTATCTTATATTTGGTTACAAAATCATCATACTTCCAGTTGTGCTTATTTGCATAATTGATTGTTCCAAACTAAAGGCCTCTTTCTACTTAATGATATCAGAGGATTCAAGGGGTATGTACATGCAAATGAAAGCTTCTGTGACCTGTCATTAATCTTATTAAGATGAGATAGTTAGGGTCAGTGGCCAGGAATGGGTTTGAAATATTTTTGTTTGAACATTTTCAGTTGCACATTCAGAAATAAAAATAGAGCCTGCCTCTACCTTTGCAACTTTGATACATGACCTCAAATATGTATTTCGATTTCTTTGGGCATCAATTTCATCATCAATTAAAGGGGGAGTTTGGTAGCTTTGTTCAAGTCCCGATGATTTGTTATTTGAACCCAGCTATTTCTGTGAGAGGTCTCCTATCTCCTAAGATGTTACACATACACTTCCCTGGTGAGTAGCCACCAAAATGTCAAGGTGATTGTCATTCCACAGGATGGACTAAGGTCAACTTCTCTTCACCTTGAGCATTTCTGCAAGAGGTCAGCAGTGGGTTCCAGGAGGCCTGGAAAAGTCCAGAGTGTGCCACACACAACCACTTAGGTAGATCTCACCCCACTTTCTGTTCTCTGAATTTCTTCAGCTGAGACAGTAGTGTTGAATCCACTTGATGGTTAGCAGTGAGCTCTTATATTAGGTTTCCCACGCAGTGTATGAAATGATTTCAGGTGATGGGGAGAAAACATTTAAAAGAATTTTTTTTGTGATAATTACAGGTCTATCTTGATGCATAAGCAAGCAAACACAGAAAAACACAGCACTACAGGGTCATGATCTCAGTTATTACTCAGACTGAATTAAAGAAAAAGAAAATTAATTGAAACAAAAATAGCAGCTAGATTAATTAATATTAAGTAGGTCATAGTGTAAGTGGTATTGATATGGGACAAAATCAGGACTGAAATTTGGGAAACTGTTTTAAAGGGCTTAAGCATTGGGGAAGTAATAATTCTTTCAAGTCATCAGGAAACAGTATAGGATCCTGGGAAACACAATTTTTGAAGAATAAAACAATTTTTTTCCAAGAAAACCTTTTTAGTTCAATTTACCATTAGAATAGATTTAATGTCCTTGTAGGATTTTGAAAATCAAAATGTTTCTCAAGCTGTTAACTCTGTTTTTATTTTTAAACAAGTGGTGTCTACATGTCAGAGGGCAGAAATTAGTGTGGAAAGGAGGATTTGAGTCAAAGGAGAGAATCCGCCAGGGTCCACCCAGGCAGCACATTATGATAATATATACGGAACCAGCTGGACACTGAGCAAAGCTGACATTGTGTTGTCAGGGGCAGAATCGCCCATCAATTTCCAAGATAGAATTTGAGTTCAAATGACAGAAAGAGCAGCAACTGTGTTGAAACTGATGCATGGGGGAGGGGCTCGGTAGGCAGGAACCAGCCAGGCCTAAAGACAGGAAGTGCTGGTACCTCCGGAAGGGGGTGGCTCTGTTTTCTCATCTGGCTGCTACCCTTCCTTCTAACCTTAACATCTGTCAGCAAGATCCACCTGGGCCTTTGCATGATTAGAGCCCACTGCACGGGGAGCTTACTGGTGCTAATTTTAGCCCCCATGAGCATAGAATGCCTGCTGCAGGACCCGGGGCCAGATCAGCTTAGGAAAATTAGGAAAACAGATTCCAAGGAGTCGCTGCATCTCCATTTAGGAAGCTCTATGTGGCTGTAGTGATGATTGTTAATAATGACTGGAAGAGTTTTCAACTTTTTAACTATTCTGTTTTATTCCTTAATATCTTAACAAGTCTGATGATTAGTCTTTAGTTCATTCCCTCATTCATTCAGGCATTCGAATAGTCATTCATCTATTTAACATATGTTTACTGACTGACTGCCTATTGTATTAGATAATAGGGATGCAGAAGAGAACAAGACAGCGACAGCATTTTGAGGTATATAGTCGTGTGTGTGTGTGTGTGTGTGTGTGTGTGTGTGTGTGTGAATGTTAAGCAAATAATTACAAAAATAATTCATTTAGAATTACTTAAATTGCAGTGATGGTACGCACTATAAAAGAGAAATACAAACTTCTAAGAGGTTTAAACAAGGGGATTCAGCCAAGTGTGACGAATGAGGGACACTTAAGATTTAAAATACGAATGAGGGGCACCTGGGTGGCTCAGTCGGTTAAACCTCCGACTTAGGCTCAGGTCATGATCTCACAGGTTGTGGGTTTGAGCCCCACTTCGGGCTCTGTGCTGACAGCCAGCTCAGAGCCTGGAGTCTGTTTCGGATTCTGTGTCTCCCTCTCTCTCTGACCCTCCCCTGCTCATGCTGTCTCTCTCCCTCTCTCAGGAAAAAAAAAAAAAAACCATTAAAAAAATACAAACGAGTAGTATTTCGTCAAGCAAAGAGGAAAGAGCATTTTTGGTAGAGGGGGAAGCATGTCCGAAATACCATGTGGGGGCACAATATTAGAATCTTGGGAAAGGGCTAATAGGGAAGGTGAGTTAGGTCTGAGATCCATTTTTTAAAAAATAAATTTGAGAATTTCCTATAGGTCGTTTTTCTTTGACTTGGAGATATGGGTCCAATGCATTTTCCTAACAGTTAACAGACTAATAGAACTCTTTTCCCAGTAAATACTAGCTTTTAGACCACTCTTTTGAGTGATGATGACTTTGCTGTTATGATAGCAGCCTTTGAGCACCTATCAGTGCTCAGCCCTTTGTATCACCTCTTTTAATACTCTGAACCACCATAGGAGGGCACTACTATTATTGTCTCCACTTAGGAAACAAGGGAAACTGAGGCCATCCTTCAAAGATTTCGTTATGGCCAAATAGAAAAAGTTAGGTTTTTGCATCTGTAGCATTTGGATCTCCAAGTAGCTGACATAAGGCGGACATCACCACCAAAGACATAAGGCCTTTTCCCACTGTTTAGTCAATGCTAATCTCCTCACATTGGACTTCAGAGGTGGAGAGAAATTCTCCTGCTATTTGATCATGTAATATAATTCCTGCTTCAATTGAAGCAAATTCACAACGTTACTCAAAGGCAAATTGAAAAGCCAGATCTGTGCTAAATCCCCAGGGTATGTTAGTTGGCATGTGCGTTGATATATGGGAAGGTGCTTTTCTGGGTTAAGATAAAAAATCCTGGTATCATGTCACGCTATCAGGCACCCCATCTTAATCTCCTTGTGCCAGCCCTGCAACTTGAAATACTCAGTGGACAGAAATGAAACTTTGTAGAAATTAGGTGATCATCCTCCTTATCAGATGAATTTGATGCCATCAGCATGATTTTAGCATCTTCAGAAAAAAAGAGATTTACCTGGAGAGGAGCAAGAGAGAGTTTGAGACGTGGATGGTAGGACTTTTCTGCCAGTCTGCCTTGGGCAAGCTTCCTGGGAGATGACCTAGTAATTAAAGTCCTGCTTAAACGTATGCTGGTCAGTCATAGTAGAGGCACTGACATGGGAAACCAGAAGGTAACCAGAGAAGGAAAAGTGAAACACAAAAGTAACACTCTGGAGCCCACAGGGTGCAGAAATAGATCTGAATTGGATGAATACTTATCTGACCACTAAGCATGAAAGCGGAACCCAAATACTAATATATTTTTATACCAATCTGTGAAATTAATCAATATTTCATATGTGAACATATGCTGCTATGTTGCCAGCTTATTTAATTGACAGTTGCAATCAGTAGGACACCAGTTGCACAAACCCACGTTCTTCACCCATATTCTAGGGAGACATGCTGCAGCAGAATTTATGGAATAGAGGCACAGACAATGTCAGCTTTGGGTCCTCTTCTCAAGTTTCTCTCATTGACTTTGGGCCAAAGTAAGAAAAATTTCAAGAGACGAGCATATGTAACCAATGAACACATAGCAATAGACTTTGGCTATTATTTAGAAGAATGATTAAAATTAATGTGGTTGGCACACATTGAGAACTTTAATTCTTTATTATTCTTTGTCTTTGTTTTGAGCACAGGTGGGAAGCCAGCAGATACTGAGCACCTACTTTTTCTGAGGGGCCTGAGGCAGATGTTTTTAGGTATATTATGTGTAGGACTGTGGATGAGGGGACTGTGTCCCGGCAGTTCCAAGGTATTTTATCATATCTTAGTGGGGAAGGAAAATAGAGTTTTGGTCCCTTTTTGCTAAAATCTTCTGGCTGAATCATCAAACCAGCTGTGCCCTTCCAGTAACTATTATGTGCAACAAATCAATAAAGTCAGACCTCAGATTCTTCTACCTTTCAACTTTGGCAGAATCCTAGAAACGCTTCTTGATTTGGTTAGCTAAAGCCTGTGGAATTCAATCATTGTTGCTCAAAAGAAAGTAAAAAAAAAGTTGGGGAAAATGTTATTGAGGTACTGTTTTAGGATAACCTATTTAACAAGTAAACTTTTATTATTTTCTTTGTATGCACAAAATTCTATAATGAGCACCACTGAGATGGATAATGTCCAGATTGAAAATGAAAGTTAAGGGGAATTGTTCTACATTTAAAAATATAAGTTCTCAAAGTGCTGCTATACTTATATTTGATGTCTAAACTCTGACTGTGTGTTTAGCAGCCCAACTTGTAACAATAGAAAAGCTTCTAAGCCTGGAAACTGGAATATTTCCAGTGTTCCTGTGTTTAAATTGGCACCTGTGGTATTATATTAGGATGCCATTTTTTGAACTTGGAAATAGAAGAAGGTAGAGAGAGATTTTACTATAATTCATATGGGGGGCTGAGTCTTAGGGGGAAAATAACTTTGCTTGGAAATAGAGTAGTAATATTCTGTAAAGTTAATAAATATCTACACTCTATCGTGGGAATAAGAATTGCACAACTAAGATTTTATGGGTCTTTGGCTGTAGTATTTACATGATAGAAGTGAGTATTTTAGCCAAACTGAGCAGAAATTTCAGATAAATACCAAATTTGAAGGGTAGTTTGGGTGTTTTAAATATTAGACTTTATCTACCAATGTGGACTGTCAAAATCTCAAGTTCAAGTGAGTTTCTTAAATTCAGTTACCTCATTTGTAAAGTGGAATTTCGAATAACATCTGCTTGCCTGCTACTCAGGATTGATATTAAGAATAATTGAGATGGGCAAACCCTTTGAAGATTTAACAGGGCTAGTTAATTGTCAGGTATTGGTTGAGTGCAGAATACCGTCTATCCGTTTTGTGAGTGAATGTGGTCCCTGCTTGCACGAGATGTGTTGAATGTTAGGTTGATTTGCATACATATATGCAGTCCCAGGTTTACACATACATACATATGTACCAGGATAAAAGTTCAAGGAAAATTGTAGTTAGTGATGAATGAATGAAAGAGACATGAAGAAGCTCACTAAGAGTTAGTATTTTTAAGCCTGAGATAGGAAGAAACAGCTTCATGTGGAAGACTGGTCTTTATGATACAGTACTATTCGGGTAAAACCTTCCTGAAAAGGAAATGGTGGACAGGTGCACAGCATGTTTGGAGACAGAGAATTTGGAGGGCCTGTCACGATCATCTTCATTTTTCTTTTTCCTTACATTCCTTCTCCTTCTCCTGCAACTCCTCATCTTTTTCATTCTATCTCACATTTATTTATTGCTTACTCTGTGCAGAGTTCTGTCCACATAGATTAACTTATTTAAACCTCACAACAACCTCATGAGGCGAGTTCTCTTATAACTGTTATTCCCAATTAAAGTGATAGAAACTGAGGCTTTAAAAAAGTAATTNCCTAGAAATAAATAAAACATTAAAAAAAAATAAAAATAAAAAAAATAAAAAAAAATAAAAAAGTAATTGACCCAAGCTGGGAAGTGGTGAAGCTGTAATGTGAGCTGAGGCCTCCTGAATCCAGAGCCATTGGTTCCAACTGCTGCCAATTCCCGCTTCCAATTTGGGAGAGATGGGGACTGAGGTTGGAAGGGGAGAACTGGCCAGACTCGCGAGGGTGGACTTGATCCCATAGGCTAAGGAGAAACAACAGAAAGCTTTTGAGCACAGCAATAACATTTTGAAAGCTGGCATCTGAGGAAGGTTAATCTGGGTTTTTGGTATGTAGACGAGATTTAGCACATAATTAATAATCTGATAGTAGAAGTGAATTACAAACAGACAAGTGTGTTTGCTTTTTGCAGTCCGGATTGAACAGCTCAGACCCCAAAGAGTAATTTTCGAGGAAGTTGAGTCAGTCAACATGGAGTTCAAATGGAAGTGGAGTTCCCACTCTACTTTACTCTTCTGTCTGGATACATTTGATGATACACATTCCGGTGCTTGTGACGTCATGGATCATCACCACGGAAACATCTGTGCTATAACAAACACTGGAGTGCAGCGTCACTGAATGTGTCAGGGAGGAGAGGAAACTGGCTCAAAATGATAAGGCTCTCAATAATAAAAATTCAGTCAAATACATTAGCAGTAGCAGCCTTGGTCGTGAAGAGAAATATAAGCATTACTATTCTGAAAAGCACAGAGCAGGAATTGTGCATTACTAAAGGCTGGGCAAGGCTGATTTTGAGATGCTGCTCACATTCAAAACACAGTTTCCTTAAAAAGTCACTATCTATGCTGTCTTGCATGATGACAATAGAAATCCTTCAGGAGCAGGGAGCTCGTCTCTCAAACTGCTTATGGAAAATCTTCTACATAGGAGAGGAAGGCTAGCTGGGGACTTACATGTTGTTATGGGAGGGACCTTTAGTGATCAGAGGCAGCATTGGCACGGGTAGTGGTTTGTGTTTATTGTTTGATGAGTCAGTGGCAGTATTAGTTGTGTAGTTGAAGAAATTAATAACTGAAAGGTGATTCTAGGCCCTCCAAAAATGCAGAATTTACACACTGGTGGATCAGATCATGGACTGAATCTAGCTCTAAGCCGTGTTTTGGTTTGGTTTGTATGGTGCTTTAAGAAACTATGTATTTGTGGTTTTACAATTGAAAATAGAGTTTACCTAAAAATCCAGATTTGCAAATTCTCTTTACATTCAGAAGAGCTGGTAGTGTTGGGCCCACATTTTCAAATGGCAGCACTTAGGTCAAACTGAGAAGTTGTGTCCCTTTTGGGTGGGGCATATACTGTACCAATTAGCCACAATCCTCACCTTTTCCATTGTGTTGTCCCTAGCCCATTTGATTTACTTACCTTTCTGACTGGCTCTATGAGCATTTGATGTTGTGGTCATTGTTGAGGGGGGTAGAGATTACTTATTTCTAGCACAGTTCCTGGTATATGGATAGCACCTCAAATAAGTATAGCTCTGATTGTTCTTTATCAGTTATAGGGTCAGTTATTTAAACTTGATCCCTAGATCAACGCTGTCCAAAGTTTCTAAGGTGATGGAATTGTTGTATCTCTGTGCTGTCCTATGTGATAGTCACTAGCCATATGTAGCTATTGAGCACTTGAAATGTGGCTAGTATGACCAAGAAAATAATTTTCTATTTTTATTGAATTTTGGCTAATTAAAAATTAAATGTCAATAGTAACATATGGCTAGTGACTACCTTATTGGGCAAAGCAGATTTCAGTAATGAGATTGAACATCCTGTCCTTGTTTACAACAAAATGTGGAGAATAGACACTAGGACTGTGTGCGTGAGTGTTCATTTTACAAGAGATTACTTACAGTGAGCTTCATCACTTAGGATCACCTACCTCCTGAACGGGAACCACCCTATATCAGCTGACTACAATTCATGTCAAAAAAAATATGCCAAATACATATGTTTTATAAGATGTTATATGTACATTTGTACCAATATACATAAGTCATCTTAAGCTCGAAAGCAAAGTTTCACTGCTCTCTTCCTCTGGCTGTCCAGTTAAGGGTACTGTGCAAACATAATAACTAGACCTGTGTGTGGAAAAGCTTGAATTTTTTGATGAGCTGCTGGCTCCTGCCATTCATGATGCATAGAGCCAAGATCCAGTGTTACCAAGGGGATAATGGAAAGCTGGTGGAGCCCTCCTAGACTGCTAGAGGGATCTTACATTCTGAGGACTTAGGCTCCAAAGGCTGCAGTCTCTTGCATCTCCATCACAAATCTACACAGAACACGTCTAATGATCACATTGCCATAAACCAGCCACAAAGTAGGATGCTAAAAGATCCTTCTTTTACGCAACTTATTCATTCATTTGCATGCTGTTTGCCTCACTGAGCCCAGCAGTCACAGCCCTCCCTTTTCCTTTGTCACAGGTTTGGAAACCTCAGAACCATCTATCAGGGTTCTGACTTATTGGTCACTTACTGGCCTCTGTCCTGAGACTTACCCAGTCAACTTTTCCAACTGAAAAATAAGTAACTTCACTTCTCCTGAGGATGTATGCACAGGAGGGCAAAACAGTCTTTTTCTTTCAAGATGAAGCTCTGAATTATAAACCTCATCCCCTAAAAAAGCCTCCTAAAAACATAGAAACCCTAGTCAAAATGATAGAAATGGCTGTTGTAGCTATTTCATCAAATGATAAGGAATATCAGTCCTCTTGTAATGGGAAAAAAAAAACATACAGGAATATATTCTGCTTGGATCATTCATCCAGTTGGAAGTAATCTCACTGCTTCTCATATTCAGATTCTGCAGAGAGGATACCAAGTCTTCCTTTTCTATCTTTATGGGCAAATATCAGTGTAAACCCCTGTTGTGACAGTGAATTGAAGGAGTCCTAGAATTCAATAGGGGGAAAGAGACAAAACCCTCTAACAACAATGACAAAAGATCCTATTAATTTTAAATTCCTTTTTGGGAAAATTTTTTGTAAAAATGTTTTCTAGGAAAAGACCAAGCTGGTATCAACTAATGAAATGTTAAACTATCTGCACACAGATACGTTTTTAATGTTGAATTTCGTCTGGCTCCCAGACACAAGGAGGCTAAAAATTCATATTCAGATAAGGAAAGGCAAACCTTGGCGAACAGATGGAGCAGAGTTCAGCATAAAGGTTTAATCCTATCAGGCCGATTCCTGTATGACCATCTGGATAATCCGGCACACACATTCAAGGCCTGTTAAAAATACGACTCCAGCCAAGATTAACATCACAGATTTTCCACTAGACTTGCTCATATTTGACTTTATGATTTTCCAGGCCCAGGAAGATTGCCTACAAATAAAGACTTGAGTATTCCTTGAAGAAGCACTTACATGTTTTTTTTTTTTTTCTTAACCTGAAAATTGTTTCCTCTTTTCACAATATTAGCTGTCCATTTTTGGAAAGTTATTTTCATTTCCCTTTCTTCCCTGGCTTTCATATCTAGAACTTTTCTTACAACAGGATAATGAGGAGAATTGGGCCAAAAAATAATTTTGTGCATAAAAGTTCTCTTGTCAGGAAGAAAAGAGTTATTTACTTATTGTATAATCAGAGGCAAGTGAATTTACTATTGTTGAAACAAATATCACAATTGGATCCATGAATAATTCATTTTGAGAATTCTCCTACCTTCTATGATAATTTTTTTCAGTGGTGTGGCTGATGATCCTAGAACAAGAGAGAAAGAGAAAAGAAATAAAACACAGTGGCAATATTTGCCATGAGTTGTTGTGGGATTAATATTTTGTATATTTTAATTTTGAATTTGACAGATCAAACACGAGGTGGAAAACAGCACATTCTCACCTCCTTGAGTTTGTAAAATTCTGAGCTTCCGAAGTGTTAACAAACAATTTTTGCATATTATGAAACAATGCTATGTTGCTGTCATTGAATCAAAAAGCCTTCAATAAGTCTTTCAAGTGCAATTTAGAAGTTACAGGTACATCAAAATGTCAAGATTTTTCACTGCTAAATTGTTAAATAACCCTGTGTGCTGAACCTATACAGTTATGGATCTCAGGTAGACAAACTCAGGAATCTAAAAGTACTTGCCCTAGAATATTCAGATTACAATTGTTGCACTAGAGTTTCTGCCCTTCCCTTGCTCAAATCTGTGTCCACTGATTGTTGAAGAATTTCACGGATTCAGAATGGAGTAAGAGGGCTGAAAATTAAACAGGGGGGAGATACAATTTAAGCTTGCGCTGCATTTAGCAAATGGCATATTTTGGAACTTAGCTAAGTTGGGATACACCTAGATATTCCTGCAAAGTTAAGTCTGTGTTAATGTAGATGGACATTGGATCTACGTTTCCATCTATTGACTGTGAGGTTTTTCTTTTCTCCTTTTCTGTGAGAGCCATTCATGTTGTCGAAGTGAAGGACTTTGCCAAATAAAGTCATTTTGGAATAAAGGATGAAAAACACTTGAAATGCTTGATCTCCTCATTTAATATTTAATAGATTTAATTGCATTGGTATTGAGAAATCTCTGTATCATGGGTTTCATTTCTCTTCAAAGTAACACACACACACAGAGAATCTCTTTTGCATATATAATATATTATTCTTTGCCAAGTAATATTTACATATGCTAGTGGATGGGGCAATAAATGAAGACCAATAGCAAAACAAAATGAAAATCCTAGTAAACAATAAAATGCTTAGCTGCATAAAGCAGTTACTACAAAAATAAGGGAAGGCAAAAATAAATTTAGTAATTTAAGAACTTTGTATTCAAGAGTTATGTTTATTTATTTGTTTGTTAGCTGATTAGGAGTCTGTGGTGAGGTTAGCATTCTGAAAGTGAAGTTTGTGCATGCTGGTGCGAGGTTTCAGGTCAGGAATTATAACTGCTCTTGGCTTCCCAGGCATCCGGTTGGAAAGTGGGTAAACCCAGAGTAGATTTGCATCCTGTACATGGTGAAAATATAGAAAGCCAGTCTTCCTGTTAGGGGCAAACCCTCTGCTTGTCCCCCTTCCTGACCAGTAGCTGCCAGCTGTCAGGATCCAAGAATTCAGGAATTGGTACTACTGATCTGGGAGTAGTCAGGAAAGGAATCACTTCACTTTAAAAACCCAGCAAGAACAATTGTTTTGATTTAACAAGAAGGGCATATATCTGTGCATTGAGTCCAAGTAGGAGTCCTTTTTGTCCCCATCCATCTCTGGAATAGGCCTGCTCTCAAGCACAACTTCAGCAAAATCAAGTAGATACAGGAATAAAGATCTGAGGTTTATGAGGTCACAAGTGTCCCATAGAAATGGGCTGAGCTTGGGGCACCTGGGTGGCTCAGTCGGTTAAGCATCCAACTTCGGCTCAGATCATGATCTCACGGTTCATGGGTTCGAGCCCCGTGTCGGGCCCTGTGCTGACAGCTCAGAGCCTGGAGCCTATCTTCAGATTCTGTGTCTCCCTCTCTCTCTGACCCTCCCTTATTCACGCTCTTTCTCTCTCTCTCAGAAATAAATAAAACATTAAAAAATTTATAAAAATTTTGGGATAATAACAGTAACATCAGTTCCTTATTTCTGCAAAGGTCTCCATTAATGTTCATTCCAGGCAAATGAGAACCTTAAATAAAAAAAAATTAAAAAACAACAACACATTCTACCTTGGAAGGAGTGATGCTCGATCCACCTCCTCAGTCAATTTAGCTGGCTAGGTTAGCAAGTCACCGTATTGAAAGTTCCTAGGAAAGTTTTGCAATCAAGTACATCATCTGGAATGATGAGACTATTGGATATTCTAGTGAGTGAATGAACTCTGGCTTATGGAGAACTGGTGACAACAATAGTTATTATAGCAGCAGCAAGCATGCTCTGTGCCTGGCACACAGTAAAACAACAAAACACAAGCAGACACACTCTGCATTTTGCCACAAGTCTGAGAGCAGAAATTACTGCTTAGAGAGGGTAAGAGCTTTAGAAAGGCTAAGTGACTGCTTCAAGGTCATTCTGAGTGAGAGAGGTGGAATTTGAACAGCTGGAGCTGTTACCCATTTGCAAATACTGTAATATTCTGAATGTTAAGTCAACTTAGCATAATTGCATCTTTCTGTCTTTATCCAGGAACCAGTAAGGGCTGGTGCCAGCATCTTCACTGCCATTGTAAGCATCAGTTATCTGCTCCGTAGAAATGCTCATTAATAGAGAGTTCTGGCTAACAGAATGCTGGAAAAGGAGAGTTTACATCTTTTCGTGTACCATACACAATGGAAATGGGAAATCAGCTTATATCTATTTTAGTGGAAATTTCTCTTGAGACTTAGAATGGGAATAGAACGTTTCTAAATTTATACATTTTACCAACTGATGAAGTGTTGTTTTCCCAGCACATTTAAATACAAAAATGGACAAAACAGTGCATCACTAATGAGACTTCCATTGTAGGACATCAACTGTCACAAAAGCCTCATTTTGGAGATAAGAGATGATAAATCTTGCACCCAGGTCATCTATACGGCTATCCCAAACAAGTGAGATATTGATCACGGTACAAAGAGTTCAGAGGCAAAAGTACGAGCAGCCCCAGGACCCTGCTGATAGCTGCACACACCACTAATTCACCTCAATGGGCAGGCACCTCTGAGCTCAATTAACCCTTATTCCCAAGGCCACCCATAAACCCTGAGGTAAACATGGCTCTCCCGGCCCTTGCTTTCTATCAATGAAATAGATCATTTCTATTGAAGGCTAAGGTGCAATTCTAACTTACAAATTCACCTTGCTGAAAAAGCGCCTGATGCTTCCAATGCTAGTGAGCAGGCACTTGCATCTTGTAACATTGATTCTGTAAATCAGAGAATTTTAAACTGCCGAGGGCATCCGTGATTTCTTCTGTCTTCTGTGGCTCTTGGAAGGAAATATAAACATTCTGGAGGTGGAGCAGGTGATAGCAAATGTCCCCTGGTGCAGTTGTCTGCACACAGAACATTAGTTGTTAAATATGTACTGGAGGCTGAACGGTTTCTTTCCTTCCCTCTTTCTTTTCCTTTTTCTTTTTTTTCCCTCATTCTTCCCTCTCTTTTTCTTCTCACCACGACCATTGTTCAGAAGCAAATTGGAAATCTGGTAATTAGGCCCTGACTCACGGTGTAGTATTAGAGTCCCGAGCCAAAGTTCAACACCCTGAAATGAAATTTAAACCAATTAATCTGTTAGATTTTTATCGCTTGTCCGTGTTTTCTCAGCAATTCCCCCAGCACGTGGCCTTTGATCAACTCTCATACAAACGCTAAAATGTGTGCCTGCTGCTAGCAAGATGGGAATGACATTAACATGGTACTCATAAAACAATCAGAGCAGAGAAGCCCTCAAACAGGCAGGGCATGGTAATATTTAATAAAAGCACACACATAATCTTCAGAATTAGCATTTTGTGCCTTGCAGTACCTTTGGGAGAAGAGCTTTTATTTGTGGAGTGATCATTATTATAACAAAGAAGAGCTACCTAATAATTTCCACTTTAACTCTGCAATGTGCCACGAGCATTTCAGAGCCATTATGCTAAACTGTGGTGGGGTAATCATGTTATTGTCATAGTTTGAAGGAAAGAAAATCTCCTCTACTTTGGTGGCTGTTGGGGGTGGGGGAAGAGGTAAAAAAAAAAAAAAGCAACAAAACAAAAAAACAAAAAGGCAAAGAAAAAAAATCAACTTCAACTTTTATTTTTAATGAGATTTAGAACCAGAAATGGGGTTACTGTCCTTGTGGTTACCACAGTGAAAATTCACTGGTAAGGAAGGAAGAATCTTTTATTAATTAAATTATTTATTAATTAAATCAAGAT
The DNA here is from genome assembly GCF_008692635.1 of Crocuta crocuta. Lineage (NCBI taxonomy): Eukaryota > Metazoa > Chordata > Mammalia > Carnivora > Hyaenidae > Crocuta > Crocuta crocuta. The sequence goes on along the minus strand of NW_027532679.1, from coordinate 3,952,291 downwards.
TTGGCTGGTAAAAGTGTTTTTGTATTCAATCAAATCCACTCCCCTCCCCTATTTTATAATATTCTCATGGAGATAGAATTGTATTGATTATTACACTCCTGGGCTGGATTCAGTTCGTTTATAAATCTTTTCACCTTCAAATTCTACTGAATATCCGCTATGATTATTAAAAATGATCTCTCCTTGTCTTCTCTATGTCTCTTTGGATATCCTGAATGAAAGAAAAACAAGTCCTTGGCTGCTTCAGATGTTGTCTGGGCTTTCTCAGAGCAAAGCTTACCCAAAAAGAAAAGAGAAGGAGAGGCTTGGGATCTGTTAGCCAGCACAGCTCGGCTTTTGTTTGTTTGTTTGTTTGTTTGTTTAAATTAGTATCTATGTGTTCTAAATAGTACAACCTTTATCTCTTACAGAATTAAATGCTACGTTATTTAATTTTTATTATGAGAATACATTTACCTTAATGTGTGCTCATTGTAAATATTCAAACCATTTGGCTTTCTATAGAGTAAAATTGAAGTCTCCCTGTCCCCTCAGCACCACTCCAGCCCCATTGCTCTTTCATATGGATCCACCGGGGACAGTGGATGTACATCCTTCCAGACCTTTGTTCACATGTATCTACATACACACAAGCACAGGTGCACATACAGGCTCCTATATATATCATTTTTTTAAGTTAAGAGAATCACATTATTCATTAGACTATGAATTGTGTTTTTACTTAACATACTTTGATATCTTTCTATGTCAGTTTATGGAAATCATTTCCATCCATTCTGATGACACTCCTAATATTCTGTACTATGGATATACCATAATTTATTTAACCACTTTCTGATTGGGGCCACCTAGACTCTTGAATTTTTTGCTGCAGCGAACTTTTGTGTACTGTAGTTTAGGTACATTTGCAGGTATTTCCTGAGCTGCTTTTAGTCTGTCAGGTTTATTTGTGACTAGGATAAAAGTGTAAAGTGGTGGCCTAGGCATTAAATTTAGCCCATAAACATTTTGTTTACAGCCTACACATTTAAGAAAATTGAATTAGTTGCCAGTATTTAAAGATTGGGAAATTCACATAAAAATCTAGTTCCCAGCTTTTTTCAAAAGATCAAAAGACCAGACCACACTGGGCCTGCGTTTGTGTGGGGAGTACCAGTGGTTAGAGCTTCCCTAGTTCTTAGTGTCAGAGGCCATTCATCTCATGCTTATTCTGAGACTCTGAGCTGCGGTATTCATTTGTGTTTCTTGCCTTGGCAAGAATTTGTAAGTTCTTAATAACTGCTCTTGGGGCTAATCTGTTTAGCTGTTCACAGTGTCTTCCACCTTGTGTTATTGACATCTTAGAGGTCTTCATTTGGGGAGAATATCTGATGCATTGTTGGATAGTTAGCATCCTTGACTTACAGGCACTAAATGCCCTGCCACTAACATTCTTTTCCCACCTCTGTGTCTCAGTGGGAGGCCAGAGTCCTTTACATATTTTCCAAATTTCTCAGTGGAGAGATACCATAGAGCACCTTTAGAACCCTTTGAAGCCCAACTTTAGAAAAGTCTGCATGACTTATGTGTTCTAGGAATGGCACCTAGTCTCGAAGCTAAGATAGTGGATGGTTGAGTACAGAGGAAGGATGAATCAGAGGGTATGCCACTCTTTTCTTGGAGTACTTCCTTCAAGGGTTCTTTTCTTTAAAAAGCGAAGAAGATGGTGTCACATATTGTCTCCTCACCATGTTATCTCTGGAGACTTGATCTTTATTTCTCCTAGCTAGTTGACAGTTAGCTTTGTTTCTGGTTGGTTGCTCACAGAATTTGAAAACGTTATCACTTTCCTTAGGAAGTATTTGAAAGCACATAACATGCACAGATGTATACTTTCATGCCTTTTTTATCCTACAGATAACAAATAGAAAGAAATGGGAGGGGGTCAAGTCTAAAACCAGCTTGGCCATACTATAGGAGAGTCTTTCAAAGATCCAACACAGTCTTCTGCCTCCTTTTGTGCAATGCTAAGTAAGCCTAGAGGAGTACAACTTACTTAAAGCTATGTTTTTTCCTTACTTACATAAAGAAGTATGCTTACATGATTATAAAAATAAAATTTTAAAAATTAAAAGAAAGCTAATACAGATCAAGACTATTTTGTGGTTTATGAGGGTAGTCACAGGGTCAGCATTTAATGATACCATTAAATTTCACACTTTGCCATTAGGCAGGACTCTTTCAAGACCAGTTCAGTTAAACCAAGATCCTATTTTTCTCAGAAGTATCTGAAGATATGGAACCCTTTCAGCTCTATTTTAGCAACGAAGTATACTGAATTAGAAATTAAGAATTGAGATTTTGAGACATTAGCTAGAATGTTTCCAAACTGCTTTTATTTTAGGAATTCTACATAATTGTTAAATGTACTTTTTTCTCCTATAAATGTCGTATAATCATATATCATATTCTACCATTGGTTTGGGAATACTCAATCATGCATTTAAACATCTTCACCTCTTAAGAAAAAGCCCTGTGCCTGTGGAACATTGATCACAACCTTTATGTGTGTTAAAAATTGGACAGGAATTTTCAAGTTATGAATCATTTACATTTTCTTGATTAATTATTTTGTTTTTTGGAGAAAGTGAAGGAGGGAAAAGGCATCTGAACTATCCAATTTTAGTTATAAATGCATTACTATGAGTTCAGCCAACATGAAATGTTTAGTTTGGATATTTCCTAATTTCTCTGTGTTATTTTATAAGATGAATTTGAATCAAAATCAAACCCATTCTACTTGTTTGTGTGGTGGCACGTGAGCAATGGTCCCACTGGGCTGGGCTTAATATTTTCTTTTCTTCTTGCAAAAGTTAAAGCGTGACATTTTGCCAAATTTGACAAAGGCCAATAGTTTTCTTCCAGCTTCTTCCCGTTAAAATTAACTGGTGCTCTCATTGGCTTCAATATTTGGAAAGCCAGTCTTGGATACTTCATACACTTTTAATAAAGAGAGGGGTCTCGTTTCCTCTCCTTGCACAATATCTCCCTTGCTTTAAAATTTTGCTTTGTTTCTGTTCATAAAAGTAATCAGGAGAACAACAGCAATGGCTTTGTGGAGTTAAAAATCATTGTTGCCCTCTGAGAGATTTCAAAATCATAATCCTACAATTGCATTTATGCCTAGCAATTCCATTGAAAGTATGCCATGCTCATCAGGCAAACCACCTCCAGTCTGTTTAGAATCATGGAATTTGCAAATTATTTCCCATCTCCAAGGGCCATTTGTAATGGAAAGAGAAGAGATAGGAATTTTTTTTAAAAGTCCTTTCTAGAATTTTATGCCTGGGAATGACAACAAAGCAAAGGTCATGAGACATTTTGTGGTTCAGCCCTGACTCAACTATTTGGTTACATAATTCACCCTGAGTGACCTTCATACTTTACATCCTTAAAATGGGATCTGTCATTTGTTGAAAAAAATCTTAACGATTTTTAATGAGAAATGTTGCTGCGTTAGTGTTATAGGTGGAAGCCATGGAGCAAGAATATTTTCCTTGCTCTAGCCTCCTCTCTTTTTCCCTTCCCTTTGGGCAGATATGCTTGTCTAAAATATATTGATTAATTTTGGGGAAGTATGTTTAATCATGAAGCAATTAATTCTATAAGGTTTCTGATGTGTTCCAAGAAGTCACCTAATTTTTTTTAACCTTTAGCAGCTCATAAATTAAATTTTGCTTCTGTGTTTTATTTCGTAAGATTTCATGTTTGAAAATGATTTGGGTAAAATATATGTATGTCAATAGAAACAATGAAAAAAATGCTTTTAAAAACTGAAATTGCACCCTTAGGTTTCAGGTCCTAAAGCAGCTAGGAAATTCTGAGATCTTGAGGGACTTCCTGTTAGTGAAAAGATAAAAGATATATTTTTTTCTTTTTCTCAAGTCTCCTATCATTAAAGTTTGGTTCTAACAGCAGACTCCTTCTCTTTTTCATGTGTGTTGAAAAGCAGCTACTCCCTGTATCAAAGCCATCAGCCCGAGTGAAGGATGGACGACGGGAGGCGCGACTGTGATCATCATAGGGGACAATTTCTTTGATGGGTTACAGGTCATATTCGGTACCATGCTGGTCTGGAGTGAGGTAGGTGTTGTCTGAACATTAATATCTAATAGGTTGGTCTAGTTGAGGATACTGTCTACACTTGAATTTCTAATAGAGTGTGTAGAATTTTGTAGTGCCACCCTGGGTGGGCCAGCTCTGGTCTACAGAACTCTGGGAAACTAGGAGACATGGGTTGGGTGTACCTGGAGCCACCAGTGTCTACTGGAATGACTTCTTTCCTCTGTCCGTTAAGCACCAGGAGAGCTTCTGTTTTGTCATTTGTCCTCTTGGGCTAGCTGTGGTGTGAAGGTCCTATTGTGCACTGGGAATTGGAAAGGAGATGCAAAGTCACAAAATATATACGAAAAGTGCCATTCAAGCTTTGACAAGGTAGTAATCTGTGAATATTTATAGATGGGGCCTGCTATAGGCCCATCTTCAAGGAACACCATTCATATGACAGTAATAATCCAGGCGTAGGTGGTTCTTGACTTATTCATTCAAGAGTGAGTGAATCAAGTGACTTCATTCAAGAGTGAGTGATTTGCCAGGGGAACCTCAAAAAACCAAAAGCTTTTATCCAGCCCCAGAAATTTACAGATCACAGGCATCCCAGTATGTGACTGCAGCCACATGAAAATGACTTTGTTCTGTGTGCATAATGCTTTCTAAGCACTGTGATCATTATTTTAACCTGCCAGTTGACTTTTCTGGCAATAATCAACATTAACTCAAGATTATAAAATGTAAACATCACCATTACATAGATGGCATGGAAAACTTGCCTTTGCTTTCCATATTCTGAGCCTAGATTTCTTATCCAGCATGCCCAGAGCCCCTTCTCTTTCACTTCCCAAATGTTTAGAATAAAATCCATGTTAGAACTATAAGGTACTACTGAGCTCATTCATTCTTCTTTCTTTACAAGCAGTCATGTGAACCACTGAACTTTATTGGGACTTACTGTACACTAGACACTGTGCTCAGTGCTTGACATAGATCATCTTAATCTTCCCTCTTTGCCATGGGGTAAATACTCTTAGCATGTATCTTTTCTTAATAAAGGAAGTAAGGCTTAGAGATTCGGTTACAAAACCCCAAAGCAGCTGCCCAGAGCCCATGAAGTGTGGGTCATATGTATGTGCTCACACAAAGAAGACAGCAGCAGAACTGGAGCTAGAACTCAGGTTTTTTATTTCCATTTCTAGCTGCCCTCCTCTGACACCACTGTTTAGCCCATCTAGATACTTTGTGTTTTCTCTCTTAAGTGGGCCATACGGGTGAGCAGAGTTAAGACTGTGATAGTTGAGTATGTTTATCTTCCCAAAGCAGAGCCTGTCCTTTTTAAGCCTTCTATGTGCACTTCTCCCCGGCAGTAACCCACTCAGCCAGCCCCTTGCCAACCTGTGCTGCCACTGCTTTTGTATTTCCCATGCTGCCAAGTAGCAGTATGCACCTGGCCGGGGAATCAAAGCTCTCGTAAAACTGAATCAGAGATGGGCTTTTCAGTCCACCAAACTAATTGTTGTCCAAGTTGGAACATCCCCAGCATGAAAGGTGAACTGCGCTCCCCCTGACGACTGCACCCCATTCTTTGTTAGAACCGTTGGGTTGTAAAATTAGTAGCATCACATACAGGGCATATTTTGCTGCCAGTCTGGTGCCTTCATCCCCGCTGGAGACAGCAGTCTTCACAAAGACAGCTTCTGGCAGGTTGTGGGTTTTATCTTCATCCCTTTCTATCCCTCATTCTGTTGCTTATCATTGAAGTTGGGAGAGGAGAAGAATAAATATAATATGGACTTCTTGCTCCATATTATTGTAGTCAAAGTGAGGCAGTAAGTCTTAATGAACCTCTGAGAATAAGGTGGATTAGTCTGAAGCTTCCTTTAAAAGTTAGTGTTCGTCTTAGCCCAACACTGCATTGGTTATGGAACAAGGACTTTGACATATCAGGAAATCATTATTTGTACCTCCACCTTGTTCCTAGTCAAGGTCCTTGTATTTCCTTTCTGTTCCCCCACATTCATATCCTCTTTTGGGAACAGGTAAGGAAGGTTAATTTCTAATTTAGATTTGTCTGAATTACTTTAAAGGGTCTGTTTCCATATAAGAAAATTGATGCAAATCATGAAACTTTGTACTCCTTCCTCACTCCCTGCACTGCCACTGGCTTGCATGTACCAGAAACCCCTCATGACGAATCTTATGAATCCAGCTAGGAGGTGAGGGTGGGGGTACATGCTCTGTCTTTGCTCACCTCCTCCTCCCAAAGTGCTCTCATGTGTATGTCATAAATCAACAATGACTCTTTCCCGATGGAAACCTACCATGTGGTTTCCAAAATGTAGATATTCCTTCAAAATAAGTAAGTCCTCTACAGCATTAGCAGTTGGGCGTCTGAATGGAGGACTTTAATTTGGGGTGCTATCATAATAGTCTTGACATTCAGGAAAATAAGCCTTGCAGAAGTGAACTTTTTATAAATATTCTAAACTATATATTTAGATTTTCATACAGGATATTTGACAGACATGATGTCTTCTCCCTTTTAGTGGAAGGAGAGAATTTGGTAGCTTCAAATCCAAAAATCCATTGTATCATAATGAGAAGCTCACATTTACTAAGGGTTTATCGTGTGTAGGCACTTTATGGAGATTATTTTATTTGATCTCCAAGATTCCCGTGTTAGATACATATGAGTAAAACAAGTGTCAGAGAGGTTAAAAAAGTTGCCCATTATCACACAGACAGATAGTGCTAGAGATGGCATTTGTACTACAGTGTATGTTTTTACAAGGGAAATACAAGGCAAAGTTACTGAGAGAGCAAATGGAGTCTTAGAAGAAGGAAGAAGGACAGAAATAAGAAAGAGAAAAAAAGCATGCATAGTAATCCAGTTAGTATGGTAGTAGAAGTAGTAATAATAGCAATAGTAATAGTAAATGTGGTGGTTGTTTCTAATCACATAAAACTACATAAATGTCTTTCATTTTGGTAGAGGCAAAAAAAATATCAAACAGTTCTGGGGCTATTTCTCCAAGCTTCCATTGGATAAAACCAGAACTCAATGCTGTGAATATTTAAGAGAGGGTATCCCTGAAAGATCCATGAAAAACTGTGTAGAGTATGACTAATATTAGCTAACATGTACTGAGAACTTAGTTCCTGTCAGGTACTCTCATGCAAGCCTTATAACATTTGTATACCATGCTGTTCTCATTTTACTGATGAGGAAATTGAGGCTTGGAAAGTTAAATAAGCTATCCAGTTATCAAGAGGTAGAGATGGAATTTGAACTCAGACAGTCTGACTCCAGGGTTCACTTTCTTTGTTTTCTTCTTTTAAGCATAATCCTCTCTAAATGGAGACGTATGATTTTTATTTTAATTTTCTATTTCAGTGAGTATGTGGGGTGGGGGGGGGGTGAAGAGCAGAGAAAGAGAGAAAGAATCTTAAGCAGTCTCCACACAGCACGGAGCCCAAAGTGGGGCTTGATCCCATGACCCCTGGGATCATGACTGAAGCCGAAATCAAGAGTTGGACAGTCAACCAACTGAGCAACCCAGGTACCCCCAGAGCTCACCTTCTTAGCTGTCCATGATTTAGCCTACACCACAATTTTTACCCTAGTGTTTTACCACATCAGACAAAGGTGTAATGCTCCCCATTGCCATTAATGCCTTGTACTGTGGTGTGTATGGGGAGTATCTTAACAATTATTATCACCTTCCAGGTTAAGGTAGACTTGGGATACAGAGAGGTTAGAGCAGTCCCTTCATTTTCTAGTTGTATAGGCTTGAAGGTGGAGCCATTGGCTTCTAGGAAGAATTTTTTTCCCTATGAAGAATACATGCATGCCTTGTGTTAGAGGCAGAAGACAACCTCTTCCTTTATCTACGCAAGAGACCTTAGACAAGACAGTTAACCTGTTTGGGGCCTCATCTCTAGATAGGACTCCTGTCCATCCAAGTTTTCACTCCCTAGCCACATGATCTCTTGAGGTTATGCCACCTCTAAGATCTGATACTTCTAATTTTAAGCAGACTTTTATCTCTTCTCCATTTCCTCACTCTATAGCCCAAAGCACTCAGGAAGCAGTCTGGTGGGCCAGGACAAGCAGATAACATTTTAGATTAGTAGCTGATGCTATTATTTGGAGTCTTTTTTTAGCTAAAGAATTTTAAAGAGTGAGAGAAAATAGGGCTGGCTTAATTTACCCTCATCTGTGCTTTTTCCCTACCAACCCAATCTTTTGCAAATGAGTAGTTCAGTTTAGCTCGCTGATTGCCCCCTGAGGGTAGGGAAAAAGAAAGGTGGCACTCCATTGCTCCTCACTCAGGGCTGCCTTCTGTGAGTTCCCAAGTTTGGGGTGAACTACATGGCTCTCTTGTGAATTTAGTTTGCCATCTTTGTTATTCTTCCTTATTCTTTCTACAGAGCAAATTATTATATGGATACTTTTATGCTTCTTATTCTGCCTTTACCCAAAAAACTTACCAAAAAAGTCTTTGTAGTGTTTTATATATAAATCCAGGAAAATCAACAGGGTCGATGTGTGCTCATGATTAATGTGTGTTGAGTTTTTTCTTGATCAGAGATATACTTGGTTGTTTTTGCCTTTCCATTAACATATGATTTGGAGGAGGGGAGGGGTTTCTGCCACTGGTTTATAGAAGTAATAGTTATTTTAATATTTCCTGAACTCCTCTAATTTATTTTTTTAATGTTTATTATTTTTGAGAGAGAAAGAGAGAGAGAGGGAGAGAGAGAGAGATTGATAAAGAGAACATATTTTTGTGAACAGTGGAGGGGCAGAGAAAGATGGAGACAGAGGATCCAAAGTGGGCTCTGCACTGACAGCAGAGAAACCGATGTAGAGTTTGAACTCAGGAACCATGAGATTATGATCTGAGCCAAAGTTGGACGCTTAACCAATTGAGCCACCCAGTCACTCCATGAACTTCTCTAATTTCTAAGCAGTGAGTTCTGCTTGGCTTTCCTGTTGGTGTCTAGCACTGGGATGGGTACTATGGGTGATCAAAATTAGGCTTTGTGGGATCTGATGTTTTATTTGGAATGGCAGCTTGCTCCCATGAAGCAAATTAGGGATTTATGTAACATATTGTTATAATCCAATATTAAATTGGTAGTTCAAACTTCAAGGCAAGGTTCTAGAAAGCACAGAGAGTGGTATAGTCAGAAGTAGACTGTTCAGATAACCAGTCAAGCTCCTCTTATGTACGGATGGATCTCTGTGCTAGGCATTTTCAGTTCTGACAATCTATTGATTTAATCACTGAAATCTCTGGGAGAATTTATACAGCTTAAGGTATTGAAGATACCTGTAAAGAAAGTACACTGGTCAGATTGGTTAGAAGCAGAGGATCGAGGGAACTTCATGCAAACAGTGATCCAAGCAAAGGTTTAGATTGGATGAAGAGGCAGTGAATAAGTCAGGAGGCTTGAGTATTAATTGCAGTCTTTCTATTGCTCAGTCAGAACATCTAGATTTTAGTCAGTGTTGGTCACTTGGCTTTAGTTTCCCCCTCTGAAGATGAGAGGCTTAGACTAAATCCTCTTTGAAATCAGCTACAATTTTATAATTCCTTTTATCTAGCATTTATTCTCATGAAAGTCCCCTCTGAGAAGCACAGTAATAATGGATGGCAAGTAGCTGTGTTTCTTCACTGTTGTGCTTTACTTTTACAACACACTGGCAATATACAAATACGATGTTTATTTGCAAAAGGACTCATTGAACTTCATCAAAACCATTTAATTAGCCACAAAATTGGATCTCCCTATTGATATATCTTTAGTCAATATTTTTACTCTCCAAACTTCAGGTTCAGATATCTGATATAAATCTAAGCCTATATCACAATATTGGTCTAGTTCATTTTCCAGATAGTTCTATGGAATACACCAGTTCTCTGGTATATCAGCAGATTCCTCATGGGAGATGAGGGAGGGAGTAGGTTTGGGAAATGTTGAGTCAAATAAACTCAACTGCTCCTAGTTCTAGGACTTTGCAAAGATTTTGAGATACTGACATGCACTGCAAATACCTAAGATAAAGTATATGACATGTCTCAAACTTTTTGTGACCACAGAACCTTTTTTCGGGGATAACCTTATAGGAGGATATGTCAGTGATGGATGGATTTCATGTTAATGAAGTAAAATCATGAAATCCAGTCAAAGTGATTGGTCTGGGGTAGATGTGAGAAAATCATCTGAAATGTTTGTAGAGTATTATTTAGATTAGACCAGGAATGCGTAGAGCCATTATTCTTCAATGCTGCAGACTTTGAACAGAATTTCTCTCATATTTTGCATCTGGTTTTAGTCACTGCACACTTGCCATTAGATGCCATGTGATTTTTGCAGGACAGTTATATTTTAAAGATTGCCAGGACCACTTAGCTAAGATGGAGAAGCCAGAGTTTCATCACTGTGTGAACCAATGAGCCTCACACAGGGGCTTCGTGTTGTCTTTTTCATCCAGATGAATGTTTTCTTCAACTGCATTCCTAGAGATAGGGAGAAGTCAAAAGAAACTTCTGTGGGGGAGGGGAGGGAACCTATGGGTGAATATAGTTGGTAAATAAATGGCAGTTTGGGGGCTGAGAAATGATTTCCTAGTTTAATCCAAAAGTTGGAAAACAAGGTTTTAAATGCAATTCCTGAAGTCTTTCTTTCTTTCTATCTCTACTTTCTATTATCATTTGTACACATAGCTCAGGGGAAGGATTGTAAATAAAAATCACATTTGCTCCTCTGTGACATTAAAGAATGAATGCTACAACTCATACATGTTCCCACTGGAGGTTTCCCAGGCCTTTTTGTTTGGCCTTGATTTTTACTGAACCACATGTAGAATCACAAAATTTTGAGGGCTTTGAGGAACGTTTCCAGTCATCCAGTGTAGCTGTTTTTTGAAAATGTGGAAAAAGAGGCTCCAGAGTTATACAGTGACTTATCCTGGGAATATTAGCCACTACTTAGTGCTGGGGTTACATCCCTGTTCTCCAGACACCAACCTCACCCCTGATTCAGCTTTCTCTTGTACCAGCTTTTCTCATGATATCTCCTTAGTCTTTTAATAAACTTCCTTATATTTACCAAACCCTCCCAAATTTTATGCATGATGACATTGACACTCTAATGACTATTACTGATACCACATTTATGTGCAATACAATTCCATTCAAATCAAAAATAAAATTAAGAGGGGTGCCTGTGTGGCTCAGTTTGTTAAGCATCTGACTTTTGATTTCAGCTGAGGTCATGATGTCACAGTCATGAGATTAAGCACTGAGTTGGGCTCCGTGCTAAGTGTGGAGCCTGATTAAGATTCTCTCTCTCAAATAAAATTTAAAAAATAAAATTAAGAAAGGTAAAGAAAGACATGATCACAAATAATCTTTCGAAATTTCATAATGTTAATATGGTATATAAATGGCTGTGTCATTTATTTTATGCGTATTGAGGCTTACATGTGTAAGTTTAATTCAAAGTTGAGAAAATGCAAGGATTTAAAATAATTCATGGTCTCCTACTTTTCCTAAATATATAAGTTGCCAAATCTTTATGCAACATGTACTTATTGATCACCTATTAAATGGAAAATACGTAATGTAAAATTATAAACTTTATTTGTAAGGAATAAAAGGAGCAGTCTGAGCCAGTTGCATTAAACTTTGAATGTGACTTTGAAGAACACCTTTCAAGCCCAAGTTATTTTATGACGAATCATTTTTAAATGAGCCAGCAGATTTAGAAAAGAGATTCAAAATACTCTAATGGCCTCTTTAATGTAGTTACATAGTTACAATCATGCTCACCTTATTCCTAAAAAAGATTTAGTCCATATTTTTATTTTTAATGACTAAGGCACTTGAAATCTATCCTTTATGTTGATAATTATGGGATGGTTAAAAACAACTTTAAGATGACATTGTCCATTAGTTGTTTTATAGTGCTTTCAGGAGGCACACGTATGTGCCTATCATTTGAAAATGGAAACCACAGAAGTGTGATGCATTTCTAATTTTAACATAAACCAAAGACAAAATTCACACCTGGCTGCAGTCATGTGACTTTTAGGAAGAAAATGGATATCTATATAGTGTTGTGTTCATTTTATACGTGTGCTCAAAGCCGATTGCTAGAATGGCTCCCTGCTGGTCTGAACTAAAGCCTTCCTCCTTATACAACCTTACTGGCTTCCTCTTTCTTAAAACCACAACTCCTTAGTTTGGGATTCAAGCATGCCCTCTTAAGGCTCTGACCTTTCTCTTCAACAGCTTTGTACAATATTCATCTAATGCTTCAGTCACACTGAGTTGTTAGTGGCTCTTTACACCCATACTGACTTTTTCCCCTCTGTACTCTTGCATTTCTTATGCCATTCCTTCTTCCATAATGCTTTTCCCTCCTCTCTGTGCCCAGATTCTTCTGCCTTTTAAGATCCAGTAAAATACCACTTTTGTCTGTGAAATCTTCCTTACAGTTCAGATATTGAGTATTTTCTTTCACCCTAAATTCCTACATGGTCTTATCATTACCATGTTATATTCCTTATAACTTTCTATCTTTAATTATTGCGATTTAAAGAATATTCCTTATAACTTTCTATCTTTTATTATTGCAACTTAAGGGGATGTTCTCTCCCATAAGGCAGGATCCATGCTGAATTCAACTTAATCTCCCACATTGTTTAGCACAGATCCTTATATGTCAGAGGCATTAATTTTTACAAAATACTGTTGGGTGACACCATTCATTCATTCCTTTGTTCATTCAGACAAATGCTTCTTATTAGCAACTGTTGTATTCAATGATGCTTCAAAGTGTCAATACCAGATAGATAGATTGCAGTTTAGTTTTTCTTAATGTGTGTGTGATTAGGTAGTTTATATTTAGATGTATTGTGCAATAAGGATACACTTAAACACCTTAGTGTGAATCTGTTGGTTATGGTGAGGATTAAGTAATAATAAAACTAGCACTTTCTTTTCTTTTAGTTTATTTATTTATCAAAAAAGAGAGAGAGAAAGAGAGAGAAAGAGAGAGAGCATGCATGCATGCATGCACACATGCACACAGGGGAGGGAAAAAGAAGGAGAGAGAATCCCAAGCAGGTTCTGCTGACATCAAGGAGCCAGATGCTGGGCTTGATCTTACCAACTGAACAATGAGATCATGACATGAGTAGAAACCAAGAGTTGGATGCTTAACCAACTGTGCCACCCAGGCCCCCAACACTAACACTTTCTAAGTGATTGGTATCAGTGAGACCTTCTCCTAAACTCTTTATAGGCATTATGTCAATGAATCCTTAGATTATTTAGATTGGTAGCACCCATTCTGTCCTACTTTCTTCTCAGTTAATGAAACTGAATGCCAGAGAGGTTGAGTGACTTTCCAGAGGTTCCTCAGATGGTAATTTGCAAAGGTTAGACTTGAACCAAAACCTGTGCTACTCCAGAGCTATCTTTTAGCCATATAATAAGAATGTAGTAAAACCTCACTTATCCAGAGAAACTGTTATGTAACCTCAACTAAAAAAAAAAAAAGGTAAATATAGAAAATAGCACACTTAGGGGTAACCAGAGCTGTAATTTTTAACAGACTATCTTATCAGTTTTCCCAGGTCACAGCAAATTAGAAGGAGTGAACTAGAGGCAGGTTGTTAGAAGCAGGCTCAGTGACAGCAGAAATGACAGCTTAATGTCAAGGGCAGAAATGGAAAACCTAAAAAGCAGACGCAGAACTGTATTACTGTGTAGCACGTTAATGACTGTTCATAATGACAGTGGCCCTGAGTCATCAAGACAGAGATGGCAATTATATTCAATATGTTCTCTCTAAAACAGCAAGACGGGTGTGATGTATCTTCTGAAGGCTTCCAGTGAAAGCAGCTGTCGTGCACAGTATTGACAGGGGTTTGGTCCTGGTTTTCTGTGGCACTCACTTCCTGAAGGGACATGTTAAATGAGGAATTATCAAATATATGTGCAAGTATCAGTGTATACAGTATGCAAATGTGACCTATACTACCAAAAAATGTTAAAATGAATCTCTATTTAGTACCTTATAGCTTTGATATGGTTTTCTTAGAACTTTGAAAGACTTTAAAAAGTATTTTGTTGAAAAGTGAGTTCATTCTCTGCTACCCCATCTATCAGTCTTTTGGCTTTTATATTTTTCTGTCCTGATTCTGTAGGCAAAGATTCTGCCTTGCAAACTGCCAGCTTTGATAACAAACATTTAGTCGCTCTCATAAATGTATCTGGATTTGCTTCTTCTTTTATATTTTAATTTTCAAACAAACAAGCAGCAACCTAGGACCCTAAGCCAGGCCAGAGTGGGGAATGATTCTCCTTCTTAACTGAATTTAGAAAAACAAACCTTGAGAAAGAGCTCATTGTGTAGTTTCAAACCACAGGGGTGGCATTACTGGTGTCCAGTCCTCTCCTTCTGAAATACTCTGGACCTCAGGAACTCACCAGTGCTTTTCCAGCTCCCAGATGGTCAGGATGGGATCCAGTCTTTAATGGGGCCCAGTTGGCACAAGATTTACATCCTGGGAAAGAGCTAGAGAAAGTTTATTTAAAAAATAAATTACTGAAAAATAAATAAATAAATCAACCCACAAAACCAAAGGTAGTTGAAGTATAATGTATTTATTTTTGCCTTTTTTCTTCCAAATCTGTTATTTTGAAATATGATCTTGTTGCTGTTTTGTTTTATAAAATTAACTGCATTGATTGACCGACCTGGTTAGTTTTTTAGTCAGAAGAATTGGAGAGTATATTTTTGTGAATGCTTAATTAGGATACCAGGAAGCTTGAAGGCTTTTTTTGGTGGGGGAAAGGATAAAAGTAGCAGAATTTTTCAGTAAAAAAGTGTTTTGAATGGAGTGGTATTATTTCTTCTTCGTAGATTTACAAGTGACTTTATTGACTCTACCCAAAATTACTAGTGGTAGTTAATAGCATTATGGTATTTATTCATTCAATGATCAGCAAGTATTATTGAGGCACTATTAAAACTGGAAACATAGCAGTGGAAACAAGAAAGACAAAGTTCATATCCTCGAGGGGCTTATAGTCTAGCCGGGAGATGCAGGCAATAAATAGGAAAATATATCTACATCTCTCTACTATGTATCTGTGTCTGTCTCTATGTATGAGAGAAATTTCAGACATGGTGAAGGAATACTGCCGACGATTCAAAAGCTAAGTTTTAAATCCCCTGTTTAACTCCGTTCCCAAGACTTTCGTTTCAAGTCTCCTCCGACATTCACACATAAAGTTTATCTTTGGGAATTCATGTGACCCCACATATTTTGTTAAACATTGGTTTAAAGTTATTTTCTTGAAAGGACAAAAGGAAACCAGAATGTTTGTGAAACAGTAAATGCTTCCACTGGCTTTCTCTCACGTTCTCTGAGAAATCATATACTGCCCTTGAGACAGGCAATTCTTGGAGATGAAAAAATCTGTTACGAAACCCAGCGAACTCTGATTAGGGAACAACCAGAATGCACTGAGGAACTCAGAAGAGATGGCTTCCCCTGATTTATGTGGCATCCACTGCAGGGGAGAAGGGGTGTAATATGGAGGTTCAACTACCATGGTTGCCACAAAGATACACTTTCCATATTACAGCTTCCTTTAGGAACTCCTCAAAATAATATTTCTTAAATGCCGTATTTAACTATAGAAAGATAAATGTTCCAAAGTGGAGGAAAAATTAGTTTGTTATTTGGTCATTACTACTGTGGTGTCTCATTAAAAATCCTTAGTCGATTTGGTTTTGGGGCTTTAATTATGCTTTTGTGTTACAGTTTTCTTATTTAAATGTCTGTTCCATGTCCATCACTCAGCACCCCCTGCCTATCTCAAAAGAGATGGATATTATTATCCTAATTGAGGAGGAGGGAGAATGCTGTGAGAATTATTAATACATAAATTAAAAAATTAATCTGGAAAGTGCTTTAGGGTCCCTAGAGAAGCGCTACCCAAACACAAAGCATATTTAACATGATTATAAGTACTCCCACAGAGGAGATAGGCCGGTGCAGTGTGGGATGAGTAAACTGAGGCACTGAGTGTGACAGTGGGCAGATGGGCCAGCCTATGTTAGAACCTTGAGTGGGTAACATCTAAAGACCACTGCTCCAGAGCCCACTTTAGGCTTTTTCTAGTCTTGAGTATTAATTGTTTCTCCAGAGAAGAAACTTTGCCTTGCCTTCTGTTTTTACCCCTTCTCTTTAAGCCTATGTTTGCTGTTTGGATTTTTTTTTTTTTTTTTTTTTTTTTAGTGTTGAAAGTGATTTAGGCCAAAATATTAAGTCCTAAGGTTAGTAAGGGAAACATCACTAGTATACTTTCTAGTAATCCCAGTTATTTCTTTGGCTTTGTGGCTTGGAACTTCAAGTTGCATTTATTTCATATAGTCCCATTGGTTAGAAAACACCCATAAAGGCTTATCTTGGAATTGCATTTTTGCTTTGCTGAGAAATAATTCTCAGCCAGTCTCTGAACAACGAAAAAGGCTAATTTGAGTACCTACTGTGTTCCCAGAACCTTTGAGGATGTAGGAAAAGCTGAGGACCATTTCCATCTTGTCAACAGCAGAGACAGGGTGAAAAGTCCACGTGACAGCAATTATGGAGAAACCATAAGCAGTAGTCGGGAGGGACAGCTGTGGCTGTACAATGGTGACCATCAGTCAGACACATTTGTCACTTCTTGAGCCCGTTTCTTAACTTGCCTGAAACTCATCTTCCACATCTGTGAGCCAGCTAAATGCCCATCCCTGTCCCTAATGCCGCAGGACAGAAATCACTTCAGGAGCCTTGCACAACACTCGGCACAGAGTCAGATGACAGCAAAAGGCCACTGTTGCAGAAACCACCATCAAGGTCACCACTGTCCTCCACTTAGTGTGAACTAGAGTGTTACTGGCTCTCAGAGAGGACAGTAATGCTGAAGACTTACCCTTTTGACCCAGAATCCTGCAACATGTTTCCATTAATGTTTTAAAATACTAGGTACTCTCCTTTACCTACCATGTGGGTCAGACATTTGATCCTGCAAGAGGCTTTTATAAAAACTATTTAGAGAATTGTTCATTCCCATACCCTTCTTCTGGGCCTCCAGAAATTTCAGACTGCCTCTTTGGAAGTTTGCATCCACCTCCCTGCACCCTCCACAACTCTCCCTTTATCCACAGAGGAGCTCCTTTTTCCTGTTTCTTTCTTTCTCTTATTTATTTATTTATTTATTTATTTATTTATTTATTTATTTATTTGATTACTTTTGAGAGAGAGACAGAGCGCAATTGAGAGGGGTGCAGAGAGAGAGGGAGACATATAATTGGATTCAGGCTCCAGGCTCTGAGCTGTCAGTGACAGAGCCCGATGTCAGGCTCAAACTCACAAGCTGTGAGACATGAGCTGAAGTAGGAACCACCCAGGAGGCCCTCCTCTCTCCTGTTTCTTACACTTCTGTGGCGGACAGGCCCTGTCCACTTACTCCATGTGTGTGCTCCATCTCTCACCACAAGCAGCTTCACTGGCTGACCAGCATAGATAGGGCTCCTCGGCTCTTGTGCTCTGAGTCTGGAAAAGAGAAACTGCTCACACCAGCAGCTTGGAGGGAGCGTGGTCACTGCTGCCGCATGTCTCTGGTGTACTGGCAGCCTCTCCTGGGGCCTTGCAGAGACCATGTGTATCCTTTCATCAGAATGCCATGCTTAAAAATTATTTTTTCTGATTATGATATTAATGCACTCTTATTGTTGAGAAGTTAGAGAATTCAAAGAGGTACACGGAGAAAAATAGAATTACCCATAACTTTGCAATCTAGTGGTAACTTCTCTGGTTTTGATGATTTTCCTTTCAGTCTTTTTTCCATGCAAATATATACCTAATTCTTATATAATTACATGCAATAGATATTACACAAAACCGATATTATTCTACTTTTGATATTTAGCAATATTTTTTCTAATAATAAAAGTAGTAACTGTGAATGTACGAATTTACTTGTTCCAGGATTATTTACGTGATTATTTCCTGTGTAAGTATATACAAGGATATACACACAAACGCACACACACACCATGGTGGGGGGAGAGAGAGAAGATGAATTACATATAATGCCATCAGTCGAGAAACAAACACTGTTAACATTTAGCCTGGTTCTTTTGTGAGCTGCTCTTTTGGTGTTACTTTCTTAACCTTCTTTTCTTTCCATTCCCCTTATTCCTTCTCACAGGAGTCACAGACATTTAGACGTCCTCTTCTATTTTGCCACTTAGAGGAAATCTGAGCAGTGGTCTCATGCCGGGACCTGAGTGCTGAGCCAGTTGGATAACTCATTTTAAGCACGATTTGGTTAGGGAATGAGAGTTAAATATTATCAGGTGAAGAACAGTGAATGCTTATGGATAGGGACTGCTATGCCAATGGAGTCAAACTTCCTGTAGAATTCTGACCTAATTTATGTTAAGTATTTATTCCAGAAATATTTTGGAATTATCCTGTATGTAAAGCATTGCATTAGATACTTTAGAGGATATAAATATGAATTAGACCCTGCCACCAATCGCAGGAGCTATCTGATGAGAGAAGGTGTGTAAAAAATTCTTTATGGCACAGAGCAAAATCAGATATTAAGTGTTATAGTATAAATGTCATAATGATATAGATTCTTATCAATTTATAATTATATAAATTATACATAACTCATAATTATATAAAGGTGCAAATAACTCTGACTTTTAAGATTGGGTAAAACTTATTAGACGAGAGAGTATATGGTCTCAACGAATGAGCGGAATATCAGTGGGAGAATGTTTAGGCAGGGATAACACCAACAACGCAAAGGTGCTAGGCAGGGCTGTGGTGTGTTCCTGTGTCCACATGCTCTACTCTCCAGAAAGTGGAAAGACCAAGTGGGAAGTAGGTAGAAAGGGAGATTGGCCGTCAGACATTGCAGTGCCCTGAATATTATGCTAAAGAGTTTGGATTATATACTGTATGGAAAGGTGGCACTTGAGCATTTGCGTGAGAGAGCGACATGATGAGGTTGTATTTGAAGAAGAGAATTCTGACAGAAAAAGTGGAAGTAGAGGGAAACCACTTAAAAGGCAATGATACTATTATTTGGAGTAAGAAATGGCGACAACCAGAACAGAAGAAAGTGGTGAAGCAAAGAGCCGGTGGAGTTCAGTAGAAGAAAAATCAAAACGAGTAAAAGAAAAATTGAAAGGAGAAGAAATAAAGATGATTTTAAGTTTTCTACTTTGGATGATTCAAAGTATAGCATTCCCTTAACTGAGAGGAGAAACACAGGAGCAAAAAAATACATTTATAAGTAGTAAGATGATAAATTTAGCTTGGGTCACATTGAGATTGAGGTAGCTGTAAGACATGTTGGGGGAATTCTGTTACTCTGTTGCTAATAAAAGTTTGGTGCTCTGTCAAAGAGATCAAAGCTACAGGTGTAGATTTAGAAGTCAGTTTAGCTGAGGTGGTTGAGCCAATGAGTGAACTTAAGAAATCTTAGGTAAGTAAAAAGAGAAGGAAATGTAGAACAAAATCTGTAAAATGTCAACAGTTAGTAAGCTGGCAGAAAGGAAACATTGGCAACTGAGGAAACCAATGAATAAGAGAAGAACTCTAGAAAACACTTATTTTCAAGCACAAGATACTGGTTTTCTTTCGTTAAAAGTATTAGTTAAATTTGCTTGACCTTCAGCTTTTCTCATCTCCTGCAGGGGTGGGTTTTAAAAGACAGTGAATGTGAAAAAGCTTTGGTAAACCATCAGACATGCATGTCTTAGGTCTTATGATTAGTGTCACAAAGGTGAGGAAAGTAGACTTCCAACAAGAGAGAAAGTAGTTTCAGATGCTAGAGTTTCATAAGAATATTTATTTTTAGCTCAACTGGTTTGGTTTGCAGTTTAAGGAAGTTAAGTCAAGAGTGAATCTGTTCTCTAATCACTTAGAACAGCATTTCCCAAAGTGTGGAGCATATGTCTCTGGTCGTACAAGAGACAGCTTTGGATTTCACACAGACATCGACCAGAACTGAATCACATAATGAGAAAGTTATTATTATTATTTTGTCTATTAATCCTTCAGTTATGTTAAGGGAGAACGTCTCGGGGCAAATAAGTCTGTAATATCTAACATGAGCTAGTCTCCCTGTTCAATAAACTGCTTCAGGTTGTCAATATTATTTAGCTAGAACATCATATTAACTTTAAAATTACCATCTGTAATACCTTCTTTTTTGGGCCCGGACACCAGTTTTCCAGCTGGGGTAGTGATACAAAGTTTCCTTTTAAAATAAGTTATTTTAAACAAAAAAGTAATTGATTTTTTTAAAAAACATTAAGTACTTAATTGTATAGGTGGTATACAGAAATGGCAAAACTGAGAAAGTGGTATTCCAATGATGGGCGTTTGGAAATTTTAGATTTACCAGAGTCCTTCCTCCTTCTGTTGCTTGGAATGGCTGCCTTAGTTCAACCACGTTAGGACAGTGTGGGAAATTATCCATCCGGAGATGGTGGTGGGTGGTGGTGGTTGTCTTGGACTCTGAACTTCCAGATCTAGACCTTGTTCTTGCCTAAGGTGTTGAGTTAATTTTTGAAGCCAATAGATTTTTCTAGACATTTGTGTCTTTGGTTGTTAAAATGAGAATGCTAGTTTTAAATGATTACTAGTGTTCCTTCCAGCAAGAAGGTCTATGATTCTCTGGGTGATTAGTAAATAAGCCCGTGCTTTCAAATTGATAGAGGTTAGAAGAAATGTTTTTCTTCTGGAAGCCATCAATATCATGTGTCAATGCCAGAGGCAGTTTGCAGACTAACGTCCATGGCAAGGAAAACATCAACAAATTCATTCTTTAATGATAATTCATATTCTACCTCATTTTTGAAGGATAGTTATTGCAGGAAGGAATCTCTGTTTTAGTTAGGGCAATTGATTAAAATTGAAAGTGAAATAGTAAATGAAAGTCTGTATCAATTTCCTGCACCTACTGTTTAATGCCAACACCTCACTCTTAAGTCAGTAGTTTCACTACAGTCCTATGTAATCAATTTAGAAAGCCCATGAATTTGGTTCTTGGTGTAGCAGCTCATAGTATATATGTCCTTATACTTAAAGCGATGTTTCTATTCATCTATCTATTAGTATCTTTCCATCTTTTAAAATTGATTTCCCCTGAAAGGGAGGGCAGGTGAAGTGTTTTCTAACTGCTGAATGTTCTAAGTATTGTTGTGAATTAATGTAACTCTTAAAATAGAAGCATACCACCTACTTGGAATATAACAGTATGGCAACCTCCATCATCAAAAACACAGCCATGGACCAGGCAGCAAGTGAAAAATGGATATAGCATGGGGATATAAAAAAACACCCACACAGTCCTGGAATCTGAAAATTTTGAGTTTGTTACTTCCTTTAACAATGAACAGTTTTATCTCTATGGTTAGGTAGAAGTGTTTGTCCCTGCCATCTTTTGCTCTCCATCAGTGTCCGATTTTGCTCTAACTTGTGCTAAGAAGGTTTATCTTTGTGCAAGCAATTTAGTCATTTTAGGATTGGGTTTTCACACCTGAAAAAAAGGGGATAATAATAACGATAACTTGGTCATTATTCTGACCAAATTAGTGTCTGTGTGTACATTCCTCAGCAATGTAGTAGATACCTCCTAGATACTCAACACGTGTTAATTCCAACGTTGCAGAAACACTATTGACCAGTTGAAATTAAACATGCATTTGATTTTGAAAGTTCATCTTTTACTGTCCTTCAGAGCCTCTTTCTTTCTCCTATTCTCTATACAGTAGTAAACTTGATTTCCTGATTTCGATGTTTAAAGATTGGAAGAGCAGATTAGAAGGTGCAAAGGACAGTAGGAGAAAAAAGACAAGACACTGAGCAAAATAGAAATAATTTAAAAATCACAGCTATCCAGGGTCATTTGGTGAGGGGAAAACAGCTCTTCATACCTCAGTAGTCACTCAGTAGGCTTTTCCATATTACAGCAAGATACAATATGAAGTATCCCAAATGATGATCTTGATTTATCAAGATTAAGTTAAAGTGTATATACTTTGCTTATTTTAGAAAAAATACAATGAATTTGGAAGAAATTAAATATAAAAAGGGCAAAAATTTAAGTAAATACTTTTTTATGTGCTTTTCAGGTTACAACTTTAGTCATTCACAGCTCTCAGGCATGGATATGAACTGTCTCTAGGGGTTCCACATAAGCATGATCTTACTGAAATATCTTCTCTGTGTCTTCAGCAAATAAGCCAGAGCTTCACACATTCTATGGAAAAGGATAGGCATTTCTTTCTTTCTTTTTTTTTTTTAAGTTTATTTATTTTGAGAGAGAGCATGAGTGGAAAGGGGCAGAAAAAGAGGGAGAGAAAAAAATCTCAAGCAGGCTCCATGCTGTCAGTGCAGAGCCCTACATGGGCTCAATCTCATGAATTGCATGGTCATGACTGGAGCAGGCATCAAGAATTGGATGCTTTACCAACTGAGCCACGCAGGGCCCCCCCCCCCCCCGGGTGCATTCTAAATGCTAAGTTAAAATGATTTTTATGCAGATGACCTTTTCTTTATGTTTCAAGAAGGAGTATTTGACAGAAATTACTTGTGGACTTTCATAGTAGCAACGTTTTTGATTCTTTTCCCCAAGACTTGGTGTTATGGATGGTTTACCCAGGTGGGACCCAGGGGCTGACCCGTTGTTTCTTATGGTGTCACTTGTGGTTCTTTCATAGTGTTTCCTGTAATTCTCTGGGCAAAACATGTGAATTGGGTCTGGTTTGCACATTAAAACAAAAACATTTTTTAAGTTATCCTCATAACATAAGTTAGTGCAAACTCAAGCAGTAATCCATTATATACTGACTCAGTACCACAAATATTAAATTAAATGAACCTGATAGTAGTCAAGAAGTGAGCAGTTGTAGATACCACAGAGAGAGAACATGTAGAATCCAGCACCATCAGAGGTCAATCAGTCAAATACCAGGGCTAGATTTTTCAAAGAACCAGATAATGCCAGTTTTATGACCATTAATGACATTTCAGTTATATAAACAAAGATAAGAGTAATAAAAAATAAATTCTGCTTCTCAGTGTAATCTGATTGCCATCAGGGTTCAGAAATGAACTTTCTCATTGTGCACGTGGCATTGCATAATGGACCGGTGATCATTCTGCAGCCCCCTCCCCAACCTTCCATTTCCCTTTTATGGACAGTCCTTAGTTCTGCCAGATCTCTAAGCTATTCCAGGGAGGCAGATTCTTCGGTTTCCCCTTTAAAGCTCTTTGATTGTGCCTCTGGTAGTTAATGCACCAAATGGTCTTTAGGGGTATTTCATACGTGTGCTCTGCAGCTAATCAGAGTGCCTTGGCCCACCGATTTCCTACTTCTGTGTTTTCCACATGTTTAAGGGCTTAGTTCAAACACCAGGCCCACCCACTTCTGGAGAGGCATGGTAGAGCTCAGCTCTGATTTGGGTGTCTGTCCTAAACAGAGATTTTCCAAAGGATATCCTGTAGTGGATGAATCATTCCATTAGGCCATGTTCACTTTTCAAACCAGGAAGCAGAGTGCCTGTTCTGTAGGGAAACTCAGATAAAGTTGTGGCTGTGCTCAGAGCACTTGTAAATATCGTTGTCAGTGTCTTTGATACAGGTTCCATCAAGATAGTATGTAAACACTGACAGGTTAATTATGTGTTTTAAAGCTATGTTTATTGAGAGCTGATAGGAAGGCTGTGAAATGAGTCCTTTACATATTGCAGTGACAGTTTTCTCTCCAATGTCTTCCCTAGCTGATTACTCCTCATGCCATCCGTGTGCAGACCCCTCCTCGGCACATCCCTGGTGTTGTAGAAGTCACATTGTCCTACAAATCGAAACAGTTCTGCAAAGGGACACCAGGAAGATTCATTTACACAGGTAAGAACCACTGTAGACAGTGAACACAGAGCTTTTCCCTGGCTTTGTGAGTGTTTTACTTTATCTTATCTGTATACGTGTGCATTTTATTTTATAATCTAGTTTCCAAGACCCTCTTTCTTTGTCCATTTCACCATATATATGATCAAGTGTCTTGCTGTTATTATTATTATCATCATCATTATTTAATACTCCACCTGGGTGTCCATGTTGAGTGATAGGATCAGTAGAAATAAGTGGTTGGATAACAGAAGAAGCAGCATGAGAAATAAAGAAAGGGAGAAGAAGTGCTAGACAATTCTGAGTCCATATGGATGTTAAGCCATCTGTCTTGGGGTTTATTTGCTTTATGGAATTAGGGACATGCTTTAATGCATTGACTTTCTTCTAGCCTGGTCATAACATTTGTATTAAAGAGCATTGGATAGTTTTCATATTTCATTCTAAATTGGCACTTTTTTCTCCTGTAAACTACATTTTGCCCTCCCAGGACAGCCTTTGCACATGGACCTGCCTTGTGGTAAGAAGCTAGGGTTGCAGAGTGAATGTGAATTGATCACCCATCAGATGGAGACAAACAGGCTGGTTCACTGTGGAAATGCAAGTATGCAGCCTAAAGGCCCAGTGTGTACTTTAGGAGATCCTCAGATTACAGTGCTAGCCAAACACCCAGGGTTCTTTCTACAATTCAGATTCTGACTGGGTAGCTCTGGGTGGGACCGAGACTCTGCATTTAGTACAAGCTCCCAAGTGAGGCTGATGATCTTGGTCCAGGGACCACACTAAGAGAAGTGACATTCTAGGCCCCCTGCTTTGTGTTGTCATTCTTGCATAACTATCTCCAGGAACTTGTCCCGCATTTCCATCTTCGTTCAATGGAGGACCACAAAGTCTGATCAAGTATAGAGCATAAGTTGCTCTCAGGTGAAGAGGCTCCAGAGCAGCGAAGAGATAACTCTGCTAACACATCCTACTTATAACCATACAATTAAATGGACAACTTTTATTTTGCTGTAACATTTTACCTCAAAGCATCTTTCCTTTTGTATTTTAATACTAAGGACAAAACCAACTATACTTCTTAGTCTCTCTCTCTCTCTCTCCTTCTCTCTCAAAATTATAAAAACAATTAATGCATCCTGACCCTTGGAAATGCCTCCCAGCCCTTTAAACAAAATGCAGGTTTGGTGCCTGCCTGACGATTAGTTTTAGTTAATTGAAAATTATAGGATTGACCCAAGAGGAAAATTTTGTTTGCACTCCAATCACTTTTACAAATTAAGGAAAATTACCACAATTTTGTTTAGCTAAGGTTTCACACTGAGTTCAAGAAATTAGCTCAGCCATCCCAACAAAGTCAGCACTTTGTTAGTGAGCACTTGAAAAAATAATAGTCTATCTGGAGTTTTGTGGTGTATACAAACGAAGCATAGAGAAAGCTATGATGCTTTATAGAAGTAGGCCAAGTGTTTTTAATTAGGCTCATTGGTTCAGCGTAAGTTTTGAAGAACAATCAAACTAGCAGATTAGCTGTTTCTTTTAAAGCTAGGATTTCTTGCCATTCATTTTTCCCATGAGAACTTCCACATAGCACTATTTTTTTTTTTACAAGCCTCATTATGGGCCTACAGGAAAAGGACCAATTGAAACTTCTGATACTGTAACATTCCCCACCATCATTCCGATGGATGGGAGTTTTTCACAATGTTCCTCACTGAACTCGGTGTTCTGGAACATATTACAAAACCACAGAGGCCAAATGTTTTCTCTGAGGAGTTTGGACTCTGTTTTTGGCCAAAAACATTTAGGCCTTGCTGGCTGCTTATTTACTCTGCTATTAAGAACAAGAAAAAGGAGAAGAAAAAGAAGAAGAAAATGCTTGTGTGGTAGGAGGTACAAGAGGCAATCAGGCATGATTCCGCTTTGGTGACAACATCCCTGCCCATTAATGGTTCCATTTTGTGGTCAGGTCTCATTTAGAAGAAATTATTTTTAATCAGTGTTCAGCAAAATATCCCCTTGAGCCACCTGGCCATAAAAGTTAAAAAAAAAAAAATCATCCCCGCTAAATTGCTTAAGTTCTCAAAAGAAAATAGCTAGGGACCCATTATGATCTGGAATTTTTTTAACCATTAAAAAAATTGCCATCAATTTAAGAAATCACATCTTGGAAAACTCATATCATACGGGAATTAAGATCAAAGATAAAAGTGGCAGATTTGCAGGTCTATCAAAGTAGTTAAGGATAAGAGAGATAAATCCTTGGTGTGTATGCACATGTTCAAGTGTGCGGGAAATTTAACATATGAAAAAATGCTTTTGCTGATCTTACCTCAAACTGTGGGAAATAGACAAGAAGAGTTAGTCTTTTAAGTATTCTAGGAGAGAGTTTAACTTCTCTCCATGTTGGAAAATAAAATTTTGAAGAAATTAGCACAAAAACTTCTCCACTGATAGAGTTGGCTATTAGCTTGCTGTGGCATTACATTATTTCTAACAAAAGGTAACCTTTTTTTCTAAAATTTTTAAATGTTTTCTTATTTATTTCTGAGAGAGAGAGACACACACAACATGAGCAGGGGAGGGTCAGAGAGAGAGGGAGACGCAGAATCCGAAGACAGGCTCCAGGCTCTGAGCTAGCTGTCAGCACAGAGCCCGACATGGGGCTCGAACCCATGAGCCATGAGATCATGACCTGAGCTGAAGTCGGATGCTTAACCAATTGAGCCTTGGAGGTGCCCCATTTTTTAAAAAACTTTAAAATTTTTTTTAAAATTTATTTCTGAGAGAGAGAGACAGTGTGAGCAGGAGAGGTCAGAGAGAGAGGGAGACACAGAATCCGAAGACAGGCTCAAAGGGGAATCTTTTTTAATTGGTGAACTACACATGGCCTCTTGATTAGCATTAAATGCTGCTACCTAGGGTCACTTGTTCATAGCTGGTGCTGC
The DNA here is from genome assembly GCF_008692635.1 of Crocuta crocuta. Taxonomy (NCBI): domain Eukaryota; kingdom Metazoa; phylum Chordata; class Mammalia; order Carnivora; family Hyaenidae; genus Crocuta; species Crocuta crocuta. The sequence goes on along the minus strand of NW_027532679.1, from coordinate 3,925,237 downwards.
TGGCCCCCGTGATTTACTCAGTTTACCTCTATACTTGTCACCACTTACCGACCAAGGCAGAGATGGGTCAGAAAACCTTTCTGTTCTTTATATCCAAACAACCACTCAGGTCATTGTAAATGTGCAGCGATCCTTTTCTATCTGCCTATAGAAGCGCTCACTTCATTTTGTTTAACTTCCATAGCATTTCAAGATGTGAAGCTTGATTTTATGGATGGAGTAAGCCAACCCTACTGTTTCTTGGTGGAATGGCACTTGGAATTCCCCCTGCCCCCCCCCCCCACAAAAGGGAAATATTCTAGAACTGAACCGCACAACCCAAACTTAAACATTGTTACAGTTTTCTAAGAGTGTGTGAGAGTTTGGGTATGTATATGTGGAAGTCTCGAAGAATCCAAAATTGAGTCAGGAACAGCATGGCTTAATCTATGCAAATAAAGGCAGACTTTTGGGGAAGGAGGAAAAGATTTGACTAAACACAGATTGCCTGCAAGCTGGCTCCACTTATAAGGAGTGTGAACGCTGCTCTCCATCATTGGTTCTTCAGATCAGGGATGCAGGAGGCATTCTTAGCTGCCAGATGTGCAGGTCTCTGCATTTGCCCAGTGAGGGAGCAAAGTGAATCCAAAGTTGAGCAGAACAAATAGTACTTCCCAGATCTTATTTATCATGTCCAGTTATTCTTATGTAAATTCAGATCAGAGCTGACTTGAAATTTTAAATAATGTTTCTTAATAGAAGGAATAATGTTTCCTTCATTAGAAGGAAAAAAAACCAGGACTGTTTTTAAAGCCCTCTAACGGCAAGTGATCAGTCAGACCTATAGGAAGTAAATCCACCATAAATCTCCACTTGCATGGAAAGAGGTCTCTCACAGTACCTTTGTTGTTCTCACAGCTTGTTTTCCTGTTGTAGTTACGTCTTTTAAGAGTCTTGGATCTTTTAGAAGTAATCTCTTCTGCTATGCTTTAAGTAACCTTGAGAGTTGATAAAGGATTCTAAGGAGCCTTTAGATGCTTCCTCAAAGTTCTGGAGTTGGTTTTCCTGATAAGAAGTGGCCAAATCCAAATGCAACTTTACATCATTGCAGTTCTTCCTCTACTGGAAAGGCTCTTATCTTTGGAGAAACTATGACTAGAAGAATAAGCCACCAGGATGGTGTCTGACTAGCCCAGGTATGCACAGAAAGCTGTTGACATCCAGCTCTGCCAATTGGTGACAGCCCCAGTGGAATGATCATGTCATGGCTCAGATTTTGGTTAGGCCGCTTCTCAGATCATTCTACCACCAGGTTCTGCCAGTCTAAGGATTGTTCACTAAACTTCCTGCCCCTGTGGAAGGACTAACCCAAATCCCTGTATATTAATCTCAGAATTAACTCTGAAATGAAAATTCTTCCTGGAAATACTTCCTGTTTGTACCTCATGCTTAAAATAGCTTTGCATGTAGGAAGGGCCATTTTGTCTAAATATGCTCTGTGGAACTTGATGACATGTACCATGTCTTTCAAGTTTTCCTTTTTTTCCTCCCTATTTCTTTTGTTTTCTTCTCCTTCCCTTTATCTTCCTCCATCCCTTCTTCCCACTGTTCTTTCCTTCTCCCATTCTTTTCTCTCTCCCTCCCAAGGAGACAATATGGCATAGTTGGGCTTAGGTTCAAGAGGTGATGGGTAGGGATCAAATGCTCAAGCTCTACCACCTACTATGGAGGTTATTTTGGGGACATCATGTGATGGCTCTGAACCACAGTTGCCTCATTTTCACAAGGGAATAATCCCTTACCAGGGCTCGTCTTAGTATCAGGAAAATGTATGTAAAGCATCGTTCATGAGCTAGTATGAACACCTAGTCAGATACTAGTAGTTTCCATTAATAAATTATAGCTATTACTATTATTCATTAATCTTTTCTTTTGTTGCTGAGTTCCTACCATGGTGTAAGTATTTTGCCTGTATTGTTTATCTTCACCATCATTTCCTAGAGGGCTAACAAATGTACTTTAGGATTTTAGTAACAAAACTGTAGATATCCATAAATAAAAGAAACAAGTAACACTAATCAACCGCAACTAAAAAGAGCAAAGAAAAAGAGATTTATAAATATGAATACAACAATTTTGATATAATAAATACTTTCTCAGGAATAACCTCAAACGATATATACTTTCATAAGGCAGACCTGGTTTATAAAGTTTTTCTGGTGTTGAGTTTTCAGGAAAAACACACACCTGTCTTCTTGCTTCTTTTCAAACTTCAGCCCTTCTTCTAGAGGCCATAGTAACATGGGTACAGTCTATCATCAGTCCTCTCAAAGGTGTTTACGTTATAATTGCTTCAACTCTAGGTTCAAAAGGTTGAAGGCCAGAAAACTAGTTCTTAAAAAGTTCCTCCACAAATGAAAGCTGCCACCCTGGGGATAAACAAAGTTATGAATTATAAGGCAGAAGTAAAGAGCTTGTACCTAATGAATCTCATGTTCCTTGGTCTCTTCTTACACTGATTCATTGTCAAAGTAGTCTTCCAAAAAGCCGCTATCATAGCCTTACCCTGCAGAGAAAGCTTCCCTTTTGCCCTCTGTATGTGAGATGTGGCCCAACCCCCAAGCTTGACAAAGCCTATGGCTCCTTGTACATTCAGCTCCACTCAAACCAGTCTTGTCATCAGGCCTCAAGGACACTTCATATTTAGCAATTCTGGACATGGTAATTCCCTTATAAGATCAGGCTCAGACTCTGTTTCCCTTTTGAAATATTCTCTGGACATTTTAGTATAGTGAGCAGAGCACTGGGCTGAGATCGAGGAGGCCTGGCAGTGCCAGCTCTGATGCTAACTGGCTCTGAGATGTGGAACAGGTTGCTTCCATGCTCCACATTCCAGTTTCCTCAATGTAAAATGAGCCAGTTGCACTAGGAGACTTGATGTTCCCTATGGCTCATCTTGATTGACTAGGGAAGTTTATATCCTTGGATCTCTTCTGTTGTATGTGCTTAGACCATTCATTTATTTATTCACTTCTTTATGTCTTTAGATCTTTCATTCTGTTCTTAAGTACACAAATTACTAAAAGTCCACAAGCTCTATGAGGAAAGAATTACCCTTCCTTGATCTTATACTATTTTGTACACTGTGTTGAAGCAACTTGACTCATATCTTACTTGCAATAGATGTTCTCTTATAATTGATTGACATATTGCCAGGATCAATGGGTCCTCATTGATTTTTGTGCTCTGGATGACATAGAATGTAAATAAGAGCTGTTAATTAAGAATCTATCCCCTTTTACTTGAAGTTTTACATGCAGGAGAACACAGTAGTTAGAATTCCTGTTAAAGAAAAAATGGGGTTGGATCCATATTATAAATATTCTTCATTTTCTCTCATGTAAAATGGGAATATTTTCATAGTATTTATACCTGAGAGGGAAATGGGTCAGTATATGTAATACAGTGTTAATAGTGCCTGGTACAATGTGATTGCTCCCTAAAAGTAAACTCAAAAAGAGAGAAGCAGTTAGTAGGAATGTTTCTTTTGAAAATCCAAAGAATTGGTCATTAGAAAAAAAGTTTTTTTGGTATTACATAAGTGCCAGATTTCATCATGATTAAAGAAATTTTTTCTTTCTAGTCATTAGGGTAGGAATCAAAAGCCCTGGGGTCTAATTATTATTTTAGCACTTCCCATTGTTCATTCATTCAACTCGCAGATATTTGTGGAGAGCCTGTTCCATTCTAGGCAATGTTCAAAACCACTTTTGGCAATATTCTAAAACAATATTGAGCAAAATAAGACGCAATTCCTGTTCTCGTTTGTATTATGGTCTAAGAGGGAATATAGATGTTTATAAGGTTACTATTTCAAATAGTAAGAAAGACAGGAACTGAGTTCCAACAAGCATATAACAAAAGAATCCCAACTGGTCAGTTAGAGATATTTTTCCTTAGGAAAAGATTAGCTGAGGTTTAAAGGATGATTAAGAGTTAACCTGGCAATAGATGAAGGGTCAGTTAAGAGTGGGGTTGAGGAAAGAGAATGAGTGTTCCAGCAGAGAGGAGCATGTAAGAAGGCATTGAATGGGAGCAAATGCGATATCTTGGAAGGCTAAAACATTCCAGTGAGGCTGCAGAACTAAGAGAGGAAAATGGTGACAAAGAAATCTGGAGAAGTGGTCAGAGACAAGCCTATGCAAAGTCTGATAAGTCATGGGAAGGAGTTAAGAACAGTGGGAAGTCCTTGAAGTGTCAGAAATGACAATGGACATGACTAGATTTGCAATTTGGAAAACACAAAAGCAAAACTCTCTGGCTGAATAGATATTCAGAAAACCAGAATAGATATTGGGAGACCTGTTAGGAGGTCATTTAGGAGAGAGATTTGGTGACTTTGATTTGGGTGGTAATGGGTGGAAATGGAATAAAGTGAGAAAACTTGAGAGGTATTAAGGAGGACATAGGACCTAGAGATGAGTTCAATGCAGGGGTGAGGGAAAGAGAGAGCGCTTAATGCTACCAGGCCTTTGATTTCCTCAGCTTAATGGATGGAGGGGCCATTCCTCCTTTGGGCATCCCAAGGGTCTTGTGAGTATCAGTGAAGAAAAGAATGGGCATGAAAATGTTCTGCAAAGGGTAATGTTCTACACATATGTTAATTGTTAGAAAGACAGGCCTAAGCAAACTCAGGAAGAATCAGGGAAAGGAAGGCAAGAATGTGTTTTCTCTTATATCAGATTGTTTTCACTTAGGATTCAGCTGAGAGAGAGCTGTGTAATGAACACTTGACTAGCAGTTCTGCCTTAGTGGTGTCCTAATTGGAAAAGAATCAAGAAGAAAGAAAAATTAACAGGCTGCTCCTGTCCACATGTCTTGAATATTACTCCAAATGAGCCATTTACACACAAAGAAAAGAATTCAAGGCAGAGGGAATATTTATTCTTTTTGCTTTTGCAATCCAGAGGGCAAGTCCCAAACCTCATCTCCTCTGCTGAAGGGAGTTTTTTTTCACAAAATGTGATTGCTCCTGATCTGATATATGTTGATGTGATAGGTGATCCCGAACCCTCTGGCGTTTGTAAAGTTAAACACTGTTGGTGCCATAATGGGGACAACACAACAAGAATCACTAAAAGTACCCATTGTACTTCTGTGACATCTATAAAATGAAAGCCGTTTCTGCAAAGAATAAAGCTGGTCTGAAGGAAGCATATTATTTTGCATATTTTATGTACATACTTTCCAAGAAATATGACCTTTATTTCCTATTTGGAGTGGAGTGTAATCAGGACTTGAGTAGCTAGTGTAACAGGATCATTAAAAGGGATATTTTCACTGACATTAGAGGTCTAAATGGCCACTAGGCCTTATATACAACCTTGGCTTTTTCCTGTCTACCAGAGTTAATAAGTGATAAGGCCAGGAGAGAGATAAATCACAGAAATCCCTGTCCAAAGAAAACATATTGACTACAGCCAAGCAAATAACAGACCATAACCAACGGTCCCATTCATCATTCATGTAATAGGGATATAAAGTATTTCCTACCAATGAAACCATATAGAAGGAAAAGGCAGATAAGCTACCCCAATCTAAGGCATGTGATTTGGTTATTAAGGGACATGAACTACTTGTCACATGGCTTTAATCTTTAAGATGTGTTGCCATTTCTAAACTATAAATTTCTGGTCAGAGATTAGAAACCTATTAACAATAAAGGTAGGAACTGAGCTTTCTATGTATTCTTGCCAACATAATGCAACGCTATAAAGTCTTGAACCTCTAATCTATTTAGTATGATATAACATGATTTGGTTTTCAAAGCCAATAAACTATTTTGAGGTTTGCAAGCCTCTTGTTTTTGTTTTTACCCAGCATGATGATAAATTAACCCTTCAGTTTTTTAACTATGTATGTTGAAACTTTCTCTAACATCCTGCAGGTTGGTGGGTAACTAAGCTACATTTTTTTCTTTTTTTCCTTTTCAAAGATTTATTCCAAATGTTTGGTGAAGGATTATTTTCTGTTTTATTTGTCCATGTTTGCAGTGGTGGAGATGCTAATCTTTCTTTTCATTGTAAATTAAGTGATGTGGTGCCCACTAGAGCATTAAAACTTGTTTTTCTTTATTGCAATGTCATACATACTGATTTCAGATAATTTAGGAAGTACTGATAGAAAAATAATTAAAATAATATTTAAATTGCTCACATTTCTACCAGTTTTTAAAACAAACATTCAATAAATGTTAGCTGTTAATATTTTATAATGGCATATGTCTTTCTTCTTCCTATGCATATATCTGCCTCACTACCAAAATAGGGTGATACCTTACATAATATTAGGTAACTTTTTTTTCACTTAATATGTAGGAAACAATAGGTGTTATGAATTTAAAACAATTTTTAGTCTTTAATAATCATTCCACATCTTAATAGAATCTAATAATGAGATATATCCTTATCTTGTTATAGCATAGAAACCTTGAATTTGGGTTCTGATCTCTTTTTGTTCCTGGAAGCCTCCTATACCCACATTCTTTGGTGTACACATTGGATGGGACTCCTCAGCCAACCCCAATTAAGTGAGTGGATCTAGCTCTGAGGGCCTCATGTCTCAGGGAACCCGATGTCTCAGAGGTTGGTTCTAGCACCCAAATGCGCATTCAGCTTCAGTGCGGAGTTCTTTGTTTTCAACCTGAACCACCCCAAGGGTCAATGAATTCCATGAATTTTTCCCCAACCATGTGAAGCACTACCATACTTTCCATAATAAAAATGGAAACTCATCTAAGAGGCTCAACAATTCTGAAACTGAATCAAATCCAAAATTATGATAATTTGGTAGGAAATTTAGGCCCCTTCCTCCAACCTCCCTTCCCCAGGATAGCAACAGTCCCGCTAGAGTTTTGAATTCCTCTTTTCTCTCTTCTCTCTACTGGATTTCCGACAGCCTTTCTTCAGTTTTATCTTATCATTTCTTCTTTTTCCACACTTTTTTTTTTTACACTGTTGTCTCTCTCAGTCTTCTTCCTCTCTGTTACTGAAATGTAAAACATTTCTCCCCACCTCTACCCCCACTGAGAATCTGTGTGAGACCATCTCTATTATTAGTCCATTTTATAAGAAAACATAGAAAGGTGAAGTGAATTCCCCAGGGTAATGTAGTTAATAAAAGAAGGGGCTGGGATTTGGACCCTGGTTGAGCCTGCATGGTAAACTTCCTGAGGAGCCTCCTTAGCGCATTAATTTTTGGAGTGATGTAATTTCCTCAAATTTGATTGTTGGTGATGGGAGAGTATGGGTATTTCTAGAACATGTGAGGACTGACAAGAACTGAAGCTTTCCATATTTTAAGCAAGTCATATCACTATGAACATAATATATACTCACACAGAAAATCTTAAAAACACAGAATGAAGACATCCATTATCCCATCCCTCAAAAGTAATCATTATCAATATTTTAAAACCTTTCTTCTAATATTTCTCTATGTGTTCCTCTTATGAATTTTTATCATAGTAAATCACACAACATGCTTATATAATTTTGCATCCTGCTTTTAATTTGACTCGTAAAATAAACATTTCCTCTGCTTATTCACATTCTTCCTACATGCATTTTAGCAGGTATGTAATAGTCTGTTTTGTGGTTGCATCATGATTTAATTAGTCATTCCCTTGTGTTAGATAGACACATTTTGTCTTTCATAGAACTTTCAGCTTTATATATGCCACAGTAGGACATGATCTTGAGTATAAGGCATTCCCCTATTTTCCCAATAAAAAGTTTTCAGTTTTAGGAACAAGTTAAACATGTACATATTTATAGATACTAGTGAATTATCAAATGTCTACTTGTAATATTTCACAGATTAATTTAGTAACACATGTATATTTAAAATCACACACATAATTTATAACATTTACAAATATGATATTTTTCCATTTTAAGCTTACGCTTTTATTCAAACTCTTCATAGTCATTTTTGACATCTGCATTTTTGTTTGTTTTTATCAAAACCAGAGTCGGTTTAAATCCCATCATATTCCCCCTTAAGTTGTTGGAGACGCAGCTCTTTTTAAACCTGTGCCTGATTCTTTCACTGGAATTTTATCCTATGCCAGAAGTAAACATTTGCTGTATTTAAATCATTTAAATCTCCAAAGATAACCATTTTAGACTATGTTTTAAAAACTGCTAGGAAAAATGACTAAATATATGTTAATTTTCTATTACTCCTTTTTGTTTTGACTAACTCCTTTAGGTGACTCTCTCCACATCCCCAAACTGCCATTGCTTATGGTTGTTTCATGCCCCAATCAGTACTTAGTTTAAAATAACATAATTGGAAAACAAGTTTATCATATGAGAGGCTTTAAAATTACTCAAATATACAACAAGGGAACAATCTTTTGAGAGGAATCTTCTGTTTATTTCAGCGCTTTCCTACTGGCGAGGCATATGCCACATTCAATGATCCTTGGTATGAATTGAATATTATACTACGTAGTATATTTTATTTGTATCAAGTATGTTCACCCTCTTAAGTAGACCTCATATTACTCAGGGCACTTATTGTGCCAGTAGAAGTCAGCCCATTTATGTCAGGTTGGAGAATTTCTGCCAAAACTACTCACTGGTGAGGGGGTAGACAGAAGCTGGGTCTCCCTAAGTTGAGGTCAAGAACAACAACAGGAGAGCAGACTTCTATTTGTACCCTTTGCTTTTTGGCCTCCAAATGTAAATGTTCATCTTTTTCCTGTTAACATGAACAGTGGTTTGCTTCATTACATCTTGGGTGGAAGACCATACCTGCTGGGCAGAGTCACCTGGGGTCAGGCTCATGGTTCGTGTGAGGAAGTCCCAACCCCTAGTTAATGTGGAGTTAATTTAGATCCTTGTTTAGTGCCAAATATCATTATTTATATATAACATTGAAATATCTGCAAAGAATAAGGCTTTCCCAGTAATTCTGTACATGTGTATTGTTCCCTTTCAGTGTTAACTGATTTTTAAAATATTCATTGAGGCCAAGTTGCCTATTTGGGGTTATTGGGAGGTTTGGGTGGAGCAAAGTGTCTCTGGAGAATCTGTTCCAAACAAGCTTATAGGTCTCGTACTTCTCCAGTTTCTTCAAGACTAGAAATATGAAACATTTACACTGGTTATCTCAGAAGATGTAGGAGTAGCATCTAAAAGCTTGAAAATTAAACTTACAAAATTATTAACATCGAAGACAAAAGATTGTGTGACTTGGGGCACCTGGGTGGCTCAGTCAGTTAAGCGTCCTATTTCAGCTCAGGTCCTGATCTCACAGTTCATAGGTCCAAGCCCCACGCTGGGCTCCCAGAGTCTGGAGCTGCTTCAGATTCTGCGTCTCCCTCTCTCTCTGCCCCTCCCCTGCTCGCTCTCTGTCTCTCTCAAAAATAAATAAAACATTAAATAAAATTTTTAAAAATATGTGACTTGTCAGAAAGTTATATGTCAAAGCCAAAGTACAGGCTTGGCCATTGAGCTGCTCTGCATGTCTCATCTTTGTCTTAGGTCTGTGTAATTAAGTTAACTTCAGTGTAGTTTTTACAGTTGACCAAGCCTTTTCCATTCAATTCTTTTTTTCTTAACCTCTAAGGTAAGAAGAACAGGCATTTTTAGTTTCATTTTCAGTGTGAAAATTGAGGTTTAGAGAGAGGTGAAGTGGTATATTTAAAGTCATTTAGGTCACCTAGAGATAGATCTGGTATCAGATTTCTATTACTCCACGTAATTGATTATCCTATATGGTATCTCATATTTTTACATTTACAAAATGGACTCACACTACTTTTACTCCACTTTTCTTTTATGCTTTTTGTGGACATAATTCACTGATTAGATTGGAGTATTTTAGAATTTTAGCCTGCCTTTCTAGCATTGACACTTTGATTACATGTATTTTATCCATAGCACTTACCATCAGCTGATATGATTTGGATTCTTTGTTTATTTGTGTATAATCTGTGCCTCTCACTAGAATATAAGCTCCATGAAAGTAAGATCCTTGTCTGGTTTGTTTGCCACTGTATTTCAGTGTCTAGTACAGTACCTAGAACAGAGTGGGAGTGCTCAATGAATATTAGTCAAATCGGTGGATGGAAGTACCTGTGAAGGAATAACTGAAAAATTGGCAAAATAAATTTATGGAATGTGAGCCTTAAAGATAACCTAGTTAACTCCAGTTGTTGACTTCTTGATAGATGAGGAAAACTAGGCTTGTAGAGTTTAAAAGACTTGGCTAAAGTTACTCAAGTTGGTAGTAGATTTTTATACCAGAGTCCTTTTCTTTGGCCTGTCAACCAAGAGCTTGTCTCCGCACTGTATATATTCCCCTCAGGCTCATTTAGTTATAAAAAATTTGTACGACTACAGATCTTGGGAGTCAAGGCAGACCCCAGTTTGAGTCCTGGCTCAGTCAATTTCTAGCTAGTTTTTTACCCAGTCTGAGGCTCTGTTTTTCTTTGTAAAATGGGGATTATATCTCATAGGATTGCTATGAGGATTTGATTAGATGATGCATATGAAAAGCTTAGCATATTGCATGGCATCTAGTGAGTGCTCAGTTAGTGGTAGTTCTTATCAAAAAAGGATTTGAGAGAATATACTTCTATAAGTCTGAATTTTAGAGATGGAAAGGCCCTCATAAATAGCACAGGCCAGTTTTCCTATTTTGCAGAAGTGACAGCTGATGCTTTCTTTAATAAGGAAGAGCCTTTCCTAAACCAACACGTGGTTCATTTGCATATAGAACCAGAACAAATCATATGTTTTATCTATTTTAATGTTTATTTATTTTATGGGGAGAGAGAGAAAGAAAGAGCAGGGGAGAGGCAGAGAGAGGGAGACAGAGGATCTGAAGCAGGCTCAGATCTGTCCTCACAGAGCCCAATGCAGGGCTCAAACTCATGAAAACTGTGAGATCATGACCTGAGCCAAAGTTGGACACTTAACCAACTGGGCTACCCAGGTGCCCCTAGAACAAATCATAAAAATGGATTTACTAATAGTTTTGTGAATTGCCTTACATATTTGTAAATATTTAAAGCATTGCATTTTTGAATGTATATGAAAATCGTTCAGCCACCATCACCACAGTCATTTGGCAGGCTCTTTTTGAATTCTTTAAGGTCGTTAATCTTTAAGTATACTCCCAAGAAAATGGTAAGATAGTAGAGCATGTCTAATTCCTTGGGCTTCCAATATGTGACCAATTTTCTAAACAGTGTCATAAACATCATTGTTCTGATCTGTTTGATTACGTCCTTGCCTTTTTGTTTACAAAAGAAGAAAGAGCTTTTCTTTGCCTCCAAGTACATCAAAGTCTCAGAAAAATCAAGTGCCATTTCCACCATTGGCAAAGTGGAGTCATGCAATTGGAGTCATGGAAAATGGAGCCCTTCTTTTTTTCTGAGAGACTGATGTTAAGACAAAACATCTGTCAGACACCAAAAAACTGTTGGGAGCCCTCATTGGGACTGGAGGGTCATTTTTCTAGGGTCCAGATCGGGGAGGGACTTGGTGGAGTCCCTGAATGTATTGTCCACTGGCATACTCTCATAACCTAGCACCAATGGAAATATATGGGAACAATTCATTTCCAGCCACATCTGTGGACCCTTCTATTTTGACTTTAAATCTCAGTTCCTTGAGGTCCTTGAGGAGATAAGATGTGTTAAGCTTTGTTGCATTTAGTGATCTTCTGCTCAGTGGATTTGGAGGCAAAATCATCATCATAAGGATCAAGAGAGGTACTTGCATCATGGTGGCATTCAGGGAGAAGATTAAAACCTGCCGAGAAGAGATCTCTGCTGTGCACCTGGTACAGTGAGGAGTTTTAGCTACTTTTTGCTGCTCGACTGGCTGACAATGAATGGATGAATGTGTGAATTGTTGTCATGCCTGCCCTGCAGTAATCAGTGAGGAGGGTATCACTGTATCAATACTGTACCCCAGTTCATAAAAAGAATTATATAAATAAATAAATAAATAGTCCAGATCACATAAGGTCATTCTGTTCTAAACCTTGCTTGGGGCTTGTATTAGAATTCAAATAGGAGATTTTTCTTCAAACCTTCCTAAAAAGGCACTCAATTGTTGGTGAAAAGCAAAAAAGGGCCAGATGTCCATTGCTGCTAGATGTAATGAGTAGAGTAAAATGTAAAATATATTAATTCCACTTTCCTAACTGCAGCTAATTAAGGGTGGCTCATTTAAAAACAGACCTAATTTAATCCACTAATATAAGTATTCAATTAAAGTTGTTCCCCCTGCTTTCTTCTCTTCAGAATTCTTTTCGTATACTTATATATATGATGCATTCATGTGCGAATCCTTTCACGGGTCCAGGTTGTAATGGAAAAGCAGGTTCAGGACTTCATAATTGCTCAAATTAACTAACATGTATGTAAATGGAGATTTGAGTGTAAATCACGTACCGCAATGCTGTAAGGAATTGAGTCCCTATATCCTGATAGCTTTTAGCCTACCAGAATGAAGTGCTTCCCGTTTTATTCTAAACTACTTAGAATAGTTTATTGCATTATTAAGTACATGTTACAAGAAGCACATTGTTGTTTAAGACTCATTGATTTAAGCAGAACTATTCTTATAAAGTTTCGTAGGCTTTTACATAAAAAGAAAAGAGCCCATATAAAATTATAAAACCTTAATGTAATATAACAGCCTATAATAAAATATTCTCCCATTTTCTAAAGAAGCCACCAAAAATTTTTAATGAGTTTATTAGAACTACTGTTTGTGAATTCTGGGATGTCATGTCTAATTAGACTTAATGGATTTAAGTATTTCTTTAATGAAATCTGTAGCCTAACTCATCAGGGTTATATTCCTTGTCCTCCTGCCCTTAAAGTGATTTTACTTTATTTTTATTTTGGGTGGCATTAAAAAGAAATGAAAGACTATGATTCTGCTTCATTCTCAGATGGATATAGTGAAAAATACAGTGGTTATTATGAAGTTAATGTGAATTACCATGTAATTACCACTGGCTGCACTGTAATGATTATTTAGTTACCACTGAGCATTCCCTGCCAAATAACACACATTATTTCATAGGAAGCATAGAATTAACTCAAGTCATCCCGGAACTCACGGAGGGAGTTATATTCCCGATCTCTTTTGTTAAGTGTAGGCGCTGCTAATGTTAACATCTAAACAATCAAGCTTGGAGCAAACCGACAGCAGAACAGGGTATGAGTTTACATGATTTGATTTGCTGATGTTTTAAACACTTAGCAGGAGACAGCTATAGAAGCCAATTAAATCTCTCCAAGGTGCATAGAGTTATCTCCTTTGTGAGAAACAATTTAAGGGAATTGCATTGGCCCTTTAACTGGAGGGGAGAAGAGGCATTAGGAATGAAATTTCAGATGCAAAGTGCTGATCAATGGAGCCTCCTTTTGTGTTTTTCAGCTTTGTGTTGTTTGGGCTGCTGGTATTTTAAACGATTTGCACTTTCATTTTGCAAGCACAGGGTTATGTTAAACTTTTCCCCGTGAAAATGTTCCTTTGGCTATTGATTATGATGTGCCTTTAAACAAGGCATTGTGTCTAAAAGAGTAAAACAAAAACAAAAACAAAAAACATGTCAGTACATTCCGTCCCTTTCAGATACTGCATCTTATTTAGTGTACCGGAATTCCCAGTTTAAAGTAATCACAAAATTTATGGAGAAACGGATAAAAAAGGTTGTAAAATATCGATTTGGGGAAAATAATAACACAACTCATCTATAATAAGAAGAAAAATGAAGCAATAATTCAGGGGGTATCGAGCGGCTTGCTGCTGGGAGTATTGATCCAGTCCTTTACGGTATAAGATCGCACCTGAGATTGCTCTGAAAGAAAGAACAGCATTCCTTCGCTCATTATTTCTCAGATACCATCGCCTTGTTACATGGGCCCTGCAGAGTTGGGATTGTTGCAGCTGGGACAGAGGGACCCGCAATAATAATAATAAATAAATAAATAGCTCAGAAATCTATATTGCCTGAAAGCCACGGGGCCCAGTCTTAATAACACATCGGCTCTCATTTTATAAATTCTTCGTTGCCTTATAGTAGCTAATGACAATTCCAACACTGTGTGGTTCATTTAGGAACCAAACAGATCTTCATCTTATATAATGGGTTCTAGTGTTTGGAAGGAATTCTTGTCTTGGCTGAGGAAGCATGCATCTGTTGTGTTTCTTCTTAAGTCACTAAATTGAAAACAATACATTTATACCATGTGGACTATGGGAAATGTTGGATTTAGCTTTCACATGGCATGGTTTTATGCTTTCAGACAATTTTTGGACTAGGCAGGAGTATTAGTGCTTCTGAGAAAAATCTTTAGTATAGCCTGAAACTTTGAAATTTGTGCTCACAAATCATGAATCGTGAAATTTATCTACAATTTCTAAGATGTTAACTGACAAATTAACTTGGAAATGTGTGTAGTCATCACGGTAACTCCTGGAGATGGTGGGCTGTATTTCATCACTGAAGAATTCTAGTTTCTGTCTAGACTTTAAGATTATCCTATAAATAAAGTTGAGGAGACATGCAGTTTTTGCTCTTGTGTTACTTTTTTAGTGGATAGGGTGCAATAATATTAAAATTTCAATTTAATAAAAAAAAGTTTTGATACTTGTTATCATTTGAGGCATCCTCTAGGCTCTGTGACCCAGAAAGTGAAGTTCTTGCCCTCAAGACCCTTATATTCTAGGAAGGGAAGGAAGACAATACACAAGTTAAGTAGTAAATAACATAATTTTCGAATTGGGAGAAGTGTTATGAAAGAAAAAAGAGGGGTGATATGGTAGAACATAATTAGGGTCGAGGGGCTTCTTGAAGTAGCATTAGTACAATTGAATATACATAGTATACAAAGGGATAATACTTTGAGCCTGCACAGTATCATGCAGACAAACACGTTTTTGTTTCTAAGCATCCATAGATTTTCCCCTGTGCTAAAGTCATGCTATCCTTTGCCCAGAAGCTTCACTTTCCCTACCCCATCCTCCATTCCCTCTGTAATCATTATCTAGAAATATGAGCCATACTGGCTGGCTGTGTTCTCAGCAGATCGAGCATCCTGAAATTTCAATAAACATTGATCCATGTCATTGCACCAGATCCTTGAAATTGTTGTTTCTATAATATTTGTCCATTTCTGACTCTAAAGAAAAAAAATCCATGGAACAAGAGGCTTATGCCTGGTGACAATAAAGGTGGATAGAGGGGGAAGGATGGAGAAGCAGAAAGAATAAAACATCTAACCATCAAGACTAACACCCAAAATAGCTTTCAATAAACTGCAAAGCATACCCCTCTTTCTTTATCTACAAAGTAAGATTGAAAGTCATCACTGAGTCTTAAAGTGTGAATATTGAAATTGTGAGATATATGGTACATTTAGTGGAGACGTTGTTGAAGTGGAGAAGTCATTTTAACTTTGTCTTTTAATTTTAAAGATTTATTGTCTGCAAGGAAAGAGAATATTTATAAGCATTCTTAGGTATTCACAAAACATGTAGTTGCCAAACAGTGCAAAGAATGGAAAGAAATCATCATTACGAAGCTGGATGATTCAGGAAATGTGGTGATAAATATGGGAGTGACAACATATTATCTCAGCCCTTCTAGCTCCACATTTTTGAGTCATGATTATCAAGTATATCACTGCGGGGAATGTGCTAAGTCAGTTTGGAGTTAGAAGAATTTTAGTTTTAAAAGAATAACCAGGGAAGTACAAATACAATAAATGATGTCAAGTCATCTCAGCTTGAATAAATATATATTGTATAATTTGCTTCTACCCTTTAGTTTCCTATAATGAAAGGAAAGTGGCAAGCAACAAGAAAGCAATTAATTGCAACAATGATTACTTAGCTTCTGTAGTGCCTGAATTAAAAAGAACATTAAGATTACTTTTCTAATAGCTCATATATTGTTGGGTTTTTTTTTTTATATCCTTGATTCCTTTAAATGGCAGGTGCATTTGAATTGTTTTTAAAATACAAATTTTATCCTTGTTCACAAACAGTTTGTCAAAATGAACTGTTGGTTATTTTGTGTTGTTTTCCTACATTCATGAAGATAAATGTCATATCATAGCTAATCTATTAGGATCTCTCTTTGTTGTATGCTTCTTTTGATTTGAGACTGGCTGATTATTGAAAAGCAAACTTGTGGCTGTCACTGTGATTTGTTTGTGTGGAACTAGTTCTCTCTCATTAGCACAGAATATTGAATCCAGCAGTACCTATAGCTGTTGAATGAATGAGCGTTAAAGAAAATGAATGGGTAGATAAGAGCCCTGCTCTTTGGCCTTTGACAGGTTACTTTACGGCTTAAACCTCAATTTTCTTATCTGAATAACGGGAGAAATAAACATATCTTCTTCACTAGTTTGTTGCAGTGATTAAAATAGATAATATGAGTAAAGCACTGAGTACATTATAAATGATGTACACTGAAGACTCAAGAAGTGGTAGTTCTTATTACTGATGACTGTAAGTAGTTCTCAATCTGTGAATTGATTTTCTGACAGTCTATTTCTACTTGATACACCAGTGTATTTCTAGTGCCTAGTACTATGCCTGACCCAGAGTAGATGCTCAAAAAGTGTTTGTTGACTGAATGAGTCATCAGATTCTCATTAATAAATAACAATGGCTATTGCTGCTAACACTTAAAGGGCACTTGCTATATGCCATATACTGTTTTAAAGATACAGTATATTTTTAAACATCTAGTGTTTTTAAAAACCCACTATAAGACAAGTATTATTATTATCTCCACTCTACACATGCAGAAACTGAATCAAAGATGAGTTTTTCAAGGTCATGCAGATTGCTAGACTGTGGCAAAACCAAGGTTTGAGTTCAGGCAGACTGGCTTCAGAGTCCTGAGCATTCGGCATTATCTTCAGTATTTAGTCATAAAAGTAATGTGAAATGTTGCACTATGCCTTGATCATTCAATAGATATTTATTAATCTTGGTCCATATGTTAGTTACTGGAAATACCATATGTAAGATGGATGAATCCCCACTATATCTCAGTGGAGATTATAGTCTAATGGGTCTGATTTCCCAAATTTCAACTCATCCCATATGTTCCTCAGTGACTGTTAGAATGAGAGACACTTAGAGGTCTTACCTGATGCACTAGAAGGAAGGCTGTACACATTTGTACAAAGGAGAGTGCAAAGGTAAGCCTGAAAGGAGCTAATTAAGGTGGCATTGTAATGAGTCTTATGAGTTACCCAGCAAACATCCCACCGTCTCTTTGGAGAGTATAGGATGCATGCCTTCTGAAGCCTTAGATGTCACTAGAGACCCTTCCTGCTTTCAAATTCTCTGAGCAGATATGGCTTTGCCGTCTGTATCATGCTGACTCCAGGGTAAGTGCTGAGCAAAGTGTTGCTCCAATCTAGCCATGAGAAGACAAGCGTCTGGCTCAGCCTGGGAAAAGTGTTGGCTAAGTGGGAAGAGCCCATTTGATCTTCTCTTCTCAGCATCTGGACTGAAGTCATGTTGTTTACTGAGAGATCCCACCACCTGTTTCTTTTATGTCTGGTACCTCAACCTCAAGGCCATGGGAATTAGTGGGCCACATTTTGAACCTGTGGCAGAATTTCCTAAGAATCTGATGAATGTTCAACTATGTCATATGCATAAGTTTCACTCTACGCTGCTTATTTCTCTTGTTTCTGCTTGCCCTCTTTACTACTTAGTTCATTCATTCCTTATTTTCTTTATTTACCAAATGTTTGTTGAAAAATGAAAAAAAAAGACAGCTGGGGAAATAGAGTTTGTATTTTGATCCACCTTAAGCACAATGCCTGATAGAGAGTAAAAAGTCCAGTAATCGTTGTTGAATGGACAGACTGATGGATGGGTGAATAAAAAGAACATTAGAAAATTATGTTAATGCTTCAAAAGATTATTTTTAATTAGGATTGTATTCAAGAAAAATATTCAAAGTAACTCTTGAAGAATGAGTAAATCATTCAATAAAAAAGGGCAAAAAAAAAGTAAAACCAAATCAAATTTTCCCAATAGGGTTCAGTGATTTGTACAAAACAAATCCATTGATCTAGAATCTCTCAGTTTCATCTGCCTCTGCCTGTGGTCACCAGTCAAGATGACTGATTATCCTGGGAAAGGCTCCATGGCCTATCTCATAAACAGAAGAAAAAAAAAAAAAGAAAGAAAGAAAGAAAGAAAGAAAGAAAACAAAACAAAAACAAAAAACTATCTCACACTTGGTCAGAAGACAGCCCAAACATTTCGTCTCCAGAGGCTGGGAAAGTTTTGCTGTGGTTGAGATTTGGCCTAATGGGAAGAGCCTGCCAGAATGAAAGCTTGGATCTGAGAGGTTCAACCATGACCAGATGGTGTGAACCCACCTCGAGGGCAAAACACCCTCAGTAAGTTGGGGCTCTGGGCCAACTCCACAATTTATTAAGGTTTGCTACTTAGTTTTCTATGCTGTCAGAGTAACAAAGACATTTGGGCAAAGTTAGAAATTTCAGGTAGAAGGCCTTAAAAACAAGAAACTGATTTTATACTTCACTTTTCTAAATAGGAGAGCCCCCACTTGTCATGATCTATATTCCTTCATTTAAAATTTCAGGTGATTGCCAGGGGATATTTCACCAAACTATGGTTTGAATATATGGGTACTAGTGTTCATTTCTACTGGTGGACCCTGTCCCAAACTCATCCCTCTTCACGGAGATTCTCCTGACATCCCCCCATGGGAACCATTTTTCACAAAGCCCTGCTCCTCCCTCCTTGCTTCCATGACTGATGTGTGTGTGCTCAGCTGCTAAATGTGCACCTGCTTTGTGCCAGGCCTTGTACTAGGTCTGTCACAAGTCTCAGCCTTTTCTTTTTAAGTTATGTGAGAATTCCAGCTCCATCAAATATCCCAAAAAATTCCCACGGTGCCTGTCCTTTTTCTTGCCTTTAGGCCTTCAGCTAACTAATCCCAAGAAACACTTAGGGGTTTAAAAATGAAGTAAACTTCCTAAGTCAGAAGCAAGTCTGTTGTTTTCTTGAGTTTCATTCTCTGCCTTCTACTGAATGCCAACTATGTGCAAAGTGCGGTGCAAAGAACTTGGGATATAAATGCAGATCAGGTGTACAGCAAAAATGAATGAAAGGCAGGCTGTGTTGGCATGATACTAATCCATATGATACAATGCTCTGGTAGAAATCTGGGGAATGGCTGCGGGAACAACCTGGGAAACCAGGGAACTGGTGACAGGGGAGTGGTATTTAGGGGACTAAGGGTGTAGGATTCCTTTGAATTCTAGTCTTCTGCCTTCCCCCACCCTTGTTACTGAGTTCCATCATCCTAAAAATGAGCAGTCTTTATATGTGAAAATTATATACTATCAGACACTGTAAAAACTGCCCCACCCTCTACCTCCCATTATTTTCTTTTTTTGTTTTGTTAATGTTTTATTTATTATTTTTGATAGACCATAAGTGAGGGAAGGGCAGAGAGAGGGGGACAGAGGATCTGAGGCAGCCTCTGCACTGAAAGCAATGAGCCTGATGTGTGGCTTGAACTCACAAACCATGAGATCATGACCTGAGCAGAAGTCGATGTCAACCAACTGAGCCACCCCGTGGAAAGTGTCCCTTTCTTTATTTTCATCTCTTAGTTAGAATATGTTCTACAGTATTCCAGGATCTATATGCAAGTAATTTCTCAAGTTCGTCATTAGCATTCTTCCTCTGTGCCCTCTTATCTCCTCCCCCAATGAAAGATTTTAGGCTGTTTAAGATATTTTTATTTTATTCATCTTGTAAAAAATTCATAACACCTTCATAGCAAAACACATTGGGGCCCTTTTCAGGTAAGGATGGTGGATTTGGAAACGGGACTGGGAGTGGAAGGCATAGGTGAGGGGGCTTTTATGGATAATTTTTTTAAAAAAAAATACATGAATGAATAAAGATACACCTCAGCCCTGATTTAAGAGTAAGCCTCTTCCCTTGCGGTGCCTGGGTGGCTCAGTCAGTTGGGCATCTGATGCCTGATTTCGGCTTAGGTCATGATCCTAGGGTTGTGAGATCAAGTCCCATGTCCCATGCTCAGCATGGAGCCTGCTTGAGATTCTCTCTCTCACCCTCTGTCCCTCTACCCAACTGGAGCTCTCTCCCTTTCTCTCAGGGGAGCGGTAGGGGAAGTAAGCCTTATCATTTGCTCCCCTGTCAAGATTTGCTGCCTTCTCAAATCCTTCTGTGGATTTCCCTCTAGCCAGATTATTGCAGTTTTTGAGAATTTTGCTATGAAATTCTCTTATGTTACTGCACCATTATTTTGTTCAGACTACATCATGAGTTAAATAGTTGGGACTGAAATACGTGTGAAAGCTGTGGTCAGTTCCATCTGTGCACAGTGAAAAGCCCTTGCCTGAGGGTTGGGTAATATGATTGCTACAGGTAGGCAATGTCCTTTCACCAACACCAAAGATTTATTGACATTTGGACAGAACAATCAGCTTTTATATTTCAGGAGAGTAAATTACCTCGTGTTAATTGTGATGCCTTCAAAGGATATTTTGGACAGTGAACTTCAGCTGAGCTTCATTCAGTAATATGTAAAAAATGCAGTTGACCAGAAGTTTACAGTTTTGACTAATAGGATTATTAGTCAGTGAGTAATACTTCAAGTTTGCCAAGTCCCAGTTTATAGCTGGACCTTCATAAGTCAGAACTTAGTGTTCTAATAGTCAGAGGCGCTATACTTGCAACTTTGATCTCAGATAGAAAAATACTAGCAAATATTATATTTTGGCCAAAAAAGAAAGCATAGGGGTATTAACATTATACCAGGAACTTGTGTTAGAGTTGGTCTGCTTTGTTTGGAGGATACAAAATACAGGTGATCTTGTAGTTGTTGCAATATGTCTGAAAGTAAACATTTTTGAAAGAAAATTTGAAGAAGCCATATGATACTATTAAATAACATGGGCCTTGGAAAATTTGATCAGTGAATCATGATCAACAATTTTGATGAAATTGTGTCTTGTGTGAATACTTTATTTTGCCCAACACATAGACATAATCTACATTGCCAGTGAGGCAGAAACAGTGGTCAATTTAAGGAATAAAAGACCATATTCAACCCAAGTTTGGCCCAGAGGGGAAAAATAATAACAGCTGGTTGATTGATTTCATTGTTTGCATTCCAGCAGGTGGTTTTGGTGTGTTAGACACACACCATGGATTTCCTGTCTTTAACATGCTAGTTGTGACCACTACCTTGAATAAGGAAAGCATGTTGGTCTAAAATGGTAGCCAGAATCCAACAGATAGCTGTAATTTCTTTCCATGAAAAGTCTGTTTCTTGTCTTTTGTTCTGTTTCTAGGTATGTATTTCAATGATTTCAATACTAATTATTTTTAATAATTCTTCTGCAGTTGGTGGTACTTTTGGAGAGACTAAGTTGGGGATGTACACAGCCTTTCCTTATTAAGAGATTTCCTGTTATACAATGCATTAAGGTTGTCAGCTTCTACTCCTGTTTCCTTTCATTCTTTCTTTTTTTTTCCTTTTAAATTTGAGCTTGCTTCACCAGAGGGAGAAAGACTAGCTCAATTGTGTTATCCTGTTAGATTGCTTAAATCATGTTTAGATAAAAAATTACTTTATGCTTTTCTTACTACAGTTCATGATTTCCATTTTGTAAGGCATCTTTTCTAAATTTTGTGCTTTATTATTCTTGCAGTGTTGAGCAAGCAAAAACAAACTCTAGTTCATAATTCACTTTAAAGAACATACCCTTTCTTTCTATTTTCTTGTTAAAACCAAATTGTGTGCAATTTGTAGGAAATTGAAACCACATTTTTCACTTAACTTTCCAAAATTAAAATTTATGGGGAAAAAGAGGCAATAAAACAGTTACAATCTGGTCATCTATAATTATCTATGTGGTTTGAGCAGTTCCACATTTAAGAAAAGTGACACCGAGAACTTATCAAGATTTTACAACCAAGGGACATTTCACTTCTCTTTTGCAGCTTCGGAGCCAAGACCTCCAGAAAATGCTCAAAGTTACACCATGCGTTTAGAAATTAGATACGTAAAAAATAACTTTGAAATGCATACAAACAATGGAGAGTACCTAAAAATAGTTGTTGTCTGCTCTCACTCAGTAATGAAATTTAGTACAGGAAGATTTGCCATTATGTACTGTTCTTATTGCAAGTGTTGTCTCTGATTTCAGTTGCTTTGACATTCTCTTGTCACGCTTTACCTGGTAGGAGAAAACCACAGAACCAGCCAGACACACTATTTCTGTTTATTGGTGCGGCCGTTGCTGTCTTGGTATTTGTGCTTCCAGTGTTCCCGCCGTCATTATGGACGCCCTAGGAGAAGGATCCTTGAGGACAGATGGGTGCTGAGCTGCAACATTTTTCTCAGAATAAACCCTTTTTTCATTCCCCTGCTCTTTGTTATTGCCATCTCATTGTCTCCATATTATAAAAGTATAAACAAGTTTTAGATTTTAAGAAATGTAACACTTCAACCCCACTTCTTAATATTTCCACTTGTGGAAATCTGCCCATATTTGGACAACTTGATGCAGCCGTGGTGAAGTTCTTCATTCATTCATTTTCTCATTCAGCAAACATTTATTGAACACCTATTTAGTTCCAAATCTTATGTTAGAGTCTTGTAAAGGGTAGCAAACCAAACATGACAGACAATCTGGGCATATACTAAGTATTTCATTGAAACTTAGCATCTTCATTAACATTTTAGAAATGTATAGATAGACAGATCTTTGGCAAATGCAGAAAAAAAAAATATTTAAAACCACTACAGTTCTGAGTCCTGACTTGAATTCTACTGAAAATTATACTTATGCCCCAGATGAGCTTATCAACGAACTTAAAAAGCTCAAATGTTTTGCAAGTATTTTAAACATGTCCACTTCTTCATTTGCAACTTTATTCTGATTAACACAAGTGAGAATTTTATGTATTTCACTTAACAAATTATATTAAGTAATTGTTAGGTGTCTCACTGCTTTAAGTGTTTTACAGATATTCATGCATTTAGCCTCCTAACATTTCTATGAGGTAGGTGTTTCATTGTCCTGATTTTATAGGACTGAGGCATGGCACAATTAAGTCATTTGCCAGAGTTAATCAAGTGGTAAGTGGGCCATTGTCAGACCCAGTCAGTGTGGCTCCTGAGCCCATGTTCTTCTCTGCCCTCTCATGCTATCTTGAAGAACTTCAATATTTACACCTTTATTAAAAGTGTGGCAATCCCTGGGTGTCCAACATTTGGACACATCTGGTAGGACTGTGTAGAAAACTTACCCTGCTTGTAAATGGGCAGGTTTTCAAAGAGGAATTAACATAGAATTCCCTGGCCTATCGGGGCTCAGATAATTTTGAGCCAAGGTGTATGATAGTTATAGAAAATCTGGAGAATAACCAGATAAAATAAGAGAAATTAACATTATCCACTACCCATCACCCAGAGATAACCACTGCTAATATTTTCATTGTGTCTTTCATATTTTTTCTATGCATAACAAATGTATGTAAACATTTTTTTGTTATTTGCTTACACTATATATGTGTATACACACACACACACAGTTTTACATCCTGTTTGTTTTTTTTTTTATGTAGCCTACTAAGCATTTTCCCACGCATTAAACCTTCCTCATAAACATAATGTTAAAAGGCTGCATAATCTCCCACAGTGTGGATTTACTAAATTTATCTATTTCTTTATTGCTGAATATTTATGTTGTTTTATATATACTTTTAACATGATACACTTCTTGTTCTTTTTCTGTAAGTTTGATGCTTTAAAAACCACTTCATTTCTGGCAACTAAATATTCTAACCCTTTATAAATACTCTTTTATTTTTATTTTTTTCTTTTTAAATACTTTTAAAAATTGTCCTCAATGGTTCCTTTTAGTACAAGGTAGATTTTAAAATATATATTTCAGATGATTTTGTTTTTATTATTTTAGTATTTGCACCATAAAATAATGCTACAAAATATAGAATAGTGGAAATAAAATATGTCTAAGCATACAAATGAACTTGTGATTAGCTGAGGAAGTTATGTGTAGCCATAAAGTGAGCATATTAAAACTCTTCTACATATTAATACAATCAGCCATACCTTTTAATGTGTAAGTATTTAATCTATCAGTGTTCTTTTCTTTATCACACAGCTGCAAACAAGATTCATTTTGGAATAATTACCTTTGGTACTAAATGTATATTATCTGCTCAGTTAGGAAAGAGATTGGAAGGAATTCAGAAATCAATAGTAATAAAGTAAACAGAGAGGATGGAATCCATTTCCTTTCTTAGAATTTATTTGGATCCACTCTACTAACGACAAGGACCCTGTCTAATGGACATTGGACAGAAGACCACAAATAAACTCCACCGGGACCAGCTCTCCTTTAAGAACTGACCTGATATTTCAGTAAATATCCTCCTGGTGGAATATTAAATCGTAGGTCTTTAATGACCTCAAGAAAGCTTTGACTTCTGTTTACAGAATTGATTTTAGTTTCTCTTTCAATGTTTATATGTCTACAACTGGGTGTGCCTCCTTTATGGCCAACCTCTCTCTGGCCTTCATAAAACTATTTTTGACAGAGGATTGATGCTGGAGTCACTGGTGTTATGCTAACTACAATCTCATTGTCCAAAGGGAAATAAATCCAGTGTCCCATACTGCTGACTATAAAAGAGGCTCTCTATAAAGTTTCAGTGTTGGTGTCATCATGAAGAAAGATAATTTAATACTCAGATTGGGATAGGTCTGTAGCAGCTCTCCTTCAGCACAAATGTGAAAAAGTGAGTTTACCTTGCCCAGACCTCTAAATATTCTGGCAAGCTAATGAAACTCAGAGAATTGGCATGCCCGGCCTCCCTTGTTGACATTCTAAATCCCACAGCCAAGAAAATATTCCTGCCACGTAAAGGAAACTCATAACTGCTGTTATTCAGTGTGTGTTTATCTCCCTCATGTAATACCGGTATTTTGTTTTCTCCAAATCCTAAAGTCTATGGGAGCTTATTGACTTATGTCACAACTAATGGCATTACTAGCAGGTGTACTGGAAACCCACTTTCACATTGTTTTCTACTGAGTGTGGTTTTCGTTGTACAGTGTTTGGCCTGGGATTCGAATGACCTGATTGGGTGCCTTCAAAACCAAAGCCCAAGGTCAGGGCTATAGTGAGTCAGAGATATCTTCTTCTGTGTTCATGGAATTACAGTTACAGTTGATTTTAGAATCTTGGCCAAGGAAACACAGTCAGATTCTGAATTTATTTCAAAAGCAAAATCAGGCTAAAAAGATGGCATTGCATATTTTGGGAAATTGATCTTCCTGATGGCTTCTAATATTTTCATGACAATTTTTTAAAAAGTTTGATAGAGCCCAGATTGTTCCACAGGCAATAAGAACTTAAGCATGCTTAAATCTCTCACAAAGTCTAATTATAAATGCTTTCATCATCAGAGTCTCTATCTGACTTACACAGTAAGAGGTACAGCTGGCATATTTCTCCCTCAAGAGGCTTGCTGCCCCTGGCATAGCACAGCTTTCAGTCCCAGGTCTCTTCCACGGGGACTTGCCATGCCACGGGAAGCAACCTGATGAGAGTCTTTTAGGGACACACCTCAATCCCTGCTAAGATCTTTCTGCTTTGGAGAGAGAAAGAAAAGTGGAACTCTGCATCAGGCCAAACATTTCAGGAGAGAAATGTGCAATTAGTTTTCCTACCCACCCTCCCTTATCATTGTACCATCCTTTTACGTCCATGAAACCCTGTTTGCAAGCCTTGTCTTCCCTTGGTAGGCACACTTGAAGCCTGCTTAACTGGTATTCAGAGGGCAGAATGGCATTATTTGTGATTCCCTTGCAGTCGACTCAGAGCAGTCGATTGGAGGGGATGCAAGGAGGATGTCAGTTTTGCAAAGGCAGCATTGCTCACTGTTCTCTCTGCTCAGCCCCAGAATGCTCATTTGCTCCTGAAGACAGGGCTTAATGTGCTCCCTTCTTCTCTCCTGTCCCCTCCACATTCCTGCTGAATCTCGCATTCCTCTAAGCACAGCCCCAGGAGCACCGGCTTTTCAACAAACCAGAAAGAGGAAGACGTTCTGTGAAAATGGGACATTAATGGTTTGTGAATCTGAAGATAGTTAACTGATGTGTGCATTCAATTAAGATAAGATTTTTTTCAGTTAAAAGACTCCCCAGGAAGAGAGGCTTTATTCTCATTTCTGGGGTATGAGCAGTTAATGAAGAAAGCATATCAGAATTCCACCCATGTTACCCAGAGCTGCCTCAAGATTCCATGCAATTTTCAAGTTACTTGATTAAGGAAAACTTGCCAGGTGAGATTAAGCAAGTTGGAAGGTGATAATGGAGAAGTGTGTGTCATTTCTCATCTTTCTAATGGATGACATCACCACCATACACCTCACAGAAAATGGCTTTGGGCTTAAATATGATCCATTTTGGAAGATTTCCCTTTTTAAACTTATGTCTTACTGGAGTCTAGTCTTTATATAGCAAGTATAGTATGTATGTATGTGTATATATATATATATATATATACATACACACATATTATTTTTTCTGATTGAAGCTGGATAGTTTTGCTTGAGGTGTCTTTTATTGTTTGTTTTCTTGTATGTTGTCCTGAAGGGAAAGAGAACATCATTTCTTCCAATATATTAGTTCAATGCTTCTGCAGGGGCAATCCAGTATGAGGGGTGGGCACTGGAGTCAGACTGCCTGAGTGTGAATCCTGGCCCTCAGGGACTTCCCTTAGCTGCAAAAAACAGTGAGGATAACAATACAAACTTCATAGGGATGGCTACAACTTAATGATATATAATCTAATGCTAAATACAGTCTCCAGTACATTCTAGTTGTGCATCAGTCACTATGGGCTACAATTTGGATCACATTTTCATTATGAGAATTTAGGTCAAGTCAGAGCATGTTGTTTTTAATCCCAGAGGTTTTTTTTTTGCAAAACAGACATTAAGAGAGACTGGTATTGGTTTTAAAAAATGTGGACACCTTAGAGCCATGCGCCATGATACTTTCAGGATCCTGGGAGCCTTTATTGGTCTTCTTTGTAGTTAGTGTTCATTTTATAAAATGACAGGGCCATTTGGGTTTGAAATGGACAGCAGTTATAGGAGATGCATCTTGTAATTAAGATATTGCTGTCTGAAGGGCAGGTTTGATATCCTTTTCCATAGGTGCAATTTAATCACACTTCTTTTCCCTTACCCCAGATTAACAGCTTCAGTCTTCTCATTTGCAAAATAAGAGTGTTGAAGAAAAAAAAAAAGTTAACAAAAGTGGAATGGCAAGGGCCACTTCTCAATAAATGATACTTTTTATTTTAAATCAAGCTTACATGGAAGACTGATGTAGGGGACTTACAGTAGGTTGGGTTGCAGCATTTGAGTTTTCATTCTGATTTAACCGTTAACTGGATACTTGATCTTGCATTGACCACTTAGGGTCTCCAAGCTTGGTTGTGTTTTCTGGAAAAGAAGGGATCTTTGCAGCAGTAAAAGTTCTGAAGTTTGAACGGATATGTCCCTCTCCTAACCATATCAAGATCAAGTAGTTAATTCCAGAGTTAGAAAGGAGACTTAGAGAAATGTATTCTTACCTGAAAGTTGTTTTGGTAGCTTTTGAAAAATGCAATCCAGTATGTTTGATTTTATTCTTAAAGGGTCACAGTGCCTATTGTGCCAATGTAATCATAAAAATTGTCCATCTGGGAATAGGTCAGTGGTTTATCAAGCTTGGTCTCTGCCCCTACAGATATGTCCCAAATCTCTGAAAAACTCATCAACAATATCTGACACAGTGGCCTCAGGCAAAGTGATTTCCACAGATAAAGTTAAACATGTATTTTCATTTTCTCTAAATTTTCCAGCCTCCAATAGGGGCAAACAGATTATAGAGAGAAAATATGGAAGGACAGTCACTTATTTTTCCTTGTTCCCATTTGCTATATATTTTAAGAAGCTCCATTACACCCATTAATTTAGAGAGAATTGGGAGATTCAGTTTGGAGAATTTCAGTTTCTACTTCTAGTTTAATGGAAAAAGAAGGTCCAGGGGAGTCAGAGCAGGAATGGTATCTTCTTGAAACACAAGATGACATTTCTGAAGGCTGACAAGGCTGGTGTGGGCCTGCACCCACTTGGAAAAATAGATTTGTGTAGCCTCCAGGCATTCTTTGGGGACGTCTCTGAATTCAATGATTGTTTAGTCTCTAGGCTTAGTCCTTCATCATCTCCACCCACAGCCAATTTTCCCTCCAAAAAGCTCTCCCCATTTCTAACCAACCATCAATGTATAGTGTATCTTCCTGCAAGTTTCTGTCCTTGAGAACTTAACCTACCAAAGTCATTTTCATTAGTAAAAATTAGTTTACTGTTGCTCTGTCATCAGACTAATGCTGTTCTCCAACAGCATTCTGTCATAAAGTCTATTCATGATGCACATATCTTAGGAGATCCATTTGCACTCTTAAAAAGGCAAAACAGAGATAGTAACTAAATGTCTTCCCAAGAGCTGGAAATAAACAAAAGCAGCACTAGCTAATGAATGAAAACAATCATGATATCCTTAAATATGAACTGTGCTATACTATCCTTAAAAGTCCCTTGCATAACTTTGACTAAGCCTCTCTCCTACCCGCTATACCCACGTGTTCTTGGTATTTCATGTAGATTAGAGTAGACTTCAAACACTTTGGATGAGAAGTTAAAAAGATCATAGCCTAAAAGTAGAGGCTGGTTAGTTTCTTGTTTAGGTTAGTGACCCACCAGGGTGTTCGCTCACAGATCATCAGCAATAGCCAGTGCTTCTGTTACCTCCTGGACAGTGTGGTCCATGTTTCAGTTAGACCCCCACTTCCTTTTTTTTTTTTTTAACTTTATGTTTAGAGCACAAATGCTATCAGCTTGGTGATTGCTCTCTGATGCAGTTTGTAGATCCCTTCTTTTTGGGGCCTAAGTTCAAATAGGAATCTGTAAGTCTTTGGGTCAATAAATTAGTGACTGAGACATTCTCTTTAGCTCTTAATAGTTGATGTAAGCTTTTACAGAAACTTGGTAAAGATATACACCACAAATAGTCTTCTGTGCACCTGGCTTAGGTCGGTCGTTCCAGCCTTTTCCTTTCTGAAGGTCAGAACCAGTGTCAAATTTACAGCAAACCCACTTATGATGCTTGCTGTTCCCTTTGGTTTTTATCGTCACAGTAGGTTTAACCTGACCAAGAAGTAATTACACCGTTATTTTTTATGTGGTGCTTTATTACTTGCTTTTTAAAATTGGTTTCCAGCATCTCATGAGCTAATAGCAACAAATGTGTGATTGTAATGTTCACTCCGTCAGGAGATGTGGGTTATTGCGGAAGTGGCCACATACCCATTGCCCACACAATAACTGTTACTCCAAAACAAGTGAATTGCTTAACTAAACATCTATTGATTGTAAGTCATCAGGGACCAATATTAAGACCACCAGCATCCAAAGATTAAATTCTGGTTATATATAGATGTATTTTGTCAACATTTTGGTCAAGGAGACCTATTCCTCTGTGGTTACAACTCCAAATCTAGGGTGGGTTAGAAGCAGTAGAACCAGAACTTCATTGTAGTAACTGGTGAGTTGGTTCTACCAACTTGGGTTTTTGAAAGTGACCACTTAGTTCTATCCTCTTCTTAAAAGACAGGTGTCAAGATCAGTATCAGAAAAAATAATAAGAGCCCCTCATCCTCACCTAGCCTACAATACTTAAAGGAATTGATCAAATCTGAATGTGAACTTGGCATCATAACTTTTGCCTCAGGGCACCTGGAATTCTGCACTATTGGTGGGATTGACTTGACTCCAATCTGGAATTGAGTGTCCTTTTTGTTTCTTATGCCTCTCATGATTAGCTGAGCTTTAGTTGGGCAAACAGATTTGCCAAAAACCCTTATTCTCTTGGTATCTTCAGATCTTTGGGGATTGTTGAGTGAGATGAAAGAAAACTAGGGCCTCTGGGTTAAGGCATTTGTGAGTCTCCCAAAATTGTGTTTGTCACCTACATTCATGACCTTGGAATGGTCTGTGTTTGACAGTTTCTCCTCAGATCTCTCCTGGTTGATTACCCAGCTAGACCATATTAGTGTGGACAACCCTTGTCATTTTAAGCTCTGCATTTGATTTCAGTGCCATTATTCTCTCCTGGTATTCCTTCTACTTTTTTTTTTAACCTGCCTTTGTCCTTTGTCTCTGAATCTTTTTCTAACTATTCCTTAACCATTAGTGTTTACTGTAGCACTGTCTCTCCTTGGTTTTATTCTCACACTAGTAGTTTCAAGTATTACCTATATCTTGACATTACCTATAACATCAACTCCATCCTTGATCTTTTTCCTGAGTTTCAGTCCTTTATCCTCAACTGACTACTAAAGATTTTTACATGGATGCCCTATTGGCACCTAAAAAGCATGTTTGAAATGGAACTCATCATTTTTTCCTTCCATATGTAATTTTCTTCTTACATTCTTTATCTTGCTGAATGGCTACTCTATCCACTCAGTCAGATATATTAGAAATGTCAGTCATTCTCTATTTTTTCTTATTCCTCACAACTAATATGTTACTGAAGTTATATAAATTCTATTCTAAAATACCTCTGAAATCTGCTTTTTCTCCATGATCACTTCATCATTAGGTGGTCCTTCATTTTCCACTTGGATCATTACAAAAGTACTGACTTTAAAAATCCATCTTTCTGTGGGGATGAGCACTGAGTGTTATGTGGAAACTAATTTGACAATAAACTATTTGTAAAAAAAAAAAAAGTACTAAAAGTAAAAAAAAAAATCCATCTTTCATTGGACTCCTGTGTTTATGCCTTTGAAATATAGATCTGATTGTGTCACTCTTATGGTATGGAAAACCTGAAAGAGCTCCTTGTTGCCTACCAGATAAAGTTCTTATATGACACTCAAGGCCAGTACTGTTTCTCATGGTTACTTTTCAGTAGTTTACTCTCAGGATATAAGCTATGCTCTCCCCAAACTTCAATATCCAACTTTATTTGAACATATCATTTCCACACATTATGTCCTTTATAGCTCTGTGACTTTGCTCAGGCTTTTCCTTTTGCCTGGAATGCTTTTCCCACTCTTTTCAGTAGAAAAATTCTATTTATCCTTATACATTAAGCTTAAATATGACTTCTTTAAATATGACTTCTTTGAATATGACTTTAAATGTGTCCTTGACTCCACTATAGAGAATTATTTTTTTCCTTCTTCTATGCTGATGATAGGCCTGGTTCCTCCATGGATTATGTACTTCTCAAGGATACATCATGGTGCCTAGAAGAGTTTTTCCAACTGAATTGCCTGTTGCTGGGGATACACAGGAAACTGGACTTGGGTTGTGCTTGTCTTTCTTTTTATCTTCTTAATCACACAACTTTATATACAGCAGTAATCCAATTTTATTGGATTAAGCAATGTAAAATATCCCAAGTCTGGGAAAGAATCCCATCTGAATTAGGTGTTTCTTACTTTTTCCTTTGTTCACATCTGGTCACGGGATTTATATTGTTTTAAAACACATGTGTCCTACTCCAGGTAGAGCTCTATTTTAGAGTGATATTTGAGAATTAGAGGTGGTGGAATTCTTTGAACTATAATTTCAAATTAGTGTAAATGGGAGAAGAAAGGCTGAAGCCCAGGGACAAGTGAAGCACACTTGATATTCTCCTAGAATACTGCATCTTATTTATCATGTTGTTTTGACATCTGTAAGTATCTTTCTGCCCCTTTAGATTCGGGAGTTACTTGAGAATGGGGAATATGTATGTAGTTTAATTCTGTATTCTCCATATATGCTCCTATTTCTAGCACAGGGAAGGTATTCTATTAATAGTAATAATAACTGCCTGTTAAGTGTTTATTATGTGCTAAGCACTGTACAAATAGCACCACATCAAATCTTCCCTTTATAGATAAGGAAGACTTAAAGAATGAATGCAAGTGGCTTTTCCAAAAGGCACGTCACTGGGGCACCTGGGTGGCTCAGTTGGTTGAGTGTCCATCTCTCAATTTTAGCTCAGGTCATGATCCCAGGGTTATGGGATCAAGCCCTGCATCAGGCTCCATGCTGAGCATGAAGCCCACTTCAGATTCTCTCTCTCTCTCTTCCCCTCTCCCCTACTTGCTCTCTCTCTCTCTCTCAAAAAACAAAAAACAAAAGGTATATCATTGTCAGTGATGTAAGCTGGATGCAAATCCAGCTGTGTTTACTCCAGAAGGTTTGGGGTAAAAGGAAGAGAAGTATGCTGTTAGAGAAATGGAAGTTGTATGAAGTCTGGGGCAGGACAGAGGTTTCTATGGGATATATGTTAAGACAAGGGAAAGGACTAGAACAGATTGCAGATAGAAGGGAATACGAGGAGCAAAAAAAAAAAAAAAAGCATGGGAAAAATCCTGGAGGCCAAAATTATTAGAGGCCTGTTCTGGAGACCTCTTGTTTGTCCTAACTTGGCTGGTCTAGCAAAGAGGTTAAGAACAGGGCTCCAGAGCCAGACTGCATGGGTTTGAATCCCTGGTTTTTCACTCACTGGTCCTGTGGATTTAGGCAAGATATTTAACTCCTCTAAGTCTCGAGTTCATCTCTGTGCCATGGGAATAACATGAGTAGCTATTCACTTTATGGCTGTGGTAAACATTAGATAGGTTAATCCATGTAAAGTGCTTGGCGTATAGTAAGTCCTTAGGAGACATTTAGCTGATGTTGCTGTTATAATAATTATTGTTGGAAGAAAAGGCACACATAAATAAGTGCAACAGGAGTGCCATGGGGTATTTTAAATTTGAGGGAAACATGTAACACTTTAAGTCTGTTGGATACCACACAAATTACTAGTTCAGGATAGTGCATATCTTAACATTAGATCGCACTGCATTCCTTTTCATGGTGCCATAGCTTCGCAAAGCTTAGTTATCAGCAATTACTGTGATCAGAAGGAAGTCTCATATAAAAATTAATGCAGAAGAGGGGCGCCTGTGTGGCTTAGTCGGTTAAGCGTCCGACTTTCACTTAGGTCATGATCTCGCGGTTCGTGGGTTCGAGCCCCGCGTCGGGCTCTGTGCTGACTGCCAGCTCAGAGCCTGGAGACTGTTTCAGTCTGTGACTCCCTCTCTCTCTGACCCTCCCTTGCTCACGCTGTCTCTCTCTCTCTCCTAGAAATAAATAAAACATAAAAAAAATTTTTTTAATTAATGCAGAAGAGAAAAGAGAGTGGTGGTATCCAGTCCAATTCCAAGATTTAAGAAGTTATGCACTGCTCAATAGAAGCACACATATCCTATTAGAAAGTAATTGTGATTGTTTTAGAATGAAATAAAAATATTACTATATTATTTTTTTCTTTCAATTTCTTTGTATTTTTTTCAAATGGCCCCTCTGTTGTTAGGATATAAATAGCAGGCTCTCTGGACCTAAGTAGCTAATAAACAGAGCTGCTGGGCATTTCTTTCCACTTGGAGGTGCTGTGAAAAAATTGCTGAGCTGCCCAAGGTGCTATGAGCAGAGAAAGTCTGGAAGCTCTGGAGTAGATAATGAATAAAGATATAATCATAATGTGTGTGTTTAGGCTACAGAGAACAGGATTCTGACTCCGTTCAGGTAGAGGAGACTTTCTGCTTGAATCTAAAGCTAATGATACATAGCAATAATAATCATGTAGGTCGGGTCAATACTGAAAAAAGTTGACTTCATTTATTTTATATCAAGATGCCATTTAGTTGGACTTTAGGCCGATGATAATGTCTAGGCTTATCTGCAAAGCCATTGTAGCTCTCCACATAACATACTTGTTATAAGTGCTCTTTAACTTCTTAAAATATTACCAAATAATCAGTTAATCCTCTGTGTCTAATCCCAGTTACAAGTATTCACCTGTCTTATTAGTGGAATTAATGGATTATTCTGAGTCACTTTTCTTGGGACTTTTTCCCCCCTCTCAATCTGTCTAGAGAGTGTTGCTATAATGTCATTATCCAGCTCTTCTGAAACCTGTCCACTGGTTTAGAAGCAGCAGCTCTGTGACCAGTGGGAGTAGTTTTTCAAGTTGTCTCATTAAACCATGATATTAACAATCACAAGTAGGACCTCAGCCCAGAACTCTGTGCTTGGTTAGCACAGGGCTCAGAGAAGGGTTTCTTAGCTTTGGAGTCCAGACTTGGTGCTATTCCCTGCTGAGAGCCATAAGTTACTGGTAGCTTGTTCTAGGAGAGTAATAAGTATTGTTGTTTAGCAATTGTGTTGTTGAAATTCAGCTCCACTATGTCTGACAGTATTTATCTAAAATACTTTCCCTGGTGCGTGTTCAAGTTCCAGTAAACCGTGTCTTATTGTGCGACCTTTTCATTTTCCAGTGAAAAGGGATCAGCTCGTCAGATAAAAGCTACAAGCCAGAGTACAGGAAAAATGCGTGCTCAGAAAATCCAAGCATGATTGAAAACAAGATGTGTTAAATCAATGCGGTTTATCGCCTGCCTATTCCCGGCAATTGCTGTTCTAAGCTCATTCTGAACACACACTGGATGATAAAAGTACGGTGTCAAGCACTCACTGGGGTGGGAATGCAAGAAAACATGCTTATCAGACAGGCTGTGTGATTTTACCCCCTTGATAACAGTTATTGTCAAAACTCTTTGGGAAGAAATCTGAAGAACAATTATAGAAGGAATATTACTCCTGTTATATCAGAAGATATGCCAGTTGGGAAGAAAACTATGGATTTATCCTTAAATGCTAAGAAAGACAGACTGTGTTGGCTCTAAATACTTAAACACCATCATCCATTACATGGTGAAAATCGTCCTTCTCTACTAGTTCAAATGAGCAAATCTGGCTTTGAAACCTAATCACACCAAAATTTTTTTTTTAAAAATCATAAAGTGAAAAAGATTGAAGGGCAAAAATAAATCATGAAGATCTCTAAGCTTCTGTTTGCTTGAGGGATTTAATTTTAGTTTTAAACTTGTATCAAATTTGGAAATCTAAATTAAGGCTCCTGAAAGGCCAAGCTGTTCAGAGCACATCATGTGCAATAACAGGGGCAACTTTTCTCATCAGCTTTATTACAATTAGAGAGCAGTACAGTTTCCCCTAATTATTGTACATTCACCTACTTCCCGTTTTAGATAGAGTGTAACCCTCCAGGGCCAGAAAAGGGTCTGTTTATGAAGAGATGCTCCACTTCTGCCAGTGACTTCTCACCAAGAATTGTCTAGAAAATGCCAACCGGTTGTGGTATGAAATTAGTGGGTTTAATGGACACAGCATTCTGTGTTCTCTTTTTCCCAGAAGACAAATCAGCCTTTGAGAGCCCGACTCAAACATGACAGAAAACTCAGTTTCTTGATCATTTGTGGGGAAGGTTTAAAATACCAGGGTGGCCTCCCCCGAAGAGGTTTGTTTTGTTGACAGTTGAGTCATAAGTGAAGAAGTCAGGCTGAGTGACCTGTTCACCTGTACAAAGTCAGGATTCTGTGCATAAGGATTCTTCCTCAGGGTGGATTTCGTTTCACAGATACTTAGTAAAAAAGAAGCCGTTTAATCAATTTGCTAGCAGAACTTGTCAATATGTTGCACATTGGGATTCATTAATATTAAAATAAAGTAGTCATCCTGGAAGAGTAAGTAAAGCACCGAGGCTTTTGTTCTCATTTATACAGTTAGCATTCTCTGTGCCTCAATTTCTCACCTTCCAAGGGGGAGTAATGATTTTTGATATTTATGTCACGGCATATTGAAGGAATCACTGAGATAACGTCTATAAAGCATTTGATATTACTGGGAAAACAGTATTATGTGACCTCAGGGTATGTTTTAAATGACGCTTGACAAGTTACCATTATGATTGTTAACATCTATTAAAAATCTTCAGAGGTCCTTATAACTTAGAGAATAACTGAGATTCAGGATGCAAAAATCTTAAAAATGAGTTGTAACCTATCTAAGTGTAAATTGGTATACATTTTGTAAAGGTAGTTAGGAAATATATGTATCAAACGACTGGAAAATGTGAATATTCTTTTATCTAAGAATTTCTCCTATTTTTCAATACAGTACTTCTTACATCAGAGAAAATTTGGGAGGAAAAGCATACATTCCCATTAACAGGGGCTATGTTACATAAATTATGGCCATCCATACGATGCAATATGCTACAACCCTTAAAAAGAATGAGGTGAATATAAATATGTATATAATCAATATTTATATAAAACAGGATTGTGAAAATGCCTGAAAGTATGCACACTAAGTAGTGATTATATACAAATAGGGTATTATGGGGCTTTTCCCTCTTTTTTGTGTTTCTTTTGTATTTTTTTAATACAATAAGAATGTATTACTTTTAGAGAAACAGTAAAGCTGTTTCCATTTTAAAAAAAGAAAAGTAAGTCACTCTTTCTTCCTGCTCTTGATCGCTTTTGCTTATGGAAGAGTTCTTAATTTCTAAATGTACCTAAGTTCTTTGCATTCCAGCGGACAGTCCTCAGGGTCGTCCCTCTCTTTCTCCAAGAGCCCCTGCACTTCATCACTCTGGGCTTTGATCTGCTTTCCCACTCACTTTTTCTTCAATCTGTACCTTGTATGCACCCCTGGCCCCACTCTTTGTAAAGAGGACTTAGCCATACAGGCCAGCTAGCACCTCTGATTGTACGTTTCATAGAGAGAAGTAGTAATTCCTTTGCTTGATTTTTGAATCTCAGACTTGTTGCCACACAGCAAGAAGTTTGAAAACTGCAAATAAGAAGTCAGGGCATGTTCAAATCCAATTTGGAAATTTTCCTTTAGCTCCTATGTTGGTAAATTCTGCCCATGTTGGCTTCATCCTGACACCCTCCTGGTTCAGTTACAGCTTTCTGCAGCTGCCAGCCTCTTCCCAAACCTCTCCTGAACCTTACTGGCTCCTGAGGCAGGGAACTGGATTATAAAAGCATTTCTCACCCAGAGCAGGGCTCTGCTTGCAAAGGATTTGGTTTTCGGTTTCTTAAAGAGTATGTCCCTTCCACAGAAGAGGTGATCAGGATACGGTTCACGCACTAAACATCTAGGAATGAAATATCCAAGTGACTGGAAATGCAACAAATTTCTTCATTAACCATATTTCTGGCTCTTGTTTAGGTTTCTGGTTGATTTTTTGGTTTATATATTTTAAAGTCAGTCTTCAAGATAGGTTTGTGAAGATAACTTGCTGTTTTATTGTTTACCTCTGGTTGTTAATTTAGTGACTGAGGGAAAAATGGGGCCATTATGGAACAAAAAGGCTCGCCTAACACATATGTAATAACTCTCATGCCCAGAATGGATCTGCCTTGAAGGGAAATGCTCTGCTGTTACTCCTTTAGTTCAAATGTAGAGTAGTCACCAGGGAAGCTCGGAGACCCAGGTGCTGGTTTTATCATTGCCTCTGCTAGGAGGTTTTATTTATTACTTGGCATCAAGTCTAGATATTTGTTTGGACATTAAATGGCAATAGAATATAAATATTACCTTCCTAATATCTGCATTTCTTTTTATTTCCAGTCAAAATGACATCATGTCACACAACCATTAAAAAAAGGAAATTAAAACCCCAGAAATATGTTAAAGTGCTGCAGCGAGTCTCTGAGCTATAAAAGCAGGGAGACTCTGTGCTAACACTGGAATGGCACCGAAAGAGCTTTTCCTGTGCTGTTTGGGAGCACAGCTCTCCAGCCCCTCATTTCCATTGTTTCCAGGAATAAGTACTCAAGAAGTTCAAGAGCACAGAGGAGTGATTTCTCTAAAAAGAAACTCTGAAAAGAGAAAAGCCAGTTATCTTAACTGAGAATGCATCCTTCCTGACTACAACATTTTAATTTGCAAATAAATCTCCTTAAAGAGAATTTCGTTATTGGATGTGTTTGTAAAGTGGATTTAAAAAAATACTAAAGGCATGAAAAGGCCACGAATGGCATGTATACATTTAGTTAGAATTTACTCATTGCAGATCTTTTGAATGGATTTTGCAATATCTTTCGAATGGATTTTGTAATTTTTTTTTGAGAGAGAGAGAGAGCGTGCGCACACACATGGGGGCTAGGGGGCAGAGGGAGAGAGAGAGAGAGAGAGAGAGAGAAACTCAAGCATGCTCCCCGTTTAGTGCAGAGCCGAACACAGGGCTCAATCCCATGATCTGGGATCATGACCTGAGCCAAAATCATGAGATGGTGTTCAACTGACTGAGCCACCCAGGCGCCCCTGGAGTTTGTAATCTTGTCATTAGTATTCGTGCATAAAATCTAGTTGTATTATTTTAAATGTTCTTTGCATACAGCATTTTATGCTGCATGAACATTTGGACACTGTAAATAATAGTTTTGTATAATCAGAGCTGTTCAGCTGAAGCCCAATGAAGAGCTCTGCTTAGACTGGTTCTGCATAGAAAGTCACTGGTTTCTTCTAGGCGAGTTTGAGATTCTGAGATTGGGAAAGTCCCCACAGCCATTTATAAGCAGTTTCAACACAAGGCCAGATGTAGGGGTTTGATATTTTTAACTATTTAATTAACTTCTACTCTTTGAAAAGTAATGACTTTGATGCCCTTGAAATGCCAACCAGTTCATCAGTCTTTTGGGGCTGGATGGCACATTTCTTTCAGAAATTTTATTTTTAAGGGCTTTTGGTTTCGTGACACAAAACACTTAATTCCTGCAAATGTCATCTGGACACATGACGGGCACCAAAAATGATGATTGAATCAGTGGAGAATTTCCTATCATGTGGAATTTTTCAGATGCCTACATTGCTCCCATTCTACTCTGATGTTTTAAAAATTGGGGCTTTTTCAATTTGGGGTTACAGGTTTTTCTAGATCTCTGATCCTCCCTTATTCTGCCACTGTCCCTGCCTGGTTTCGGATGACATCCTCTGCAACCCTTTTCAGAGAACACGGACTCAGTGTTTGGAAGCAGAGTCACATTAACGCTCTCTCATCCTTTCCTTCCTTTTGCAGTTTATAGCTTCATCGGTTTCTCTTTTTTCAACCTAAGATGCTCATGCTTCTTTATTTGTTGTTAATTATTCCTAGTTAAGTTTTTCTTTCTTTCTCTTCTAGATCCTCAGAATTGTCCCAAGTTTAAGGGGGAAAATTGATTAGTCCCATTTCTACTAGTGCCCCCCGCCCCTCAGCCCTGTGCTTGAATACAATGAGGTCACTTTGTTGAAGGATTAACTTTATATTACATTCTTTCAGAGTAGACGTACGTCCCTAAGGTACAACTACCCCCACTGATGAAATAAATATACCATTCTTTATGATTCCTCCTCGTTACCCTCTCTGTTGATTTTCAGAGAGTTTATGAATAGTCACATATTTATACAACTGGCCAAAAGTATACTACTTATTTTTCTTATGGTCTGTAATAACCTATGCAAGGTTATTAAAGGGTATACAGACCCCTTTTAAGGCATAGTTTCTTATGTCATTACTTTATACAAGGAGGTCACATTCCATCTCGGCAACAATCTCTTGCTCTTAACCTTTTTCTCTGATTATAAAAGTAATATATGTTCACTGTGGAAAATTCAGAGAATGTATAGGACAAAGAGAAGGAAGAAAAGCACTTTAAGAGCCACTTTTTAGAAATAACTACTGTTCAGGCAGAGAAGGACAAATATCATATGTTTGCACATATAGGAGGATTAGGAGGAACTTGACGGAGGAACAAGGGGGAGAAGAAGGGCGGAAATGGTGGGAGAAAGGGAGAGAGGCAAACCATGAGAGACTCTTGAATGCTGACAAAAACTGAGGACTGATGGATGTGGGGGTAGGGGGGGAGGGGCATGGAGGAGGACACTTGTGGGGATGAGCACTGAGTGTTATGTGGAAACTAATTTGACAATAAACTATTAAAAAAAAAAAAGAAAGAACTACTGTTAGGCAGTTTATATATGGACATATTTTCTTTATTCTATGTATGTTCATTTTTTAAAAAGTAACCACATTGTATATATGCTCCTGTAATCTGCTTGTTAACCTAGCCATATATTATATGTCAGTAATTTTTTTTTCCCTTGTGGCGTTGCTTTTGAGGACTGCATCATATTCCATTTCATGGGCATGCCATGATTGAACCATCCTCCTCCCTATCCACTTAATCTGTTTTTAGTTTTTCATTTGTTTTATTTTGTTTTGTTTTTTTAAGTAACAATCTTTCAAAGATGACCCCTCTTATTCAGTAATCCATTTTTTCCTCTCTAGTCAATGCAATGGGAGAAATCATCAGGCACCTTTGAATTTAAAACAATGAGCTTTGCCTTACATATTTTTAGTGCTATCTTTGTCTACATCACCAGACCATGCCATTGTAATAGTCTATACCTAAATTAAAGGCAGGTTAATATATTTAATAATATGAGTGTAGAGAACTCATAAAGGCATGGGGAATAAATTAAAAGGCTTTATCTTACTATCCGAAATATTTCCCCTCACTTAGTATACCTCCATAGAGTAGATGCTTCTTTTCCCTTGAATAATGAGTTAAGTATATCATACTCAATTATGTTTTGTGGCAGCAGAATGACTTCTCTTCAGGTCTTTAGCTGTTAGTTCCATACGATATTTGAATTGGTTCTTTTAATTGCAGATACTAAGTGTTGGTCATTCTGCTGTGAGTTGGCAGTACAGACAGAGAAACATATACGTCAGACATTCATTCATTTAACAACTACCCGTTTCTTGACACAGTAGGAATTAATTCATTATGCAAACAACTGAAGGAGCAGGTCAACAATTCATGTTTTATTGGTGGCTAAGACTGAAAAATAAAAACAAGAAATAGAATTTTCAGAATGCTGAATTATGTCTTCAGATATTAAAATGATATACTTAATTGTCTAAAGCTATTTTTATGGTTAAACATCTTGGATGGCAGTTAGTGATATGGGTGGGGGATGGATGTGATATATTACTGAAAACTAGGTGCTCATTCCTGTCCCTCTCATGCATTCTTGATTAAATACCATGGATTTTACGAGTAACAGCTTCCCTGCATGAAGAGTTCTATGGCTTTTTCTCTACATGTCTAATTCGAAAAAAGAATTCTTCTCAAGGGTTTAGAAAGTAATTCATAAAATGGGAGGAATAATAAATATTGTGCCTTAACTCATATACTAGTATAGATAAAGAGATTTGGTACACCTGGGTATAATTTTAGTTAATTTCCACAAGAGACAGGTTGAAAGTTTACTGTTTGGAAGCGGGGGAAGGGGGGAGAAGATGGCTAAATCTCATATTTGTAAAAATGATTACATTGTCTTAAATGAAAATGCTACTCTATTAACAACTTCAATAAGCATTGCATTTGGGAAAAATCTTTTCAATAAAAAGTTACCTGAAGTTCACTCCAACTTAAAATATACAAGTGAGGAAAAAGTACTTACTCTGATTTATGTGTCTTTTGGAGGTGTAATTATTGGCTTTTTACTCACCTATGTAAAACAATGTACTTTTGTAAATGGATTTCTGGCCACTTTGTGCAGCTTTTTTTTTTTTTTTTTTTTTTTTTTTTTCTTTTTTTTCGCTTTTTTTTTTTTTTTTTTTTTTTTTTGCCTTTTTTTCCCCTTACATAAAAAGTAAGCACTGTCAATCAAGGAATTTTAAGGTTTATTTCCTCTTTAGAAATGATTGATAGCCTTTTAGATTTACAAGTTGACAAGTTAAAGGGTTCTATTGGTATAATTATGTACTAAATTCACAGTCTTTCAATTTAAATGTCCTTTTAAAACCACAAGATTATCATACCTGTATTTTGAAAAGTGGGCCAGTCAGTTTGGGTTGGTATACAAATTGCTTCCATTAGCCTTGGGACCTATTTGAATTTAATACAGTTTTTTAAAGTTAGTAGTAGTATGAATCTTACTTTTAAAATTTAGGTTAATGGAAATGCATTTTAAGTAAAGCATGTGGCAACTTGTTTTCTAATGTATAGCTAAATGTCAGAACTACAAAGACTGTCTTTTTACTCGGTGTGGGAGAAAATATGTGGTTGAAAACGTTAGTTACACTAAAAAAGAAAAGAAGAAAAACACCCACCCATTAGTGAGAGGATATGGGGATGTGGGGAGAGGATGGAGCTGCCATCTTTTCCTGGTCAGATGAGGAAGATATTTCATCTCTCGAGCAGGAATTTTGAAAATTATAGACCAGGGTCTACTTTGTGTTACACTTAATTTAAGGATACCTTGAAGAGAGTGTAAACAATATGGGTACAATAAGGCTCATTGTCTCCAAATATTATTATAGGTTTATTCTTCTTTTAGTCTTTTTAAGAATTTTTATTGGAGACCCAGATGCTCTATGCTAATGCTCCACAGAGGCTGGTCTTCTTCCTCAAATAACATTGATGTTAGTGAATGAGTCTGTCATTTTACATGTGAGGGTGTTGTATCAAGGACATTTTCAACACCTATCAGCTTGCAGACTCTATCAAGTGTAGAATAGGCTTTCTATGCCTAGAAGATCCCGACTTCCTGACCCTCACCATGTTCTTGCAGGCTTAATTGCCACAGAGGCATGGAGATGGTGGATGTGTTGAGATCTATTAAAGACTATTCAGTTAAGCAAGTACTTGTAATTCTCCTGCTGTTTATAATGTGTGGATACCTTCAGATAAGCCCTTGAGTATTTTGACCTGAGCTTTTAGCTAGTGGATCCTAAAACTTCACATCAAATGCCATTTACTTTCTATTTT
Organism: Crocuta crocuta; assembly: GCF_008692635.1. NCBI lineage: Eukaryota > Metazoa > Chordata > Mammalia > Carnivora > Hyaenidae > Crocuta > Crocuta crocuta. The sequence goes on along the minus strand of NW_027532679.1, from coordinate 3,882,348 downwards.
TGATTATGTAAGGAATATAGGATTTGGCCAGAAGAGCCGAGTTTAGGAGTTGTTACTAATGTCCCTACTAATGTTCTTTCAAGCGAGTCCCTGCCTACCATGGTAAATAGCAGAAGTAGACAGTGAAAATATTCAGCAAGAGCACTGTGCATCTGATCATCTCGTGACGTAATTTAAAAGTATAAATTAAATTTGGGGCTTCCAATTGTTTCCATGCCATCAGTGTTATGTTCTGTTTTATTTCATGAAATTGTTCTAATCCTGTGACTTCTTCATTGCAGCGCTCAACGAACCCACCATCGATTATGGTTTCCAGAGGTTACAGAAGGTCATTCCTCGGCACCCTGGTGACCCTGAGCGTTTGCCAAAGGTCAGGATACTTCTTTTTTGAGTTACAGTCTCTGGAGACTTGAGCTTAGGTGATTAGCAGAAAAACTTTGCTATTGATGAAAATTAGCTCATAGGTAAACAACTCAACATTTTTGTGCTTTGTGTGTCTGGTAAACAATAATAAAAGTAGCAAGCATTAATGTGCCAGGTAGTGTTATACTTATTTTTACATATGTTATGTCATCTTTTCCTTTCAAAAACCTCTGAGCTTGGTACTTGGTTACCACCTTTATTTTAGAGAAGAAAATAAGCAAGGAGAGGTTAAATCATTTGCCAAGGTCATAAGCATGTAAATTGCTCAATGGAGATTCAAATCTATGCAGCCTGGCTCCAAAGTCCACGTTATTAATCACTGCATCATAACAATTCTTAAGAGGGAAAAAAAAACCTCACTGGCTTTCTACCTATATGACGATTTATACCTATGCCTAGTACAGCTAGAGCTCAAATGAAACATATCGGTAGATCTTGCAACTGGACAAATAAGACAGAGCCTCTTACCTCCAGAAGCATCCTACCTAAATGGAAATAAGGTATAAATGTGTGAGAAATTAAACAAAAATTCAAGACAGAGTAATATATGTCATGCAGCAATACACTGTTAATTGCCAATGCAGAAAGTAGGAAAATCACATACTGACTTCTATTCTGTACCTGTTGTCAATATTGGGGGTGTTCCATCTCCATACCTGAGGAACACGGGCATTGCATCAGAGAGATCACCATACACAACTAACCATAAGAGGAAGTAATAGGTACTTTTAACCAAAGTACAACCAAAGTCCTGTGAGGACTCCGAGGAGAGAACAATTAAATTAAATGCTAAGGAAGCCCTAAGTACAGAATTTTTTTTTTATATTTTTATTTATTTCTAGGAGAGAGAGAGAGAGAGAATGAGACAGCATGAGCAAGGGAGGGTCAGAGAGAGAGGGAGACACAGACTCTGAAACAGGCTCCAGGCTCTGAGCTGGCAGTCAGCACAGAGCCTGACGCGGGGCTCGAACCCACGAACCGCGAGATCATGACCTAAGCGAAAGTCGGAGGCTTAACCAACTAAGCCACCCAGGTGCCCCCCTAAGTACAGAATTAGTAGAACTACCATTCGCCATTTCCTGACAGCAAAATAAAGTTTCCATTTACTTCACAAATGGAAACTACTATGAATTCAATGAGTAGATGAGAGGTGCTCTTCTTGCTGGAATAAGGCTAAAGATATGTCACTTCTAGGTCTGTTTTGCCTCATAAAACACTTACAAAAATGAAGTTGGCATCCTTCCTAGCTCAGCAAACTTCTTTGGGGGATTGGTTTACTGTCAGATCGTACCTGTGTGCCTGGTGCCCTGTCAGAACAGACCTTGCCCCCCCACCCCCAAAAGGAGAAAGGTGCCTCCCAAACTACTGCATGGATGAGAGGGGCCAATCGGGCAGAGAAGGGACACTACCTCTCTGAAGAGAGGAAGAACTGTGACCAGCAAGAATGGGAATTCTCTACCTAGAGCTGGGGAAGAAGCACACAGCCTCAGTCTCTATCTCTAGCTTCCTGGAACGGCCTTGCTTCTGCCCAGTGCTGTTGACCTTACTGAAAACATTTCACTCCAGGAAGAAACCATGTGGTGTGTCAGTCTGTTCATATCCTTGCCTTTGAAACAGGCTTCCATCTTACACAACCTCCTCTTTGGCCCTGACTTATTCTTGGTGAGCGATTAAATGATCTAACAGTAATAGTGAACGGCAGCCTCCATCTATAGTATCGATGTGCCTCAGAGAGGCAGGTTTACTTTCAAGGACTTCTGTCTAGCAAGAACCTAGCTCCCATGCATTTCCTGTGGGATTATAATTGGTAATTTTATAGCACAACGATATAAATGAAGTGTGTCCACCCAGTGGTCAGTGCCTGAGGTGTCTCAGTGGTAGAAAGAAGAAATGGGTACAATGACAGGCTTTTCTTAATTTTTCCATTTGGGGACAGTCTGCACTTTACATTTGGCATTTGACATCTCCAAAAGGACCTGGAGAGTCAAACTGGCAGGAGTGGAACTCAGAGCAAGGGCATTTACTAGCTATGCAACAGAGGTCAAAATTCTTATTTTTTCTCCAAAATTCTTTACGTCTGTGCCTCAGTTTCCTTCTCTATTAAATGGAGATGATAGTATTTTCACTTTTTCTGATAGTTATTTTAACCACTTATTTAACACTCAACAAAAGGTAGCTATGATTATCTGCAGCTGAGTAAGAGTGGGATTGTTGCTTCTCAGAGCTCTTCTATCCAATCTATGCAGAGCAGGAAATCCTAATCCTGGTGAGCAGTTGGATGTATGATTCGTCTTCTGTGCCTCAGTTTCTTCATCTATAAAGTGGGGACAATAATCATGGTGATGTCACGGGGATCATATACGGACAAAAAGAAGTAATCCTGTGGATGCACTCTAGCACAGCTCTCTGGCTCACGGTTGCTTCTCTGCAAATATTTATTGAAAAGCAGAAGATAAATCTGATTTAACAGTTGAGGTCTAAAGAAGCCAGGAAGTACTTTTCTTATTCTAGAAATGGGAGAAATAAGAGTAGAGGGCTGAGTTTTGTGAGCTTTTAAAAACATTTTTTACAGTTGCACATCACATTCAGAAATGTTGAACAAACAGCACAGACACGTGTCACTCCATCCCTGGTGGCCTGATGGTGAAGTTCCCAGCCCTCTTTTCCCGGGTTTGGGAGGAGTAATCAGGACACAATGGATTTGTGTGTTAAGGAAACACTCCACAGCCTGCATCTAGCCACTTGACTGTTCAAGGGCTCTGGCTGGAGCCCACCCCAGGAAGCTCTCTGTGTGACTCAGACCAGAGTGGCTGTCCTCCTGGCTCTGAATGTTAAGGTGGAGGGAGAGTTCAAGAGCAGGGTCAGGAAGTGGTGGATGGAGCCAGCTCGAGGTATTCCTGTGGACTTGGGAGATTTATACTCAGGCTGTCCATTGTTAGAGGGATAAAAATGGGCTCCGCCTTTCTTAGAATCATGGTCAGTGTTTGCCAAACAGGAGTGTTTCAGTGAGCCATGGACCACACACCTCAAAAAACAAACTGCACTTTATTAAACCCATGTGTTTGTGAATAGACAAAGCTAGATTCATACAACCACCCACATATTCTGTCAAATGAAACTGCTCCAAAGACCAAGCAGACAGCTTTCCATAATAATATGCCTTTGTATCCTGGCTTGTGCCTTTTCAAAGAACTTGTACATGCTTTGTTTTATTGGAGCCCTTCTTATGAGAGAAGTCGGGAAAACAGACATCATTCCCATTTACCAAATGAGAAAACAGGAGCAAGCAGAATCCTTCTCTGTAAATTATTTTGTCCCTGAAAGTCCCCATTAGTGAGAGCGGTTGTACGCACAAATTTAAAACAGTATAATTACCTTAAGCCCAGGTGTTTTTTGGTTTCCTTTTTCATATGCGCAGGGAGAAAGGTGGGCTAAGATTGTAAATGGAACCATTCTGTTCTGTTTCATATGGGCTTACTTCCCTCTCTGGGTCCTGGCAGGAGAGAGAAGAACACGTGACCAACTTTGGGGTGAAGGTTGACTTTTCATGTAATGTAGAGGTGAGGGGATGGGGACTGTGGTCAGTCAGAGACTGTGAGATGCAGGCATGCATGATGCATCATGCAATCCAGAAACACTGAGCAAGGAGCTCTCTCTGTTTTGAAGGCCAGAGGTGTCTCCACCTTCTTTCAGTGTCTTAGTTGTCTTCCTAGGTGGGCAGTGAGCATTAGCACAGAGGCGGGGAGAGTGGACCAAACCTCACCGGCACTCTGTGTGTTGGCAGTGAGTCCCAGGGAGCACGTGGTATCACTTCATGCCCAAGGGGTGCCGGCCACTGCTTTCTCAAGGTGTTCAAAGAGCACAGAGGCTGAGAGAGTAAGCTCTCGGCTCAGACAGGTGTGGAGTTTGCAAACCGGATCCACTGCTCTGTGCAGTGACTCAGCCTTTCCAGCCTGTTTTCCTTAATGCCATGGCCCCGCAGTGTTGCCGCTGGGCATTAGTGAGATAATTTAGGTGAGGAGGCCTCTCTGGTATCTAGCAAGACCTCAGCACACAGAAGCTACAGGCCCTGAAAGGCAGGGACTCCCCATTCCACAGTCCAGATGCCCGGAGGGCTGGTGACTTCACAGCTAACAAGTGAGAAGACTAAAATTCGAGTCCTTGGGCTTGACTGCCTCACTTTTCCTTCAGATCTGGAAACCCAAATAATTCTGCCTTGAGGTGATTAGCGCCTCTCTCCTGTCCCTCCCCTACACCTCACCCCCATCCTACTTAAACTCTTGCCAGCTTTCTCTCCTTTTCCCACAGAAGGGGGTTGGCATGGGGACCTCTGTGGGGCAAACGTTTTTCTACGAGAGCCAGTCCCTCTTTTAGAGAAAATAAAGCAGTTTGAGAAAAGTAACAAAGGCAGCATTTGTGTATTTTGCTTTATGGAGCTGAAAATATCTGGTAAATTGATCCAGTGGGAGTAATAAATACACATTACTTTATCTTGTTCTTCATGTCCTATACCCCTGAGCCTTGATAGAACAACACCACTTAATAGACTTAAAAAAGAGTAATTACGCTCATTGGTTGTGTGATTTTTCAGCCCTCCCAGCCCTGCCTGACCTTCTAATTTAGCTCACCGTGTCTAACTAATGCATTTATATTCATCTTTTATGAAGCATGTATAGTACAGAACTGACTTCAGAGCTTCTTCCAAGCTGCCCTCCCAGGCCTCCAATCTGGTTAGTAGTAAGGAGAGAGGGAACCATCCATCTCTATACTGTTCCCATGTATAGATAACACATACACATGGCTCAGGGCATTTTTTTTATCCTTTATGAAACATAATAAAAAGTATTTATTACATTTTTACTTTAAAGCTTTTATACATTCTAGCATTATTTACAGCTAAACATGCAGGCAAAAGATGCAAGTGTTTTTAAAATGATTACTGTTAATGTTTCTGCTTGTCAGAAGTGCTTAAATTTTCCTGCACTTTGTCTAAAAACTTAGTACTGTTGCCTTTTAAGAACAACACATTTAAAAGATCTTGCAAGTCAGATTTGCAAACACTGCTGACAGTTTGTGATGAATGATATTGCAAAATTTGCAAGATGTTTGTCATTTTGCACAGCCGACATATTAAGGAGCGGATTAAGAAATGCAAAACCCCTATGGAAAACAAGCATCCCAAATGAAAACCAAAACAAACCTCAAGCAAACCTTGAACCCAGAGAGTACACACATCAGAATCTCTCACCCGAGTTTTTTCTCCCTACTTCCCACTCAGCCAGTGGAACCCAATTGTTCTCAGTGCATTTTCTCTCACCATATGGTCTCCTCATTACCATACACTAAGAGTCCATATGGGAAACTTGTGAAATGAACTGTATTCATTTTAACTGCCAGATGAGCAGCCTTTTGCTTTGCAAGCTTAGCTTAAGTCATCTGCTGTCTTCATGTTGTTATGGCAACACGGCACCAATAAAAAATTCTAATCTACTGTAAGTGATCACAGTATTTTAAGTGCTTGCCTATAACTGCCCTCAAAGGGGAGGAGGGAAGAAGGGTTATATGCTTCCGAGGAGCAAAGGGTTGTTCTTTATTCCAGCAGGTGTCACTAAAGAAGCTGGCGAGATGGGTAGAGGTGCCACCGTGGCCGCCTAGTAGACATGGATCGTAAGGGATGTGGATTGCTGAGGGACGGATGGTAGTAAGGACGGACCGTACACCCTTCGGGAGGGTCTAGGAAAGAAGAGACGTTGAAGGTCAAAAACTATAGTTCTTCCGGCAGACATGTTCCTCCGCTGGTGCTGTGAAGCCTGCCACAAATAAAATTCGAGATTCTAAACTACACAGGCAGCACATCCTTCTGGTGGCTTCTCCTTCACTGGCATGCGAGAAAATCTCAGCCTCCACAAGTCTGCTCTTCCTGTACATGGGAATTAGTCATTTCCAACACCATGCTAATTAAGTGTACCTTAAAGTAATGGAAGTCGGCAGCAACATCCTTAAATATAAATCATTTTCACCTCCGCGGGCCACATGATATGTTGCATCTCTGTCGCTCTATCTGTATTGAAAGTGAATGTTTATAGTCTCAGTTCATCAGTTCACATTAGCCTCATGCTGAATATTTAAACACAGAACAATTTGAACACACCATGAAGGAAGACAGTGACTGCACTTTCATTTGGAACAGCAAGGGCTCATCTAATAATAATTTAGTAAATCAGCCATTTAGTGGCTCGGTTTGTGCACTGCTTTGTGCCAAATATTATTCAGTTCAACTGTACACTTGCAGGATTGAAATTCAGACTCTGGTCACAGGCACTGTTTTTGCTCAATGGAGAGACAAGACCCAAAATCACCCTCCCTAAAGAGCGTTCATGTTTAGTGATTTATCATAAATACAGAGCTGGGGCAAAATAAAATCGGAGTCGGCTGTATACAATGTATTCTAATTATGCTTTTATTGTTTTAGTCTTTATGCAAAGACTATCAGTGATTCAAAACCTGCAGTTGCATCAGTGAAAACACAAATAAGAAATCGTTGCATAACCACAGTGCCTGTTAGTAGAAAAGGGGGATGAATAAGGGTTTCAGAAAAAGATAAAGAAAAACCTTTCATCTTTATCTTTCACACCATGACACTGGCCACTCTCTCACCTTATTCATTCATTTATTTTTGTAATTTGAGGAAACTCTATTAACATTATATCCAGGAACCCAAACGATGCTCAAACAAAAATAACGAAACAAAAACAAATCATATGGTATATTAAACTCTTAGAAAAAGCACAGTTGAGTTTGAATACAAGAAGCATTTTGTCTCTGCATTCTCTTGTCAAAAACACACACTAGGGAATGCATAACTTTTCCTCCTCTCTCCCCTATATCTGCCAGAAACCTTGTGGGCAAATCCCACTACCTGTTTGGATAATGTGCTCAACTTAGAGGCTTGATGTCCCCTCTACTTATGCTTCTTTTAGCAGGGGAGTTTAGGCTGGTCTATGCATCCCTGAAATTGGAAATAGAATGTTTGTGTGGTTATGAGTATGTATTTTCTTAATGTTTACTTATTTTGAGGGAGAGAGAGAGAGAGAATCTCAAGCAGGATCCATGCTGTTAGTGTAGAGCCCAGCTTGGGGCTCGATCTCACGAATTGTGAGATCATGACCTGGGCTGAAATCAAGAGTTGGACACTTAACTGACTGAGCCACCCAGGCACCCCAATGAGTATGTATTTTTGGGAGGAGGAAGATTGTAGCTTCATTTAAAAGACCCATGACCCTCACAAAGAACTATAATTTTCCCTTCTTTGTCTTTAACTGACTTATTTACAGGTTAAGTGATTCTACTTGTCATTATTATATCAGGCCCATTTCAGAGGTGAGGAAACTGAGGCTGAGAGAGGCCAAGTAATCTGCTCAAGCGTGTGCAGCTGGTAAATGGGGTTTTCTACCTCACCAGACTTCCTCAGTGTTAATCTGTTCAGAATCTTTCAGTGTTTTTCAAATAGGACTGCATCTCAAACAGCACTCAAGGCACATAATGTACATGGACTCAAGAATGCATATAATTTGCCAAAGGTCTCTGGAAAATAAGTGAAGGTTATCAATATTATTGCTGGCTATTGCTCAACAAAGCACTAACTATATGCCTACTGAGCCAGGTGCTGGCATTAACACTGCTTTAGAGATAAGGAAACAGAGGCATGCATTTACAATGCTAGTAAGTGCCAGAGCATGGATTTGAGCCAACTATATTGAACTCCAGAGCTAGTATCCCTAAGCGCTGACTCCCAGAATTAAGAAAAAGGAATTTGTAGAAAAAAGGCAATTTTGCAAACCAATCCTAAAAATTCCTCAAGCTTGGCCAAGGCTGGGGGGTAGAGGAAGAGGGCAATGGTAGTATGGACTGAGATTAGCTCACAAAGGGCTGAGCCAAGCAAAAGTGGCAACGTGAATGAAAAACATGCACATAGAAACATTGGAGATCATTCTTTTTCTCTTTAGCAGCAGAGTCACTGTCATAGAAACTTGTAATGTCAGTAATTCCAATAGCTGAATTCTGGAACGGAACCTCTTTCAAGCTCTTTTTTAGCACTGAGCTCTTGATGAGGGTAACTGTGTTTATCCTACTTCATATCACATCCTCTGGGCAGAGGCAATCAATTTAATTACTCATTAGTTCAGGGAGAAGTCACAGGAGGAACAAGGGGCTAATCCTATCTATCTCCTGACCGTCCAAAATCCTCCTCTTGGACTGAAGCCCTTAGAAAGAGACACTAGGAGGTAGGTCTTCAACCTCGCTCACTGTATTCAGCCTTGAGTTACACTTCAATTAAGCATCAGAGTAATAAGAACTGAGCCCCAGCAGTCTCAAGGCAGTGGATTTTAATTGCAGTTATAGTCAGGACCATCTGTAAAACCTTGGGAATTTACAGTTATCATTCGTCTGGAGGTACATATAATAACCGATGATGTTTGACAATTTAAGAAGCAAAGCAAACTATATTTTTGCTTCCCTTAGATATCCTTAAAGTACAACATAGATCCAACATGCGTATATCACTTAGTCAAGTTTAACTACACGTACTTGTCCAAATACATAAATATACACTGTGTGTACACACACCCCAAACACATAGACATATACATACATAGGTATGGCAGTAAATTTCTCTGTTTACTCAGCGGTCCTTTGACTTTCAAACTAGATATTTATTCTGCTTTGCCCTAGGGAAAGGGAAGCCACAACCGAAAGACAAAGAGAAACAGAAGTAGTTAATTTTCGGCTTTTGTGTTTCTAAGAGCCCAGGCCTTGGTGACTTAAAAGATTTTCAAGGGTAATTTTGACTCTAGGCAGTTTTTGTTTCATGTGCTGACTTTACAACCTACCCCTGAAAAAGGCACCTCTGTCCATAGCCTTCTCTTTAAGCAGAGACTTTTATCCTGATCAGAAAGTCGATTTCCAAGGCCACTCAGCAGGACCTAACCCAGAGCGTCGGTCTTAAACCAGTACAATGAATTGGAATAAGAAGCGCCGGCCAGAGGTTACCAAGTTCAGCTCTGTACCTCCAAGCAGGTCATATTCACAAGGGTGCAGACACCATTTTTCACTGTATTTGTGGCGGGAAGCACCCCAGGCTCCCATTCACCAATTACCATGACACCATTTAGAAGAGAATGCCAGGAGACCAAAAAGAGGGGGAAAAGCCATTGTCATAACTCTTCTCAGGAATACCTGGTTTCACAATTTATACTTAACTGCTGACACTTGAAAAGTCGAACATTTTGGTAAAATGAATCAAGCTATAATGTTTCTTTTATGAGATCCCCTTGCAGGAAAGGGAGGTTTGGCACCTTGTGGAGACCAAGCTTAGTTATCCATCATAGTAGTCAGCTGTCCTAGCCAGCTTCTCAGAGGTCACGCAATCGAACCAACAGCTCTTACAACTATATTATTGCTTACGGAACAGTAATTGAGGCACCAGATAAAAATTACCTGGTCTAATAGGCAGCGAACAATTTTCACTCAATAAAATTATAAGCCAAATCATTCATTTCATAACACTCTGGCTAATTTATTTGTTGACCTTTTATTATCCATAGCTCTTCAGTAGTATTAACTGCAACTCAGACAAAATCTCTTGTTCATTTCACTTTCATTGATTTTTTTTTCCATTGAGGCAATAACGGCTGCTTGAAAACAGCCTTTTTCTTTCCACTGTAAAAGTCAATCATGTAAGTTAGTATGTCTTACGTTGGTATAGCTGCCTTAGCTTACAACCTACTTTAATTTCATGTGATTTGAGAAGTCTTCGGTACCATGTTTGCAACAAAGGCAAAGCTTTCCGGTGTGCCTCTAGCCACATGGCATGATGATTCATAATAATACGTTTGAGAAGGAAGGGGGCTCTCATCTAATCTGAACATAAAATCAACTTTAAAATCAGAGAAGGTTCAGAAGTCCCCCCCACATTTTCTTTAGACTGGACTAGAATGACTTCGATGCCTCTTGTATTCATAGCAGTAGACCGTTTCAGATTGTTTAATTCCTTTGTCCTGGAAATTTCTGAAGATTTTAATTGTGGCTTGAATTTTATTTTTCTTTATAGACTATGGGCAGTGCGCATGTGCTAGAACATTCAGTAAGCTTCAGCTGAAGCTCCTTATATAATAAAATACTGTGAAGTCTTTAGAATGCAAGGTTGTAAAATATAATTGTTACACATTTGGCATTTTATGCCTCCCTAGAAATAACCAGTTGCTACCTACACCTCATCTATGCTCCTCCTTTCCATTTCAATTTACTCTAAAGTGGTCCTTAGCCGTAATGAGAATGCCCCTTTCAAGAGAGACATGTTTAATTATATCGATGCTAGGTGTAAGTGACTCTTCTCAGTCATAGGGCTTCTGAGTAAAGAGTGCTTAAAGTGTGGCATGAAAGGTTTCTAATGTTCTGTGGTAAGCTCTATTTCGAGTTCATATTACCAGAAAAATGAAAAATTTGAGGAATGTCTCAGAGGATCGGAAACTAAACAGTGCTCAAGTATTATTTTGGTTTGTTTTATTCCTTCCCTCATTGCCCTCATTATATGATTTTTTAGAATGCGAAGTCTACCATTGTGGAATTTTCCGTTTGGCTGAATAAACATGAAGGAAGTTGGGATCTAAAACTACCCTCCACAGAAATTACCTCTCAATGCAACTAGTATTTATTGTTTCGTACATCCAGCTCTGCGGGAAATGGGCTGTGAGAAACTTCCAATCAATTTTTCGACTTTCGGGTTTTCCAGTCAGTGTCACCTAGACTTTCAGACGGAAATGGGGAAAGAGCTAGAACTTAGAGGCTCGTGAGCTGAGTATACTGTTCAAAATCTGGACCCTTTGGTAAACTCTAGAGTAAGGAGGCAAATGAAATTATTGCCGATTTCATTGATAGATGCTTATCGCCTCTAAATCAGGAGGGACTTGCCATTTCACTCCATTTTGTGTTGCTGATATTTGGGCCCATTGCATCTTGAATCCCCTGATAGAGCAAAAGAAGATTGGTGATAAATGGGCGTCAGGAAAATGTGCAGTGACAGAAAAGTATTGTACTTCTTTGTCAGGAATCACCCAAGTTCAGCCTGACTTTGTAGGTTAGCTTCTGTTTTCTTCTACATCCTGCAAAACATTTCCCACTTGAAGGAGCATAAAGCCAAGCAGATTGTCCACCCCAATTTCTAAAGTATCCCTGGGCCTTAATTTTCTAAGGGGGTTCCCAGAGTCTCAAAATCTGATTCTAAAATTTGAAGTTAGTGTTGTGTTAGTAAATGGACATTCCTATGACTTTATGAGCTGAAATATATGCTCTGAGTGAAGGAAAGTTCAGGCCATATCCCCTGCTCATCTGGGTTTGAATTACTCAAAACATTGAATTGGATTTATAAAGGGACTCCATATTGGACAGTTAGACAACCTTCCACTTCACCCTGGAAGGCTAGACATGGACAGTTAATATGAGCTTTTTACCTACATATTTGAGGGCAGACACTGAAGAGAAGATTCACATGAAAAGGGAATAATCCTTAGAGATTTTGCTGTCATGAACCCAAAAGAGAGATACATTAGCCATATCTGCATATCAGACATGATATGCCTGGTTCCCAAGACTGTGCGAATACTAAGTATTTCTAAGGGTGTAAGAGAACAGTTAATAAAAGGCTGATGTATATCAAGACCAACCCCATGTTGCTAACAGCCTATAACTTGAGATAATGTCTGTACCCAACATGATTCATTATATTAATCACAAAATTAAAATGTAAGCACAAGCCAGCAGGAGTAAAAGAGCAGATTCATAAAAGAAAAAAAAGTGGCATAAAAAACCCCCACAGTGATCAAGACTTGACCTTAGGGAATTTATATATTGGATTAAGAGGTCTGGAGCCAAATAGAGCACCAAATTTAAATCTTGTGCTTTTATAAGCCATGCCAAATATATGCCCTTGTCATTTCATCGTATAAATTAAGCATGTACTTTTAAAAACCAGTAACTATCTTAGAATAAACTTTTCAACACGAATTTCTCAAGGCCTGTGGTTTGCTGAACATTGTGCTAGGGGCTTAGAGAAGATGATCAGATATTCATGACCTCAAAGGGCCTACAGTCTAATTGTAGAGAGTGAAGACTAGCATAGTTAAAATCAGAGCAAAAGGACCCCGCAGCATTTACTTCTGTGCTGTGCTGGATGGAACAGCCAGCACTACTTTTCAGAGTTAGAATAAGAGAGATTAGAAGCTGCAGTGAAGGTGGAATCAGTTCTGATAGAACAGTATAAATCTCAAGAGCACAGGCTCTGATGTCTGACACCTGAGGCTGAAATCCTTGCTCAGCCAATTGTCAGTTGTGTGGACTCAGGGAAAGTTGGCTGACCTCTCTGAGCCTTAGTTTTCTCATCTGCCAAATGGTGGTATGGACAGTACCCTAAGATGCTCTCTGTGAAGACTGGGTAAGTTAATGTTCCACTTTGAATAAACAACATTAGTTTCATCATTTCCAACCGCCCCCCTTCATTATCAAGCTTTGGAGGATGAGAAGGCATTATAAATGGGCACAGTATGAATCCAGCATTCCAGACAAAAGAAAGGCAAAAGAGTGAAGGTCTGGAGATGGGAAAGAGCCAATGTTTTGCTTCTAGGCTGGGGAGGACTAGCCAGACCAGAATAGAGAGGAGTTATTCATGTGTGTAGGGAGAGAAGATTGGATATAGAAGGTAGGATCAGATGATGGGGAGTATCTCTTGTAACCCTCATAGAACCCTGTACCTTAATTCTGGGAAGATAATGTGCCTTGAAAAGTATTGGAGAGTAGTATCAGTTTGTTGACTGCTGGGAAACAAGAAGTTCAAAAACTATTTGCTAGTTGATGGGGTTGCAACATAAGAAATAAAGATAAATCTTCCCTCTGTCTTTGCATCCCATTCAGCATCTTTATTATAAATGCTGCAAAACATAAGTAAAAACCCATAACAGTTAGGCTTGAGCTGTTTCTTGGAGTTGAGTCTCCCTGATGTTTCTGTAGACTTTTAATAGCTTATCCCCTTTTTTCTTTGCAGACCCCGCTCACGGTATCATCAACCAATTGTCATAATAGGACAGGGGAAGCCAGGTTTTAACTGTGAGAGAAAATAGATCAGTGAAAGTTGTTCTTTTTAAGGCATAAACATCTTTTGTTTCTTTAAAAGAGAAGAGATCCAAGGCCTTGAAAAGAAAAATAGTCTGACTCAGGATGTAGATTGGAGAACAAGCATTAGCTTTATAAGGAAACTCTGGGGCTTTTCAATATTTTGGATACTAGTATTTATCTTCTTTATTCCCCAATGGGATATGTTTTTAAATCTAAGGATAGGATTAATTATCTTAGAAGAATCTAATCTCTATCTTCATGTTTTAAACTGCAAGCAGGGAGATGTTTTAAACATTATGAAAAGAAGAGAAAATCTCTCCTGACAAATAAATGCCTTGAAAAATTAGATATTAGTACTAGTCAAATGTTCTTTCTTTTCAGAAATATTAAAATTGCATGTTAGAATGGAAGGAGCCTTATACTATACTCCCTCCTAATGCCACAAAAAATAAGACTTTAGGAACAATTTCCGAGACAAAAGATTATATGAAACATCTAGCTCTTCCCCTTATGGGAAATTTCTTTTTTTTTTTTTTTTAACATCCCAGGCTCAATCATTTCCTAATGTGAAATTACAGATTTTTCAAATTACCATATAAAACTGCGAAAAAATTACACTTGTGACCACAGAAGAGATAGCATACACTATCAATTTGATTTTAAAAGGCATACATCTTTTATACTACCTGTCATTTTTATAATGCCTTTTACAAATTTAATCAATACATTTTAACATTCTATATACTTTAAGTGCAATATACAATAAATATTCAAGTTTCATCTTAAACATGCTTTAGCCTTTAAATTGTTAAAACTGCAGTGCCCTTTCAATCTACTTACATAATGTCATAAAATATACATTTCAAGGTAAATGAAGTCAGCTACTTCAATTTAGTCCCTCAAACTGGTAGTAAATGAGAGGTTAACACTATGGTGCCAAACCCATTATTGAGTAAATTTAGCACCTTGGACAGCTCTGTAAAATCTTTATTGCTTTCCTGACCTGCTCGTCATGTTCTGTCTGTGTGTTCAGTGGCTCTCAGCTCTGATTGAAAGGCAATATATTAGATCCCCAACACAAACACGCTTGGGGGCTAGTTCACTGGGAGCGTAATGACATGGAGGTGAGAGCAATTTTCTGGTCACCAAAATCCAAGCACCTTGCAGGTCCATTGCACTAACTCAGAGGACCCAGAAATTTCCTTTCTCCTTCCCATTTGCAGAAATAACTAATAGAAGCTGAATCACAATGGCAAAGCTGAACCAAATGTAGACTCTCCCTTAAATCCCAAAGTCCATCCTGCAGTGAAGGACATTTTAAATTGGGCAAGATATCATTTAAGGAAATCACTTTCAGGGCAAGAAACCCAGGTTCACTGTGCACAAGACTGCTGGTCTGAAGTGCTGCAGGGCTGACGACCACCTATGGCAGTGTGCCTAGTGGGAAAGCATAACCCAGCTCCATGGACAGAAGAATGCAACTTTATAAAGCAAGATTCACATGTCTCATTTTCAAAGGATTAAATGGTGATGAGAGTTCTGAGTATTGAATAAGCAGAAAAAGAAACAACTAGATTATGTCATTGAAAAACCTTTATCATCAAAACTATGTGAGAGTAGACTGTATAGCATATGCTGGTAGCTGGAATTTTTTCAGGTTTATAAAAACTTCAAAGATCTTGGAGTTTATTTTGAACTTCCCTCCTCCCTGGTTCATGTAATTAATTAAAATAAGCACTGCTCTGAGTCCTCAGTGATAGCGTTCCAAGATTGAAATTCACAAGTGCAGTTTCCAACTGTACCTCATCTTGTTTTTTTCCTAAAATGAAAAGAAAGAAAAATACCTTCTCTGCCAAATCCAAACACTGGCATAAATATTTATTTGAAGAAATAAATGAACATAGACCCAGAGAAGTCAAATCTTAGTAAATAAACTAACTTGATCCTGTTTTGTTTTAATCTTTCCTAAGAGCCATGAGGTTTTAGTGAAAGCAGCACAGGCCGAATTTGATATGGGGATAGGGTTTAGTGTGTCCATACCGTAGTAAATTATTAACTGGTGTGGTCAGACAATACTACAAACAAAAAATGGTAAATTATCTTGTAGCTTGCATTAAAAAAATAAAGAAATTATTTCAGATGTATTGATTCAAACCCCATTGATTATATAATGCTTTTCATTCCTTATATAAAAAAGAACTAAACTATTTTACAAATGGGGTCTAGCAGCTTAAGGC
Source organism: Crocuta crocuta (assembly GCF_008692635.1). Lineage (NCBI taxonomy): Eukaryota > Metazoa > Chordata > Mammalia > Carnivora > Hyaenidae > Crocuta > Crocuta crocuta. Next base: position 3,866,521 of record NW_027532679.1, on the reverse strand, counting down.
AAGCATAAATGTTTATTGAGAACTGAAAACCCCTCTATCTCATTTTTGAATTTAGGACATTATATATGTCATAAGTAGTTACTGCAGTATGACAACTATTTTATCTTATATTGTAGAAAATTTAAAATTGAAAAATGTTAATATGTATCTAAAAGCTTGTCATTTCAAGAGTTGCTCAAGGATTTTTGAAGAGGCTATGGTGACATCAAAATGAATGTAATTATATCCCTATTTTCTGATCAGCATCTACAATATATGAAAATCGAACAGCACTGCTTTTCCATGCAGAAATCTATTGTGTGAAATATTTAAAGTTAAACTTTTTCTTGAAACTTTACCCATAGCAAAAAAAAAAAAAAAGTAAACATATCTTCTTGCAAATCGCCTCTGAGAATCATGCCATGCCTGTATGTTTGGCTCTCTGGTAAGCCTCCATTTTACAAGCCTAACTTTCCTCTTCATATTCCAGTTTAAATGAATATGAAGAAAATTAGGGCAAAATGAAGAGAGAGTGACTTCTTTCGGTTGAATGAAAAGAATTACCACCACACACACTTTTGTAAAATGTGCTATTTATTAGAAACAAGCATACAAGCTAAATATGGAAGCCTACCTAAATGAAAAGAGGGAAACATTTTTCTTCGACTGGAATGAAAAGCAGAGCCTGTATCTAGGATGAGAATGAATGAGCAAATGGGGAAAATGATAAACAATACTGAAATAGCAAAGAATTGCTGTAAAAGAATCAGACTGTGCCAGTCATGAAAATTGGTGCAGAGGGAGCTTCCAGGGGGCAGGAGAACCCTTTTGTAAGAGCCTCTGACAAACAGTGCATTGCCTCAGAATGTGAGTTTACTCCATCACTCCCTTATGTCATGGCTCTGCCACACAAGGGAGATAAACAAAAGAAGTTTAATGCTACATGCTTCTAGTAGCCAAAGATTGATTGGAAATCCCTCGAAAATGACCTGTCTGATAAGGTCATGGTTCCTGGAATAAGCAATTAAGTACTAAATAAACACATCTTAGGGATTCATAACATGCACTGAATGACATCGATTGTAGTAATCTAGTAAATGACCTCGCAATTGTTTTCAGCAATAAACATATGAGTGCTTTATCGTGCCTATGGCAGACTACTGAGTGATGTATTTTATCCTGCAGTACCAGTGATGCTCACCTTTTGACTCAATTAAGTGTGTATGTGAACAGGGATAAATTGGTGATTTAACACCATTCTGGGGTTTCTCAAGCTACTGCCTTTAAAACACTGTGTTGGCAAAGTATGGCCAGAGGGGACTAGATCGTGTGGAGAGATTAGGACAAGTGGCCTTCACTCAGAGGATTGTATCTCCTTTTCTCTTGACAGGAAGTAATACTCAAAAGGGCTGCAGACCTGGTGGAAGCACTGTATGGGATGCCGCACAACAACCAGGTGAGCGTGACTGGGTCTCGAACTGTGTGGCCTGCCATGTTCAGTTGAAGATCTCGGATTCCTTATTGTGTTGAAAAAGGACGGAAAACATAAAAACCACTTGCATGAGTTCTGTGTCATCCAGACATAAGATATAAGGCTATTCACTTCTTCTGTCTTATTTTGTAAATCTTGTATTACCTTTTCAATGGAATCATTTTCCTTATGAGAATAGGTACTCCATTTAAAACGAATCTTCCGTGGGAATGTACTTCATAATTGAGGAAGAGAGTTACCAGTGTTTTATTTTATTCCTCTCAGGTTTTCAAGGAGGAAAAGAGGGTTTAATTTCCTCTCCTAAAAAGAAAGATAAGGCCTGACTATAATTGTCTGCTTCTATTCACAGAGCAACTCCATGTATATGATTCATATTGCTCTAGAAACTAGGAGTCTGAGCAATCATTCACTCCTTTTCTGTGTATCATTTGAATCAGTGTCAAGGGGACACAGTTCCACTAATACTCAGGGACACAGGTAGCTATCTACAGCCTGCCCTTAGCTTTAGCAGTGGGGAGGAGTTGTAGCCTGTGTGTTTGTGTGTGTGTGTGTGTGTGTGTGTGTGTGCGTGTACCACCAGAGTTCCTGTGTGTTATTGGCTGGGGAGGGAAACCCCATGATGCTGTCACATGCAGGGTAGTAGTATGGAGGGATGGGGCTAAGACAATGGCCTTTCAAAGTCAGTCAAGGTCATGCAGCCCAGCTCTATCTTTAATAGGTGAGGGTCCTTATGTGAGCTCCTGGCCTCTCTCTGAGCCTCAGTCCTCCATTTGCAATATGGGCCTGTGAAGATGAGACTCATCCCAGGTTTGCTACGAGGCTACAGAAGTTGATGCAGTTAGAGCATGGAAGCCCCGAGCACCGTGCCTGCCATGTAATAAGCATTGGGAAAATGGTTCTCCCGGGAGTATGACTAAGGGTAGCTGAAGGGGACATTCCTTTTACTTTGCAGGAAATTATTCTGAAGAGGGCAGCTGACATCGCAGAGGCTCTGTACAGTGTCCCCCGCAACCACAGCCAGCTCCCAGCCCTCACTAACACCTCGGTCCACGCAGGAATGATGGGCGTGAATTCCTTCAGTGGACAACTGGCTGTGAATGTCTCGGAGGCGTCACAGGCCACCAATCAGGGTCAGGAGCCTGTTCTTCTCCCTCCCCATTTCCCTGCCCCTTCCCAACCTCGGGCTGCTCCCCACCCCGCACCCCCACTGCTTATTTGGCACAAAACAATTTTTACTTAAAAACATCTTTTTCCAAAAGGGGAGATTCCTAGTTTTTGTGTATCAGGTACTACTGTAGAATTTGGGTTATAGCCATCACAGCTGGCAGTCTGGTCCTGGGGGCTAGAAAGGACGCATGCATTTAGCCATCTCTCCATTTGACTTTTCACCATAAACCATGAATGACAGATCGCAAAGAGGGTTGGAATTAAAGTTCTGAGGGGCCAAAGCACATCATCCTCACCCAGGGAATAGGAACCTGTTAACTCCAGGGTACATCTCTTAGATTGGGATTTATTTCTGCTCCAAAATGATAATTTATAGGCCCTGCATTGCCACTTCTCACGGCCCTGCTAAGTATTTATGATCTCCTAAGAAATGTGTGCTTTGCTCGCTTCCCATTTTAATCACAGAGCTAGCACCACCAACCCATGCACATGAATCACCCAACCCCTTCCCTCTGGGACGCAGCAGCAGGGCAAGAAACAGAGCCCTTCCTTTCCCGAGTCTTCCAGGATTGCCACCCTCATCCCCGGTTTTGCCCCCACCCCTCAGGTTTCACCCGCAACTCAAGCAGCGTGTCACCACACGGGTACGTGCCGAGCACCACCCCCCAGCAGACCAACTATAACTCCGTCACCACGAGCATGAACGGATACGGCACTGCCGCCATGTCCAATTTGGGCGGCTCTCCAACCTTCCTCAACGGCTCGGCTGCCAACTCACCCTACGCCAGTAAGTAGAGATGTGTGGCCTGCGCTTCTGTGCCTTGTGGCTCCATTAACTGGGCGTCATGCTTTGTGGCCCACTGTGTGGCCCACTGTGCAGTTCTCCTCAGTCATGGGACCCCCCTCCAGGCACCGACCCGGGTGATGCTCTGAGAGGCACCATTGTCTCCCGCAGAACTCTCTGCCCTCCCTTGCTCACCTTCTTCATCCCAAAGTCGCCCTCTTTGTCAGAACTTTGCTGCAGCCCAAAGCAGCAGTGTGATGTCATCGCCAGAACCCAAGCTTCGAGTCCTGTCGGAGATGAGTTTGACTCCTGCTTCCACCGGTTACTGACCGGTGGCCCAGGGCAAATTCTCTCCTCTCCAAGCCTCAGTTTTCTCGTCTGCAAAATGGCGAAGGAACTAATACTCATCCCATACAGTTGTTGTAAGATGAAATCATGCATGTAATGAGCTTGTGCTGATGCCTGGCCCACAAGAGGCGCATTCAATAAACCTAAAAAATCATGATGGAATGATCATACTAAGTGGTGCTGCTAGTGTAGCATAGTCACAGTAGTCTAAAACTTAAAATCTTTCCCTTGAGGAATATTACTCCTTTTTTTTTTAAATGCTTGGAATTTTTTCTCCTTTGTGCTTGATGTATACTAAAAACAAACAAATAACAACAACCGACAAAAAAAAACCCACTTTATTTTTTCCAAAAATATGGCAAGATGAAAAAAATATGCATACACAAGAAATTTTTTGCATGCCACGTCCTTCCTTGTCTTAAAGAAGTTTAACCTAAAGAATCTTTTGGTGCAACATTTAGATTGTGTCTATAGAACCTCAGGGAACTTGCATCTTTACATATAAAATGTCCTGGGCTGTGTTTCTACAATCTCTTGATCTGCCTCTGAGGATTTTTACACAGATAACCAAGTTTATCTTGGACAGTCTGGGTAACTCTTCCGTTTTGTAAAATGAGGCCAAACTCTTAGACATTTGTGGAATGATAGAAGATGTGTTGTTAAATGAAAGAATATTTGTGATTTTTTTAAAAGAAGAGTCTTGGCTAAAAAAAAAAAAAAACCCTAAAAACCATGCTATGTCTAATAGTGGAAATGTGGAGGGATCTAATCCTTTGAAAAAAGAAAGATCATTCTTGGCCTTTGAGAGTGGCTATTTCTGAAAGTAATACTTAGAGCCTTTTATTTTCTGGGTGAATTTTTATGCTCTGTGTGTGCTGAATTTTATATTTCCACTTAATCTGTTTGGAATCAGCAGCTTTTTGAACATTTGTAATTTCCCCAAATAATCTGCATACATTCTGTCTGCCTACTCAAGAGTCCATGTTTGGGACCAGTTTCACATCGGGTTTTGATTCATCGAAAGATTGTTTCTCATAGATCTATCATTTCAGTGTTCCCCCATCTATTCAATCAGAAAATGTTTCAGTCATGACCTGAAAATTAAAAGGTGGCATTCTTAATTAAATCAATAAACTAATTGCTATATGGTAGCAATTCAATTTAGGGGCTTGGATTGCTGTCCTCCCCGCCGGTGCAGATATCCAGCAACTTCAGCCCGAGATTGCATCTGTCAGACTGTGAAACTTCCAACATTTAATTTCCATTAATTGATTTCCTCAGTGCTCACAAATATAGTATTAAATTCTCAAATAGGCTCTCAGATGGGACGGTTTTATCTGCATAAATGCAAATAAAACAATAAACACAAAGCCCAGCTGATTTGAATTTTTGCCTCCATAATATTTAATTATTCATAAACCACTCATGTTGAAAAATTCCAAACAGAATAAAAAATAAAATAAGACATTCCACTGGTGAACACACTTTCTGGTGTGGTGGCTGATAACTAATAACGTTATAACAAATGGGGCTGCTTGACTATATTTCACCCTTTCCTCTGTTAACCACCCCCCTCAAACTCCCCACCTCTAAATACACATAATGATCGCATTTGCCAAGGAGATTAATTGCCTTCCTCAGTGAACCAGCAGGATTTCAAGTCTACGAATATTTAAAAATCAAACCTCCAGTGCAGGAGTTTTGCAATTTAAATGGGTGTTATTATTGAGCGTATTTTCACATTTACAAATCCTAAGAGATGTATAAAAATGCTGGCCTCATTAAAAGAAAAAGTACAGTTTAGAAAATGTTTGTGAAAACTCTGAGGATGGCAGCTCTGTGTTCTGCTCCGTAAAGCATTCAGCGCGTTTGGATGGTATAGTGCTGAGGGCTGATTACAAGGGGTCATTTCCCCCTGATGGCAATTGCTGCCTATTTCCGATTTGATTCCCGCTTCTCTAACTTTACACAGCCAATAGGCCAAGGGAAGGGCAGCCACCCACACAACATTTTAGTCTCTGGGGGGCTAATAGGAAAGGAGCCTTTTCCCCTGGTGATCTGTTTCCTTTGCAGGGTGGTGTAGTAGAAAGGACACTGAATTTGGCTTCACCACATTCTAGCTATGGCCTTTGGGCGTGTCGCTACACTATTTTCTGAGTCTCAGCTTGGTCGGCTTGCTCAGGTATAAAAAGGATGTAAAACACCCCAACTTAAGATTACTTTGAGAGTGACATAAGATGAAAACGACATGAAGATTCTTGTGAATGATAAAGCAATATGTAATGTTGATTACATAACATGAAAAATAATACAGTAGAAGGAAGTACTTAGAATTTCAATGAAATGCTTGAAAATCACTGGGCAGGATTCATACTTTTCCCCAGGAGACGGAGGAAATAGAAGGTGAGTGTATGAAAACACTGGTCTTGAGTGGAGAGAGCTCACTCTGTGCCAAATCTGTCTCCTGAAGTAACCATGAGACTATTAGCAGCTAGCTAAATATGGATGGCCAGGCTGAAAGGACGGTGGTTGGTAGAGAATGTGCATCTACCAAACTCATATCTCCAAGCAACTAGGCTTTCTCCCTCTCTGAATTGCCAAAATTCTCCCATCATCGATAATCCACATCCCCACTACTACTAGACTGTGAGTATTTGCATAAAGCTCCTATCCTACTACCTATTTATTCACAAGCATTCATGTACAGCTCCATGGGGGATAGAAAGAATTTGGAACTTCGGCTTATAGTTTTGCATTATCCACAAATGTTGCTTGTGGCAGTCTGTTTATTCCCATTGCCTCCCACCTACCTGTGTCTGTGTTGTGAAGCATTCAGGCATGGTCATTATCCTTAAGGAGCTTGTAACTTCATGGGGAGAACAGGGACACATACACACCACCATCTGCCAGTGCCTTAAGTTAGAATCCTGGCATTGCCTTCTACACACCCTTCTTCCTCACATCTCTCATTTCATCGGTGACCACACTGTCTCAGGCTGGCCTCCTCCTGCCTCTTATATTCCCAGCCACTTTGTTAGAACCTTAGTTTAGGCCCCACCTGGAATGCTTCTTTCGACTCCTCCTCCATGCAGCCTTCTTTGGTTCTCTTCCTTGCCTCTGCAGAGTTGGCAGGCTCACCTCTGTCATTATTGTGTGCTACTCTATCCTTAATAAGAGCACTTTTTTTTTTCCTGGCCTGGGGTGCCCCAGTGTGTAGCACACGGCCCAGCACATAGTAGGCCCACAATAGATACCAACAATGAAAGGTAACACGTGCCAAGTACCAAGTGATGAAAACAGACAAGATCCTGAGAGTTCAGAAAGGATCATGCTGGCAGGGTGGCCTGAGCAGGGTGGCTGGAAGAAGGGCCTCATCTCGAGATGCCAGCAGAGGCACTGATTTCTCCTTTCCCATTGCCCCACTCAGTCGTGCCATCCAGTCCCACCATGGCCTCCTCCACAAGCCTCCCCTCCAACTGCAGCAGCTCCTCGGGCATCTTCTCCTTCTCACCAGCCAACATGGTCTCAGCCGTGAAACAGAAGAGTGCTTTTGCGCCAGTCGTCAGACCCCAGACCTCCCCGCCTCCCACCTGCACCAGCACCAATGGGAACAGCCTGCAAGGTAAGCCCCACCCAGGCCAACAGAATGCCCAGACTTCACCCTCCCAGGGCCCAAAGCCGATGCGTCACTGGTGTGAGGGGATCAGCCTTGGGCCAGCCTGCTTCTCTCTGCCCTCCTTTCTTTTGTTCTTTTGTGTTCACTGTCCTTGGCCCTGGGCCCTGGCCCCCTAGCCCCATGTATCTCTCCTCTACTGGAGTTGCCTGAGCAGTTCTCTTTCAACTCCAGCAATTCTGCTCAGGCCCGGGATTTGCTTGAGAATACTGTTTCCACTTACTAATGTCATCATTTCTCTTTTCTCCTCTTTCATTCCCTGTGGTCGCCATAATCAGACCAGTCTTTTGTGGACTCTAGCAAGTTCTCCACTGCAGGGTCTCTCCCGGGACTGGCATTCTCCTGAAGTAGGTCACTCAACCTTCCCTTCCTGTTGCCTGTGTCAGAGTGAACGTGTGTGGGGTTGATCATGGGGAGTGGGTGAGCCATGGCCTGACCAGAGTCCTGAGGTTAGAGCATTATAGACCAGAGGCCCAATACTGAATACTGAGAACAGATCCCCCAAAATGTGACTGGAGTATTCTGGGTCATATTAAAATTGTTCAGTTTTGGTCCCCATCATGGAATATGGGAAATAAGAGTCACCAAGAATTGAGATGATCTCTCTATTCATTGAAGGGGGGGAACCCACCTTTTAAAAAAGGATCCACTGTGTCTTACATTTTTGTTGTGTTCTGGTACCGTTGAGCTGCACAAGTTCATTCATCCCTCATAGCAGGCACATGTGTTGGGCATTCAAAGCCCCTACTTAATAGATCAGAAAACTCAAGGTTAGGGAAATTATGAAATTGCTTGATTTCTGGCAGTATTGTGTGGCCGAAGCTGGCTTCAAACTCAGGCTCCAAAATTCATCTCCTCTTTCCATCTCCCAAGCACTTTATTACTCAGAGGGGGTAAAAAGGATGCATCCGAGATTCCTAAGGCATCGCAGGGAAATAAGATCAATAAAATAATCAGCTGCCATTTATTTAGCACTGAACCTTGTGTCAGGCGCTGTGCTAAGCACTGAGCATGCTTTATCTTACTTAATCCTAACAACTTCCTGGTGAAATATGAGGATATTATGATCTCCATTGTACAGATGATAAAACTGAAACTTAAGGAGAGTAAACACCTGCCTGAAGACACAGCCCATAAATGGTGGAGATGAATATAAACCCCAGCTGAGTCTGCACCCCTAACCCCTAGCCTACACAGCTCCCCACAGTGCTTTCCTTCATTGGTTGTCATGCCTTCTTCACTGATGGAGGTCAGCCATGGGAGTCGAGAGGGGTCAGGAGGGTGGCACACCCATCTGGGATTTCTCAGCCCTGTTTCTTACCTATATGTATATTATGTATATGTATGTTATGTGTATTTGTATTATTTATGTTATTTATACAGAGTATCCATGTGCTGGGTACTGAAGGCTTTATATTGATATAATCTTATATTGATTTTTCCAAAGACACTATGAAGTCAGTACTTCTCCCTTTATATAAGTGGGTAAATCCAGGCCCAGTTTGCTCAAGGTCACATAGTTATAACTAACATAGCCAAAATTGAGCCCAAACTGTGTGACTCCAGAGCTTCTAATCACTCTGCCTTTCTGACTCCATACAGGCTCTGCTAAACATTCTTCAGAAACCTGCTGGCAAATCTGCCCAGCACAGCCAAAGTCATGCCCAGTAAAACATGCTGGTGTCCCTCCCTTGAACATGCATTGGCAAAGCCATCTTGGAGGGCAGAGGAAAAGAATCTGACTGTGGAACGACATTTCAGACAGCATTATTCACAGTGGGTCATGGCCACCCCTACAAAGGGGAGCTACCCATTCATACAAACCTGACTCTTTTTCAGCTAAAAATAATGCTCTGTCACCCTCAGTACACCTCTCCTGGAAAACTAAGGATATAATCCTTAAGTATAACTTCTAGTTTAAATAAGGATAAAACATATGAAAGCAGAAATCAGCCATTCTTGAATTGCTTATCACAACCCTCATTAAACATAGATTTGATATCAAAATAAGATATAATGGGATTTGTAATCAGCAGCTGACAGGTGGTGGTTGAGAGGAAAAGGCCCATAGTTCTTGGAGGGTCAGGATCTGTTATCACTGGCCAGCAGTGACCTAAGCAGGTAACCCTTATGCGAGACCAGGTCTCTTCCTGCCTTGTGGACCAAGCAGAGAGCAGGGAAGGACTGAAAACAGGGACTCAGTCCAGACTGCAGAATGTCCTGGACTTGGGGGACATCTTTCTGGTAGTGTCTGTATGGCGGGAGGTGTATGCGTGTGCGCACACACATGCACACATGCACACATGCATCACAGGTGCTCTTAAGTAACAACGAAATGGCATCAAGACAGGGTCCCATACAGAGTTTGTTCATTTGGTATCTAGGGCATTCCTAATCCAAGTCTGCACAGGTTCCCAAAGTACAGAGACTGTTCCCCTTGTTCTGACAAGCAGCCGAATCGCCATCTCTCTGTCCCATTTCTCACTCAAGGCTGCACAGTGGCGAGGGTTTGAGGTGAAATTCAGGGCCACACTTTGTGCTGGATTTGCTGTTGTGAATGACATTGCCCTTTCGTTCTAATTGAGCATGTGTCCAGCAGACTCTTTCTGCTGCTTTTTTCTCCCAATACAGTCACGTACCAAACATCCCTACCTTTGAGGAGTGGCAGGGGAGGAAGTATTAGTAGATAGATTAAAGTCAAATTAACTGACACAATTTTCTTCTCAGCTGTCGTGTCCTTCTTCCTGCCCACTACTCTCCCAACCACCCCGCTTCCCAGGGCCCGCGTGCCTGGAATTGCTCCTTGACCCTCTGTCCACAGTGCCTGTGGCCTGACGGGCGCCGCACCACCAAGAAACTCCCGCCTGAGGTCTCCAAATCTCCTCTGACAAAAGGGACACTGGGGTGTGTGCTCCTAGACCTGTAACTGGAGAATGACCTCATCGTTAGCTTTCTAAACTCTGCTCTTCTGTGGAGAAAGGGCATAGACGGGTTACAAAACGGGGGTGGTGAGAGCCATCCTCCTCCTCCTTTTCATTGTTATAGCAATTTCATTTGGACCCACCTAGTTCGGAACTGTGATCATTAAGCCAGGGCAAGTGAAGAAAAGAAGAGTTGGTTAAGCAACTGGACCAAAATAAACAAGATCGGAGGTGACATGTTTAGGCTCTTGAGGGTTTTATTTATTTATTTTTTAATGTTTATTTTTGAGAGAGAGAGAGACCAACAGAGTGTGAGCCAGGCAGGGGCAGAGAGAGAGAGAGGGAGACACAGAATACAAAGCAGGCTCCAGGCTCCAAGCTGTCAGCACAGAATCCGATGTGGGGTTCAAACTCACGAACTGTAAGATCATGACCTGAGCTGAAGTCAGGACCCTTAACCATCTGAGCCACCCAGGTGCCCCTGTTGAGGGTTTTAAAGACCTGTGTTCTTCTAACTACCATGCTACTGATTGTACTGTCTGTGTGTGTGTGTGTGTGTGTGTGTGTGTGTGTGCGTGTGTTTTCTTTTTGCCAATTTCTTAAAGGCCTTTTCCCAGCAGCCCTGTCAGGGCCTCCTCTAGTGACCGTGTGAATGTTTATTCCCCAACGAACATGCATTGCAGTCTTCCATGATGGTGATGACAATGGTCACAGTTACTGACGTGGGTGAGGGGAGGCTTGTTCGCAGCCCGACTTCTGCATTAATATCAGGTATTCTTCCCAGCCACCCTTGGTGTAGGCTGCTCCTTGTCCTCATTCTACAGACGCAGAAACCAAGCCTTAGAGCCAACATGGCTCATCCAGAGTTACACAGCTAGCAGACTGGAAGAGCCTGGGGTTAACACCCGGCAGACCGATTTGCTGTGTAAGCCCCTATGCTATGTGGCCATACTATAGTGAAGCCACTGGGTGAGGACCGTGTGGACTACAGAATCCTGACCTTAAAATCTTTCCCTGGGTAAAGGAAACAACACCACAGTAAAGCAGGCAGATCTGTCTGGGAGAGGCAGGGCACCCACCTGTGGAAGTTCAGAGGAAGGAAATATCAGGGAGAATTCAGAACAGCCTCATGGAGAAGGGTGCCATTGAGCTGGACTTTGGAGAAGGGGCAAGGGGGACTCAGGCAGAGGGAGTTGGGGAGGGGACATCATGTTAGGCAGAGGATTAAAGATAATTGGAGCCAAAGAGTAATGTGCAGTAACCAGCAAGCCACCCAGCATCCTGGGCCCAGGGACCCAGAAGTAAGGATGAGGTTGAGCAGGGAAGTTATAAACTCCATTCTTTACAAAGATTTTATAATTCACAGTTCCTACTGCAATTCCAACTGGCTTTCTTTACCAGGTAGATAAAACCTTGGACACCTTGCCATAAGCCTGAGAAATATTTTTTAGGATACAGCAAATCTTATCTCAGCACTTCTGGGGTCTCAGAAGATTTACTGTTAAAAAAGTTCAAACGTTGTGGTCAAGCAAACCTAGAAAGTGGTGCTTCCTGAATCCCTGTCTTGGAAAGCCACAATGTACCTAAGTTTATTAAAAGCTCTGAGACATCCTGCAGTTAAACAACAACAAAAAATAGTGTTCTATTTAGTGCTTTAAACTTATTTGCAGGGCACCTGGGTGGCTCAGTCGGTTGAGCGTCCGACTTCAGCTCAGGTCATGATCTCATTCATGGTTTCGAGGCCCACATTGGGCTCTGTGCTGGCAGCTCAGAGCCTGGAGTCTGCTTCAGATTCTGTGTCTCCCCTTCTCTCTACCTCTCCCTGCTCAAGCTCGGTCTCTCTCTCTCTCTCAAAACAAATAAATGTTAAAAATTTTTAAAAAAACTTATTTGCCCAGAGAACCCTTTTCCAAATGTTAAGACCAATTAATATCCCATGAAAAACTTTGGAAAAACGTGGTTATATTTTGGATTTAAAGAGAAAATGCAGAGACATCTTCTTCCCTTCCTATCTGGGTTAAGTCATTGATGAATACTGATCCTGACTCCCCAGGTGTGTCTGTTTTCATAGGTCAAAGGTTTGAGTGACCCACTCTGACCAGCCATTGTCCTGGAGAGGTCCTCTCCCTTCCCCTAAAGCTTATGCTCCCTGGAGCATGGCTTCTGTGCAATTTCAGGCCTCAGAGGACTTCATTAATCAAGAGAGAGGCAGCCCCAAGGAGGCTGTCAACATGCGATTGGACCTCCCCCCAGTGTAGTGATTTTAAACCCTAACCATGTCCTGGACAGCTCTGCAGTGAAAAATTAAAAACAAAAAACCAGAGTGATTTCACAAAAATTATACCCACGCACTGAATTTTTCTTTCCACATCTTATTATAGCTCAGGCTGGGCAGCCCTACCTGACTCTAGATATCTTGCAGTCCCACAGCGATCTCGTGGAATTGTCATTTGCTCCGTGTACATGCTCAATTTGTGCAAGATATTCCCCCTATTCTGTTCTTGATTAGCTCATGATTCCTACACATGTGGTGGTTCGAGGAAGATCACATTCCACTCTCACTCCAAACTCTCCCAGTTCTGCAAAACTTTGCATTTTGTCTTCGTTCTTATCAAAATGTGAAAGCCATAATGAAAAATGCGTGGGCTTGCAAACCAATAGTTTTCGGAGCTTCTGTCAGAGAACATGGTCACCCTGCTGCTGGGGAAAATGGCGGGCCTGATGATGTCGGTCTGATGATGTCGTGTGTTGTGTGGCATGTGTTACTCCCTGACACTGTTGTGTCCTCATGGAAATCTTCATGGGCCCCACTTGGGCGAGTCGGTGTGCCAACGGCTTTTCTGGAACATTTCAAACACCCCATCCCTCTCACCCACATAAGTAATCTTGACGATTGCATCACAGACACAGGACAAACAGCCCCTGTAAGCCCAGGAGCTTCCCTGCAGTCATGCAGTGGGATTACTTTACGAAAAGGTCTCTTCAGAGGTAGAGCAGCTCACAGACTACAAACGGTGATCCTTTCCTAAAACTTATTCATCAAGAGGTGTTCTGCATCTGGAGTTTAGGAAGTCACAGATGAGCCTGGGGTGCCGTGAACCCAGTGTCACGTGCAGAGTGCTGGGTGCAGGGATCTCTTCTTCTGGAGAGAGACTCCGTGGCGTCCACCAGACTCTAAGAGAAATCTGAGGTCCAGCACAGGCGAGGTAGGGAAGCAAGGACAGACCAGGTCTCCCCTTAGATGCTCTCCAATATGCCTGTTTGTTTTTAATTTTAATTATTTGCTAACATATATAAACTGGACTGTTTTGTGTTTTAAAACATTCAGATCTCCATCTCCTCTTGAAAGAATCTAGAAGAGCTGGTGGCTGTGAGCAGGCATTTCTGCACAGCAGCTTTGGGGAAGCCCACTCTAAAAAAGGCGTGCCCTTGCCAGTCACCTCGGTCCCTACCAGGGCACATGGCTCACTTAGTTCCCAATCGGGGCCCCCAGGGCGCTGGAGTCTGCAACCCCTGTCATCCAGATTAAGAAGCACTGTTAGCTGTGGACTAGCACATCAGTTAGCTTTGCTTTATAACTTTTAATGGGGCCCTAGTGGGGGTTTAATCTAATTAATCTAGCACACTATTCAGGTACAAACACTGCTAGATCTTTATTTTCTTTTTCTTCTGGCCATCCAGAATTTGATTAAAAAAAAAAACAAAACTGATGTTTTCAGGGCCCAATTAATAAACGTTAGCCAAGCCCCACCGACCAAATCAGCAGGCAGTTTGTCAGTTCTCTGCTTTGCTTTACATCATATTGACGCTGCCCGAACTACCTGGCTGTGTCATAGGGGACCACCCTTTAATGCCAGGCATGCAGAGTAGATTTTGGTGGAAGGTGAAAGTAAGATTTGCTTCTCTTGCCAGAGGCTTGGAACTCCCACAGAAAGACCTGTCTTTAATAAGGGTGCTGGGACCCACCTCCAGCCTGGATGAAAGACCCTTAGGGAGGCCGAGCCACACTGAGCTGTCACCTCGCACAGACCCTCCGCCCCCTTTCCTTTGGAGCTACAGCATCTTGAAGTTTCAAGTTAAGGCTTGGGTTGAAAATCTGATCTCCCTGTTCCAGTCAGATCTAGGGCTCACTTGAATCTTAGGGGGACTACTTTTGCAACTGATCTCGAATCTTTGGGGGTTTAAGTTGGTCTGCATTTGGCAAGAGACGCTTCCTGTTTCTAAGAAAAATGGCTTAGGAGGGCTTACGAAAAAGACTCCGGGAGCTTTTGGACTGCAGAACAGCTCTTGCAAAACAACATTTGGATGATTTACGTGTATATGAATCAGAAACATGTGGATTAAATTTCCCTGTGAATACAGATGGGTTTAAAAATTAACGGAAAAAGTGTTTGGCAAAAAATACATTTTTTAATTGAATTTACCATGTTGGGTGGGGGAGGGGAAACCGGAGGGGTGTGGTGTGGGGGCTGCAGGGCTCAGAGCCTCACCTAGCCTCCTCCCTGTGTCTGCGCCAGGACTTGTGGTCATTGGGGTTTGCTTTAAAAAAGGCATATTCTTCTGGACATGAGAGTTGGGACACGAAGAGAACCACTTCCTAGGCTCGGTCATCACTGAGAAGGACATCAAATTAAATTTAGAATTGCCAATCAAAAGAAAGCAAAGACTTTCTCTCTCATCTTTGGAAGCAAAAGATGGCTGCCCCTCGCTTCTAATACACCCATCTCTCTTACCCCAACATATTTCAAAGTTGCCATACTGTTTTAACTTTCTTATAGACATCCCTTTATTCCTCATGCTCATCATATGAGGTATGCTGTATGGGGCGGTGTCTATTTGACGTAAGAGGAAACACAGCCCAGAGATGTTAAACCAGTAGCATGAGGTCACAGAGCTAGTTTGGCGCCAGAAAGGATGGGTTAAAAGTAATAGGAGCTAACCTATATGAGGTCTGCAGTAGGGGCTGATGCTGGGCCAACCACCTCACATATGTTATTTTATTTAAATCTCCAACAACCCTAAAAATATCGCTGCCCTTACAAATACCATTAACTACATTTTCTAGCTGAGGAAGCAGAGGTTCAAGGGAACAAGTAACTGCCTCTGAGAGATGTACTCAGAAAGCAGGAAAGCCAGAGGGAGAACACTGGCCTATCGGATTCCATGCTTTTCTAAATACCACTGTGTGCGGGCTTCTAACTCGGAACACTTCGAAAGATTTTTTGATTACCCCAAACTGATTTCGTTTCCCCCAGGATCTCGCTCCAGCTTTCCTAGGCTATAATTTTCTAGGAACGTGGTCAGACCATTCCAGAACCTTGAGTGAAGCAGCAGTATAGGAGACATGCTGCAGGTTCATGCAAACCCGTCTTCCCTCCTCCCGCACACTTTCTCCCAGCTTCCTACTCCCTGCAGAACAAGGCCTGGGGTGGCTGGCTCTTCCTTCTCCCGGGTACGAGGGCTGAAATGTAGGCATTCAGATTGCTGTTCTAGGATTCAGTCTTTGCCAATACAGAGCACAGAGCCGTGGGATGAACTGACTTTTTATTTTATATTATAGAACTCATGGGGAGGGGCAAAAAGAGTGACAAATTGAAAATTCTCACTAGTTTGCAAAGTTTGGGGCTGCAACTTGCCCAGCGGTATTTAAACTCTGCAACTTTCCAGTTACGTTTTAACATTGAAATCAGATTTGGATGGATGTTTAGCATCTTCTGTTCTGTTAAAGACACACTCACAGGCTGACATATTATCATTTTTAATAAAGTACATGTATATTTTATAACAAAAACTCATTCCAGGGAAGATGAGAGCACATTTGTGACTAATATTCAACCAACATAGTGGTGTGTGGGTGTTTTTTCCCATCACTTTTTTTTTCTCAGTGAAAATTTTGGATGCAAAACCATTGACTTTTGTCTTCTTTTTCCACAGCGATATCTGGCATGATCGTTCCTCCCATGTGAAAGAATTGCCTTGAAGAATTTTATTAATGAAGAGGTTGGATTCTGCTACAGAGAGTAATCTGATACAAGTCCCCAAGTGGAACTTTTAACTCAGGCCTTTTTAAGAGGAATCACAATAACTGCAGATTTTTAAACAAACAATATCACCGACCTTGCAAATACTGAAATTGGAAGGGATCTGCAAGTGCAGAGTGTTGGTTAAAAGTTGTACCTCCCAAGTATTTGGGGGATATATTTATTCTGTGTTGATAAAAGCAAATCCACTTTTCTTTTTCTTTCTTTTTTTTTTTTAAGCTTAACTCTGCAATCATTTGTCTTTTATAAACCATAAAGCTGTATACAAGGGACACTATAAATAAGACTCCATGTTTTAATTTATGATGTTTTTAAAGCTGTGTAAAGGGAGAATGAAGTGGTGATATTTACAAAAAAAGTTAAAAAAAAAGAAAAAAAGAAAAAAGAAAAAAAAAAAGCTTGTATGGGACAGAATAGGAATGCCAGTTAGATTTTTTAGAAAACTAAGGGTCGGCTTTTGCGCCTTAAAGCATATCAATGGTAGTTAGCTCAGACAGTGCATTTTCAATATCTAACTTAACATGCCATCCCTTAGCAGTGCAAGCTTATTTATCTCTTTTGTATTGTTGTCTTAAGTAACTGTGTAAATAAATGCAGCCTGGAAAGTTAAAAAGTGATGTAAGTGATCACATTTTCCCCTTCTACTCAAAAATCCAGTGCCTCTAGACAGATTGTTAAAACTGCATATTTAAACCTGATATAATTCTCTCTTTTACTTGTGTCAACTTCTTCCGAAGCCAATGGCCTCTGGAGAGCTTGATGGCACACAGACTGTGTGAGAATCCCCTACGAGACTGCACGGAACAGGGTCCAGGCACAGAACTAGAATTCCATATTATGCCCTCCAGTCATCAAGCCAAATCCCACTCACATGCCGCCATTTGCAAGTTTAGAGTTTACTCCTCCTACATGCTGACTTCATACCAACCCTCCAAAAGCTGACAAAAGCAACATGGCAGGTATTTCGGATTTCCCATTTGAGATGACACCTCTATGGGTGACCCTCACCATTTGTAACATAATAGATTCGAGGGACAGGTTAAGTGCTTTGGAATTCAGAGTAAAAGGAAACTGGGAGAAAGGAGAAGGTTGAGAGCTCCAGAACATAGTTCTCTGTTCTGTGGAATTTTCGCTCTCATCATCTGGGAAGTGTTCTTAAAAGTAAGAATAAATAGCAAAGACGCAGCAAAGCTCTGAGGATGCGTTTGCCTGATATTTTTTTCTTTGCTGTTGTGTTTTGTATGTAGTTATAAATACTGTAGATTTTTTTGTGATTTTTGCCAAAGTCGTCGTTCTATTTATACATTTTAATGTCTTAAGACAGTTTTTCAATATCACAAAAAGATTTTACTGCATATTTTGCAAAGAAAAAAAAGCTCACTACCTTTAGCTTGCACATACTTGCAAAGTTAATTAAAAGGCTTTTTGTTTTAAAGGGGATTTTGTAAAATATCCATATAAATAATGTATTTATCTTTGGAATTTGTACATTGCTTTCCCCTTCTTCCTTTTCCTCCCACTCCCAGTTTATTTTATTGTGTACGTTTGCTATGTGAAAAGTGCGTATTTGTTTGGTCACCTACAGTGGTATTAGCTGTTTCAATGTGATTTTTAAACATTTCATTTATAGTTATTTTTAGTTTTGTTTTAAACCATGCTTCAATTTTTTTTAATTTCCACCCAAAAGCCATTGTCTATTTTTGTATTATTTGTAAGTTAAGAAGTTTTTTCCAATATATGGCAAAAAAAAAAATAGTAGCATATTATTCTTGTAGCGTTTAGTTCTGTAGATTAAAAAATGTATCCTTTGCTTTGGAAGCTTACAAAAAAAAAACCACAAAAACAAAAACCCTGATGCTGTTTTACTCTATTAATATGCATGGAATCTCTCCCTTTGGAGTGACGCATTTTGTGCATTGAATTTCGGGGAGAAACTTCATAGAAATCAATGAACATACTTTCTTTCTTAAGTCTGCTTGTATATTTCCTCTGTCTTTCACATAAATATAAACCAGCAGATTGGATGCCTTAACAATGCAAATCATATTCATTTCACTTGTACATTGTAACTGTGCACCAGAACTGTCAGTCATCACTAACATTCTAAGAAAAAAGAAAAAGAAAAAAGAAAAAAAAAAACAAAGAAATGGAAAAGCACAAAAGAACTGTTTTGTTACCTTAAGACAATGTAACT
Organism: Crocuta crocuta; assembly: GCF_008692635.1. Taxonomy (NCBI): domain Eukaryota; kingdom Metazoa; phylum Chordata; class Mammalia; order Carnivora; family Hyaenidae; genus Crocuta; species Crocuta crocuta. The sequence goes on along the minus strand of NW_027532679.1, from coordinate 3,847,922 downwards.
TTTTCTAGTAGAGCAAGAAATTTACAACAATGCTGCAACTGTGNGAAGGTGAGAAATAATAATAATGATGATTAATAATAATAAAAAAACTGGAAAATGTAAGCAAGGTGGACGCATTGCTTCTCGGTACTCAGAAAGGTTGTCTGAATTCGTGTGGTAAGCGCTGGCCTGAAGATGTATACAATTTAAAGCCATATTTTGTCTGGTGAGCCCCTTAACTGTTTGTGAAGGAACGGTCAGCCGGTGAGGTGTCCGGCTCAGACCCTGACAACAAACGCCACCCATCTGTCAGCCATGTGTAGCGGTTAGAACTTTTCTTGAAAGTCCAAAGAGCCTTTAAAATGTGTATAATTTGTATTCTGTTGCCTCTATTTATATTGATTAGATGAAAAGATGTTCTGGCCCTCTGACCCTCTTTCTTCGACACAAAACTTCTACAAGTAAAAGATGTTCCCCTAAATACAGAATATGGCTTTAAGAAGAAAAAGAAATAGAGAATTGAGATTTCAGTTTTGGGGGAAAAATACAGCTTCTGGATGACTGGATTGCCTAACACGCCCTGGCCTCACATTGTACTAGGATGCAGCTTAACGAAGTCATCTCTGAGTCTACTAACCTTTCACCTTCCTATCAAACTTTTTGAATAGACACACACTGTACAGTTCAATTGTTAGAGAACCTAACTACTGTAGAGATTGTTATAATTTTTTTTTTTGCAAAAATTCAAGCTGTAAAAACTTTTCAACTTTCACAATATTTAATTAAAGTTACTTCCTGTCTGTGATGGCAGCTTCTAGTTGTGTATTCATTTCAATAGTTCAGATGAGCTAAAGTCCAACATATGTAGAAGGTCTGTGTTTGCAATTACTCAGACCAATGTTGACACCCAGAGAAAAGAAATCTGGGTAGTCCTGGGACACCCGCTCTCTTTCTATGTAAATCCTTGGGGATTTGCCAATCTGGGATGCAAATTGCAGACGCATAGCGTACTGCTGCCCTCTGGCGGCAACAGATGGATGCGCATGTGTGCACACTGGCCCACAGAGGAGCGAGGAGCCAGGAGCCTCAATGATTGTACCAGCCACGCAGTGCGATCTCCCTGCAGTGACTGAACTGTGAGTCCAGGATCTGGCATTCTAGAATGCCATCCTCCGTGCTACGAGTCTGAACCAAGCCCTTCACACACAGCTGCTAATTAGTCCCAGTGAGCCTTATGGTCAATTAGGTACGTGCCCTGTCTCATTGATGAGGAGGCATGTGTGAACTCAGAACCTTCTATGATCTATAGCTTTAGATCCCTTGCGGATAAAACACTGTCTGTTGGATAAAACCAACCTTATCTGGAGTCAACCATTCCATAAACACCCAGTAGGCACCTTCTCCTGTAAAACGGTTTCACTTTAAATTCTATCAAAATTGTGAGTCTTTCCAATTGTTCCCCCAATACTTTCCCTGCTTTTGCAATTATTGGACATGATAAGGTTAATGATGCTTGTAAAAGGCCTCAAAAACTTAGCATATAAGCCATAGACCACAGAAACTTGATGACCAGAGCTAATAGGGCATCACACAACCACCATCTCGATCATTTGTGGTAGGTCTTGTTGATAGGCTTTTGCTCTAAATTAGAGCCCAACTGCAAGTAGTGAAAAAGTGTAATGAATTAAGTTAAAAAGTAGAGAAGTTGTCATCATTTACTTTAAAAGGAAATACATGTTGATTCATTTGGTCTTTTAGTATACATTTTTCGGAATTCTATATTAGATGCAGGTCCCTGTATTAGATATAGAAAATTAAAAAAAAAAAAAAGTCAACAAGAGTCCCCTGTCCCCAGGACACTCACAGTCTGAGACAAGGCAAATCTATACTCATAAAAGCAGTTTACAAAGTTTAGAGTGACACATGCATGTCACACTGCTCCACCGAGTAAAACAAACATCTACACCTTTACACACTGGCCTCCACTTTCCCTAAGGCCTATTTTTTGGAGCGTCCATTCACTCACTGTTTCACATACACTGTGAAGATGGACTATGCACTGGCACTAGGCGAGGTGCAGGAGATTCCACAGTGAGCGCAGTGACGCTGGTCCTGCCTTCATGCAGCTTGTAGTTGAGTGGGAAGCAGACATTAAGCAACTATACAAATACATACTAACAAACCCACAATGGCAATGAAGAAAAAGTCTAGAGTCCTCTGAAAGTACGTTACAGTGGGATCTGATTTAACCCGAAGGGCTGGGGAAGGTTTTCAGAGAAAGTGGCATTTGAGTGGAAATGTGACGGATTAGGTAACAGGGTAGGGCAGGCACCTTAGGCAGAGGGGGTGAAGGCACGTGTAAGGACCTGAGCTTCAGGGATGGATCTGTGCATTCAGAAACAGAAAGGCTTTGTGACTAGAGTATGCAGGCGTGCAGGATGACACTGCAGAACTTGGAAAATTCAATTCAGAACACATACTGAGCACCTGATGTGTGCTTGTTGGCACTGTACTAGATGCTATGATTCCTGCCCACAGGGCCCAAGTCTCAGCTCAGCTTGGCACATAAATTCTCAGCCCTGTGTCTGCTGGTAAACCAAGAGGGGGTGAGCTGGGGTAAAAACAGGGAGCCCCTCAGTTGCTCCCACATGGGAATATGGGCCCAGTGAGGTCCATCTTTCATTTTTCAAGAATGCTATATATATTATTGGATTTATTTTTGGTGTGAAACTTTCATTTTTTAAAAATGTTGTCATCTAATCCAAAAATAGTGTTTTAAAAACACTGCACTGGGCATACAAAATCCATGAGCCTCAAGAATGTTAGTTTGGGACTTCTGGCGAAAAGACAAGTTACTAAAGGAGATGTTTACACAGCCTGATCTGAGAGTCATAGTGATCTGCCCTATCCATGGAGATCAAGGAACACTGCAAAGAGGGAATGCCTGAGTGGTGTGAATAGGAGCTCTCTGAGCAGATAAGGGCAAGTAGACCATGGAAGGCCATGGTCAGTGCCTTTGATTATATGGGAAAAAAGTACCTAAAATTAATGGAAAACAACAGGGATATGGGAAAATGGAACATGTAATTGTAAAAAACAAAAACAAAAACAAAAAACAAAAACAAAAAACACTCTATGCTCTGCAGTGGCCACATTCAATGTGAAAATGTGTATGCCATTCTTCCCCCATCTCCTTTTGCCTTGCAGAGAACCCCTCCTGCATGAATCCACTTTTAGGTAGACTTCCGGAGAAGTCTTTCCGACACACCTTGCTTAGGGCTATGCCTGCCCTAGCATGCTTCATATCACCCACATTCTCGAGACCATTGCTCCTAGAAGTATTATTCTCTCTCCAAAATCATCAATTTCTCCTTACTCAGAAGTGCTTTCTTATCAGCCCACAATACAACCCCATTTTAAAGGACAGAAAAGAACTATTTGACCTCACTTTGGCTTCAGAGTGGCGTCTTTCTGCTCCCTGTTACAGCAAGTGTCCTCAGAGGATTTGTCTGAGTCTGTTGTCTTTTCTCCTTCATTTCTCTTCTTTTGTTATGTTATCCCTATGACAATGGCTGTTTACTGTAACCATGAGTGGTGGCCAGTCGCAGATGTTATAAACAGAGATCAAACGTGTATTTTAGAAGTATTCGTGGCCACAGAGAGAATGAGCTGAAGAGAGGCAGAGGGGAAATGGAGAATAGCTAAGGGGTCAGAGCACATTCAAAGCAAAGAATGAAGAGCTTGGACTAGGAGGGTGGAAAGGAAGAAAATAGATGGGATTAGAAGTGTTGAGCAGTGTGATTATAGTCAACAATAGTGTACTATATACTTCAAAGTTGCTAAGAGAGTAGATCTTATTTGTTCGCACCACAGAATGAAATGATAATTATGTGACATGATGGAGGTGTTAGCTAACACTATTGTAGTAATCGCATCGCAATATATAAATGTGGCACATTGTGTAATTTGAATTTACACAATGGTTTAGGTCAAATATACTCAATAATTTTTTTTAAACTGGAGAAATACTTAGGGGGAGAGAACTGCCAGGATTTGGCAACGGTTGCAATGTAGGAAATGAGGGGGGGAAAAGTCAAGATCAAACTCCATTTTCTGATTGCGGCAACTCCTATGAAAGATGTGGGGGATCTCTCGGGGTGGTTTCTTTGCTATGAAGCTGTGGAGTGGGGTGCTGAAATCCCTTCCTATTGTTCCCTTTGCTTTCCTTCCCTCTCCCAACCATGATCTTCTCCAGAGGCTTCTATATTTACATTAGGAATGAAATTCAGTTTCCGGAACTGGAAATATTTTGTTACTTTTTTTTTTTTAACTTAAGCATCAAGCAGTTTTATCTCTTTTCTCTGGAGAGTTATGCAGCAGTGGGACTGATTTTTATCTACTTGGCATACTTTTTTCCCACCGATTGTAGAATTTCCACATTCTATATTAAGAATGAAAGTTCCGAACCCTGGGATGAACCGCGGGCCTGAGGTCGGCTTTCTGCAGGAAATGTCTTGCACAGGGAATTGTGCTATAAGGAGAATCTACTATTCCAGAAAGAAGCAGTCAAAATGTCAACAAAAAGGAGGGCGTCCCATTGAAGTTGATTTGTTCCATAGGATAGATTTGGGTGGGATACTGGCAAGGATGGTAGCAGCCATAAAATGAAGGAATGAAAAGGGAAAAGAATTAGAACCAGCCAGTAGCCATGGCTTTCTCTAACACACTTACTCATTCAAGATATTCTTACTGAGGGCCTTCTTTGTGTCAGGCACTGTGCTAAGGGTCAGGGTTTGATTGTGTCTCAAATAGACACGTTTCCTTCCTCCATTACTGCCTGGGGAAGGTCCAATACGAATCAAACAATCACACTGACATATAATTTCACACCATGGTAAATGTTACTGTAACCCTAATATATCTGAGAGAGTATATAGCTCTACCTCGGCACACCTCCAAGCCTATGTCAACACCCAAATTTAGGTAGAAAGAAGTTGGATTTTCTTTATTCAAATACCTTAAAGACCATTAAAAATAATCTAAATGTAAAGTTCACAGCAATTCCTATTGATACTTGTCTTTACTAGTCTTTTCCTTACTTCTCACCTTATTCAGACAGTGGTTTCCTCAACCCAGGTGACAAAAAGCCTACTCTGAGTTTGCATGCTTTTTCTTTTTCCTTCCTCTCTTTGCCCATCTCTCTCGTTGCGTTGTTTTCAACTGTCGTTTCCCAGCAAGAAAATCTTTCCTCTTCAGTGGAGCTGGGGAAAGGGGAAGTATTGGGATAGCCAAATGTAATTCCCTTTGGCAGACTGTGGGAGGGGAGAGTCCATAAATACTTCCTTGTTAATGTTTGACCTGTTATATTCTAAGGGGAAAGGATAGAAAGCCATGAGCATATAGAGCAAGATGCAGTGTTGTGCTCATGCCTGAGAGCAGACCTGTGGGAGCAGGAGTTAGCAAAGCAAAGCTCGGAGCAGAGTGGAGACACCATTCTAAATGGAGGCAGCGGGTTGCCACAGAGTGGATAACTAAATGCATTCGATTTTCCCCCTCACAATGTTCCTCCTTTTCAGTTTACCACCTCCTTCCGTCATTTCCTTTTTTATTTTTATTTTTTATTATTTTTTAATGCTTTTATTTATTTCTGAGAGACAGACAGTGTGAACAGGGGAGGGTCAGAGAGAGAGGGAGACACAGAATCTGAAACGGTCTCCAGGCTCTGAGCTAGCCGTCAGCACAGAGCCCGATGCGGGGCTTGAACCCATGAACTGTGAGATCATGACCTGAGCTGAAGTCGGACGCTCAACCGACTGAGGCACCCAGGTGCCCTAATCATTTCCTGTTTTTGTTTTTTTTTTTAATTTTTTAATGTTTTATTTATTTCTAGGAGAGAGAGAGAGAGAGAGAGAGACAGCGTGAGGAGGGGAGGGTCAGAGAGAGAGGGAGTCACAGACTGAAACAGGCTCCAGGCTCTGAGCTGGCAGTCAGCACAGAGCCCGACGCGGGGCTCGAACCCACGAACCGCAAGATCATGACCTAAGCGAAAGTCGGACGCTTAACCGACTAAGCCACCCAGGCACCCCAATCATTTCCTGTTTTTAATGTGTTCCTACATTCCTCCCTTCATCTCCGTCTATGCGACCCTCCTCCTCAGTTGTTCACTGGTAGCTCTTCAAGCAGAGCCATTACTCTGTTTTTTCCCACATCTCTCTGGGTAGCCCCCTCCTTCTTTGCTGCCACTCCTACCTGCTTCATGAGAGTTTGTGCATGGAATTCTAGGGACATGGTCAACTTGTCTTCATCCTTTAAAAACAGCTACAACCAGCTGAAAGATTAGAGATCCCCAGTATTGCTCTTTATGATTCAAAAGTTAATATTCCTACCCTACACTTAATGCTCTAGAAACATCCAGAGCTCAATGTGCTCAACTTAAAAGGCAAATGTTGACTTTCATTTTTTTCTCAAGGACAGAATATTAAGATACACCCTCATGTCCAGAAAAATGCCAATTTGCTTTATTAAACTTAAGGTGAACCTAGAAGAGAATGTAAAAATTAACAGGGAAACGGTATAAATGGAAATTGGTATTCTTTTGTTGGGGGCCTACTTTTATATGAGATGATATTTTAGTAACTTTATAGACATTTGTTTGTTAAATTCTCAATGGTCATGTATTAAAAGTGTAATTATCCTCAATTAGAAGTGAATTACTCACCAACTTTGTACAAGGACAGAAGGTCCCCATTGGACCTTGAAGGGCACTTGTTTAAGACATATATGGACACAACAGTTGGTATATCTATGGAATGTATTAACTCGGTAATCGGTATATACTAAAAATGGCTTCAAAACAATCACTCAAGTTTTCTAATCCGCTAAATGAAGTGACAATAATAGTATTTATCTTAAAAGATATCTAAAAAGATGATGTTGGGGCGCCTGGGTGGCTTAGTCGGTTAAGCGTCCGACTTTCGCTTAGGTCATGATCTCGCGGTTCGTGGGTTCGAGCCCCGCGTCGGGTTCTGTGCTGACTGCCAGCTCAGAGCCTGGAGCCTGTTTCAGTCTGTGACTCCCTCTCTCTCTGACCCTCCCTTGCTCACGCTGTCTCTCTCTCTCTCCTAGAAATAAATAAAACATTAAAAAAAAAAAGATGATGTTAAGTAAATAAGGCACACCATGAGTTATCATTCAGTGTCTGGTGCATATCAGCCTCTCTGTGAGTATTGGAAATTGTGATCCCAGTATGTGCATGTATTTGTGTGTTGAGATATATGGATATATCATACTAAATTTAACTGATCTCAGAATGATAGACATTAAGTTATTTCTTAATATTATACACAACATTATGCTAAGTTTCTGAAAGTGAGAAATCCTTCCTTGCTTGCCCTTTTAGAAATGATTAAAGAGTAAAAAGAAAAGTTCCCCAGAAGGCAGAGTCAAGAGTTGTAGAATCTACTTCAAGGAAGCAGAATGTGGACGGAGTAAAGTTTCCCAACCCATTTATGTTGGGCTAGCCATGTGACTTTCTTGGGCCAATGGGATGTTAATGGACCCGATGTGTGTGGAGGCCACGTGGCTTGCTCAGGATGCCTTTGGTCTGGCAGTATTATTGTGACAACAGCTGACACAGCAAGTTCTGCTCTTGGATAGAACTTGGACCATATTACCCTAATTGACCTTGAATATCCACAGCTCATTATGTGCTAATGCAGCTCCTTTTAGTCATTTTCTCTGACACCACCTCTTACTATTTTCTTCATAAGTCTTTTCTTTCTCTGGAGTTATCTCATTTACATATTTGTAAGTATTTTTATTTACTTCCATATCTGAGTGCCTAGAACTGTACTTGGCTCACAGCAATAATGAATAGATGCCCTTTGATTTAAAGGTCCCTTCTCTCTCAAAGATTCTATTATTCTTACAAGCTTAGGTTACATTGGGGATATTATGGAGACATTTGGTTTCTGTTTTCAATAATGCTTCAAAATATTGATATAATTCATGTAAAGGGCATCTTTGATCTGGAAAAGTTATAAATAATTGGGAAGATCCATATTTTATAAGCTCTAATTTAATGATATCTGGACAATAGCAGAAAGTAGAATCATTTCTCCACAATGATTTAGGAAAGTAAGTAATCTGAGAGACAAAAAGGTTTTTTGCTTGAGTTGTGATGAGCAAGAGGACTACAGCATTAATTCTAGTATATTCATCTTTAACGTTTTGATTGTTTATTAGGCTGTCTATAGACAGCAAAATAAACATTTTTGTACATGACAGAAATTGATGAGATCAAAATGAGGTCCCATAAGATAAAGCTCAGTTATAAGGAATAAAACCCAAGAAATGCCAAGCTTTATTCCTCAATAGCCCTCAGTGCACCTCTGCATTTTTTGGTCCATGGAGATCTCTCAGGATTGAGTTGATTCCTTTATTCATTCAACAGACACTATGGTGCTGGGGAAACCATGGTGAGCAAAGCCAGAAGTTGTCTTTGCCTTTTAGGAACTTTTTGTCCAGTGGGACAGGTGTGTGTGCGTGTGTGTGTGTGTGTGTGTGTGTGTGTGTGTGAGATAACTGTTCTGAAGGCTTTATAGGGGATGGAAAACCAGAAGATCATCTAGTTAGATACCTGACTTTGTTTGGAATACTAAGGAAGTCTTCCCCTGAGAAAATGGTGTTCACGCTGAGATCTGAAGGATGAATAAGGCAAGAAAGAACATTAAAGAGAGAGTTTTTATCATATGCATTGGGCCTGAAATAGATCAGTGTGTTTGGAGCAAGGGAAAGAAGTGAAAGATGAGGCCAGATAGACAGCAAGACCCAGACCATGCAGAGCCTGGTGCTCGTCAGGAAGGGGTTTGATGTTTATCTAAGGAGTTAAAGGAAGCCATTAAAAGGTTGACTGAGAGATTTGTCGAGCAGCTTCCAAGAGACTCAGGTAGACATTGCTGACAAATATTGGGGAACACTTGGAAGACAGTTCTCAAATAACTCTCCTTCCACTAGTGAGCACTTGTGGATTGGAACATAACAGGGTTCTATTTACCTCATTGTGCCCAGGATGCCATGTGTCAACTTGTAATAGTTGGTTCACCTTTACCTTTCCACAAAGCCCGTTATATTTTAAACAATACCCATCAGATCTCTTAAGGCTTGATATTTATTTTATTTCAACTATCATTCTTTTTTGTCAAGTGTAGTCTCACGCACAGCAGGTGAACCTTAATGCTTTAAGGAATAAATAGAAAACTGACGGGCTCACACCCATTAGCTAATGGATTACTAAGCAAAAGGGACTACATTCCACCCCAGTGCACTTAGCCCAGGGTTGCTGGGAATTTTAAAGACTCGAAGCTAATGCTTCATGGGCCCAAGGGAAAGGAGCTCAAACTCAAATATGGCTCCTTTGATAGACAGGTAAATGAATGTGGCTATCATTATGTAATCACACAACTTAGGAGTTATTTATTATCGACTGCACAACACATTCTAGGAACGTATGGGAGGCATTTGACTTGCCACCTTGGTCTGTTTGTTGGCTACAACCTGGCAGACGGAAAGACCCTGTTGGGAGATTCCCAGCCATCTTGCCTGTACTGACTCCATCGGTGTCCCAATATTTCATGGGAAAATATGTGAGGAAAAGCAGGCTATTTTAAACACATCTCTTTGAAGTAAAGGTGTGTGACATTCTCTTATCTGGAATGCTCCACATCTTTGTAAATTAGCCACCTTGCATGTTGTGCCGAGACCTTTCCACAGACTTTAGTCACTTGTCTCAGATATATGTGTCTCATTAGCATCTAAGCAATGCAATCGCTTTTTTATCCCGAATCTCATGATTTTATTGGGCTATTAAGAGCTTGATTTGTGGGCAGCGGGAACAGCAAAAGAACTCATGCCATTGATCACGTTATCCAGGAGGTGCCCAGCCAAATGAAGAAACCAGAAAGTGCAGCCCCAGAAACACGCAGGGTGAGGTGGGGACAGCCCGCCCAGTGACACGCCCGCTTTCAGAGCTCCAGCCCATATACACCCCCGCCTCCCAAAGCTATGGCCGCATAATAGCCCTAGAGTCCTTCATTTGGTGGATCAGGAGCGAGGGGGAGGAAGGGACTGAATATTACCCGCTTTCAAGGGAGATTCTCGACATGTTCGTGGTTTCAGGAAAAGGGACCAAAAACATAGTAAAAGAACCACTAAACTATGTCCAGTCTACTTCAGGGACATCAGCAACTAACGATCAACCTTTTGATCTTTGCTCTGATTCAAGGCCAAAGAATCACAAGCCCTTAGCATCAAAAGGCATAACCTTAGAGATTCGTTTTCTAATGCTGTCACTTACAGCATTAGCATTCTGAAGAGCTTCAGAAAGGGGCAGCGTTATGTCTAACGTCACACAGCAAGGGCAGAGCTGGCAACGGAAGTCCCCGTCTGTACCCCTAGTACAAGAGCCATCGTTCTCATTCCCTTTTTGTGCCACCCTCATGCCTGGGGCAAGGGAAACAAAGATTCGCAAGGAGGATTTGTGAAGGAAGAGTTGAATAAAAAAAAAAAAATACCCTCTTCTTTTTGAGGACTTCTTGTAAAATGTCTAAGAAATATTCAAACATGTCATTTTTAGAAAGGGCATCACTTTCTAATTTCTGAAGTCAATTTGACGATCCACACAGTAATGTATGGACAGAATTCTCTGCAAGGATCAGGGGAAATTAATTAGCAAACACACAAAGCCAAGTTCCTTCCTCCCAGCACTCACTCCTTCTGATGCGATGAGCTCTCCTAGAGAAGTCTGGAAGTTAGGAAATGCTTGCAGCTATACAGGCAAGAGACAGGGGCCCTTCCTGACTGCATTTCTGTATCTCTTCATATTCTGCTCCCCATTAGCAGCAAGTGTGGTCTCTGTAAGTCTCAAATCAGATCTTAAAACCTTTCAATAGCTTCCCACCACTTAGACCGAAACATCTGTCTCTTCTATAAGGCCTTACACAATTAAAGCCTTGCTTAGCACTCCAACCACAGCTCATACCCTTTTCCCATTGGCCCATTTGGTCCGAGCGATAAGCCATGCCCTTTCCCACCACAGGACCTTTGCACTTACTCTTTCCTCCGCACACAAGGATGTTTTTCTTTGTGTGTCTCATACCTTCTTATCCTTTAGGGCTTGACTCACATGTCACTTTCTCAAATGTGCTGTTTGAATCCCATAAATCCTAACCCTTCTCCAATCCAGACGTGCCTTGCCCCAAACTCCTGTGTTTCTTTGTTCTTAGCCCAAGCTCTGCTTATTTTATATGCTTATTTACTGTTTGCTTCTACCTCCCATTAGAATGCAGGCAGCACAGGGGCAAAGCCATGTCCATATCACATCCTCAGCAAATGTTATAGTGCCCGGTACAACATCAGTATTAGGAAGTATTTGGGGAGGAATGAAAAAATGATCCTATCCTGGGAACAGAGCAGAACAGGGGTTATAATTTCTATTTTGCATAAAGAAACTGACGCTCGTCACTTGCCCAGGTGGACCAAGAGCTGTAGCTTATTTTTCCAGGACTCGCGGGTACTGGGTGATGCTTGGCAGGGCTTTCTCAGAGGATGCTGGAATGGGCCACTGTGGAGGTCAGGAAGCAAGGCAGAAGCCCCCACCCCCAGAGTTTTCCGGAGACTTCTTGAGTCTCTGACCAGCTGGTGACTCCTCCTCTTCCCTCTTCAATTTGTACAAGGCCACTGAGCTGTCTGGTCAGTGCAGATCTGATTCCAAAGCTTGGGTTTCCTATCACAATGAGAACTGGCCATGTGAGTGCCTGAAAGACTTCAGAGGAACTGCTTGGTAAGAAGATCCTAGTCATCATGAAGTAGGTACACTGCTGACGTTGGCCCTCGATAGAAAAGATAGCTGAACAGTCTTGAAGCAAAGGGCAGGTTCATTAAGCTGTCTAATACTAATACTGATACTAATACTAATACTAATGCTAATACTAAAAAAGTACAGATCGTTGATTTAACAGTTAGCAGTACAATTTTTTTCATTCAGATGTCCCCCTCCACATATCATTCCCCACACTGGTCCAGGTCACAAATTCATAAAATGTTGTGATAGGACACAAAGAAAATAAAAGTTTCTCAGGCTTCTGTGCTCCACAAGCCCTTAGGAAAACGAAGATTGCGGCCATTCACAAAACATTTGGGAAAGGCCTCATGAATAGACCAAGGGGTCTTGGGAGAATTGAGCTCCTTGTGGAGACCAGAAAGTTCCTCCGGACCTGGGGAGAGGCAAGGGGGAAGGGAGGTGACGAGGTGGAAATGTGGGGGTCCTGGAGAAGGTCTCTGTCCTCTGCTTCCTTGGGGTACCACGAGGCCCCTGTAGGAGAACGGCCAGTGGGGACCACGACGGACAGGGCTGGGCAGACTCACTGGGAGTTCTGCCCAGTGAGGCACCTGGTCACAGAGCAGCACCCCTGCCATCGGGTGGCACGGAGCCGACAGGGAATGCCAGGGCGGAGGGGTGAGCCACGCACAAGGATGCGGCAGCAGCAAGCAGCCGGCACCGCAGCTCAGAGAAGACGTTGAGAAGACCAGAGAGCCCGCCTCCCAGAGATCTGGGGGTCCTGCTGGTCGCAGGGACCTGAAACTCCCCCTTGGGGAAGAGAGACCTAGGAAACGCCAGCTCCAAGGACGTTAGGTTTCTGCCTCATCAGTAGAATGGGATCTGAAAGCAAACTTCGTTTAGGAAAAGGGCAAGTTTCCTGCGCCGCTGAGAGCAGGGACTTCAAGCTGCCTCTGCTCTGCCGTTTGCACAGGACCTCGGGTTATTTCCGTCGTGAGGCTTGGCTTCTAAAGTGGACTCTGAGAGACTTTGTTCGCTGGGCGGGGAAGGAAACGCCCGGCCTCCTCCTCCAGCCCCGAGGGGTCAGGGGACCGGTCTCCAGGTCAATCTCAGTAGGAAGCGCCATTCCCAGAGCGGCCCCGGCCATCAGACTGAGGCCCGAAACGCCCTCAGCAGCGGTGGGCTGCGTCAGCGGGCCCGCCATCCAATTTAAACGGAGTTTCAAGTGGATTTTGGAGAAAATGTATACAGTTTACAGGCTTAAAGCGTTTGCTTCATCCCNGGGGGGGGGGATGGAGGGGGAGCGCTAACGGTATGGAGAGGAGAGGGAAGCAAGCCGTCCCCAGGAGACGGGGAGGAACGAGCCCCTAGATGCAGAGGGCAGATGACAATTGTCAGATCAGTTTCATCACTCGGCTTTGCCTTACCTGCTCCCAACTTCTGTGAACAATTGTCCTTTGGGGCCCTAACTTTCCCTGTTTAGTCTCAGCCCAAAAGTGAGTTGGCAGGAAGTTTGAGCAAAATTATTTCGGGCATCCAGGAGTTATGCATGCAGGCAGTGAAATGACATTGTTTCTGCCTTCAAAATAAATAAGAGGGGTTTTGGTCACAGAGAGCTCAGCAATGAGAACTCAGAAATGGCTGAAGCTTCAGACCTCTGGAGTCCCACATCCCTGGTAAGCAAACAAACCTCAGAGACTTGGGGGAAAATGGTCTGAATAAAGAAAGTGCAGGAGCCTGAGGGGCTCAGAGGAGGCAATGGATTCTGTCATCAACGTGGAACTTTTTTCATTCCAGCTGCATAATTACCACGGGATGGAAGCCCCTTCCCTTATTCCTATGCTCTCCTGCTCAACCAGCGAAGAGAACAATATTCCCTTCGCTAGGCCTCCAGCTCCTTAGAATTTTCCAGACTGTTCCTCCACAGAATTGTATGGCTCCAAATGGACAACGCATTGTGCTTTGCCTTCTGGTCGCCTTCCTCTCACAAATAAGTGGATATTGTAAACACGGCACCTTCGAAAACAAAGTAATGAAATTCTCTAAATCCAGAAAAACAGCAACTGCAAAAGAAAACGCACAAAACTATTTGTACCTACTTGCACAGAGACTGGGAGAAGAGGGCAACGGACCTTCTCTGGGCAAAATTCGACCTCTGCTATTTCTTAATCAGTGATGCCTCCTACATCCAAGGTGGCAGACTTTGGGGTTATGTCTTTCCGTCTCTCGGTATTGTTTTAAAATGAATGTGGCACTATATAATCCGGAAAATGGGCAATCTAATGCCTATTTCCCTCTCTGTGCTCATGTGGCACCACCACTAACTTGAAAAAATGCCTTCCTCTTTCTCATGCCGCTCTGCAGATGAGCTATAAAATGGCAGGGAGGCGGGCACATGCGCGTGCACAAGAAACGTGCTTTAAACATCTCAATATATTACCTGTCTGGCTCTGGCATGCGGCAAGCTTCTCTACTGCTCCACGGAAGCAGCCCGCCCGCCCTGCCTCCCTTTGATATGCAATGAGCTAAGGCCAAATCAGCCACTCTATAATTTCAATTGTAGGCATCTTTGGAGATGAGTGCTTTGGCAGAGGTGCCAGGGCCCCAAATTGGACTCCATAATGAAGCCCTCAAAGAGGAGCGATTTTGCAGAATTTAATGGGCTTTAGGGGACAATTTTACAGGCTGGTTTCCAGGAGCACAAATATTCAAATTGCTCAGCCCCTATTTGAAGGCACATCTGAAGCTGTGCCCTACAACCCGTGTGTAGCAGGCTCTTTTGAATCTTGTCCTTTAAACAAAAAAAAAGGGGGGGGGGGAGAAATGCAGTGCCCCCTGGGACTTTGCCAGCAGAGACTCTGGGTAAGTGTGGAGCGACTGCAAAGGCCTGCCAGGAGTCCTTGGGGCTGGAGGGAGGAAGTGGATGAGAGGGACCGGAGATGAGAAGGGCCTTCAGCAGCCATTGGGGAGGCGGCGGCTGGGGGAGAAGAAAGGGAGACACGCACTAAAAAACAACAGAAACACAGGTGGAAACGGCCTTGTGGGAAATCAGCCTGTCAACAAACAAAGCTGGAGGCTAGAAACCGCTGCCTCACCAGCCCCGGCTCCTGGGCAAGGAGATCGTTCTGTAAATAAATTAGCGGTGGCTTTGACTGCTAGGAAATTAATACTGACACCATGAAAGCTGCAAATGACTCCCTTTTATCAGGAGCAGAAGCGCTACACTTCGCAAAGGGATCTCTTTTGCCATTCCGCCTTTTATTTTGCTTTGTTTTCTTGGGGAAAGTAAATTAGAGCCACTTACATCAGCAGCTCAGGTTAAAGAAAGGGGAAGAAGAAAGAGAGAGAGAAAAAATAGTTTCATTTCATGTACCAGTGGTTTAGAACTTCATTTAGAGCTAATCACACCCCCATCTTCCTCCAAGCCATTTCTGACAGCAACACAGCCTAGATTGCCAATTGTAAGACTGGGGCGCCCTGATCTTCGCTGTAGACTCGCCCAAGGGCAGGAGAGAGGGTCTTGGGCCTTCTGGCAATGGTTGGGCAAGCTCAGTTTCTAGAAAGGGCAATTAACTCATGGCCAAGTAAACCAGGAACTAATTGTTAAGACCTACTCAGTGAGGACTTCTTTGAGAGGATCTCAGGCATTTCCTTCGACTTGAGCTCTTCCTCCAGAAAGAGAGCTGCATTTTTTCCCTTTGAGAAGATAGGAGTAGCTCCAGGTTTATTAGGAGAAAGAACCTCCCTTATGACTATGACCCAATAAGGCAAAGCAAAGGCTCTAGAACTGTGGTCATGTTTATCCTCTGGTGAGAAATAGGACTTTATTCATTTCTACCCCAATTCTGCCCTACTGACCACCCTTCTCCCCAAACAAAATAGACCAAGGATTTTAAAGGATTGGATACCTTTAGGAAAATTGGCCTTGTACAAATGTCTGTTATCCAATATCCTATTAGTTAAAACTCTCCCTTAAGAGTTCCCACATTTTTCTGGTAAACTCAAAATTGATGGAAATAAAAAGGACTTTGAAGCCTCATAAATTCTGGACTGTCAGAGGTGTAATTATTTGATCTAAGTTTACAGGAAATTACATGTTGTCTCTGTATGCCTTGGGAAAATGATAATCCATATATAAAGGTTATGGTGACTATATAATAGCCAGAATTCTAGATTAGTGAACATGAGTCCAACACCACCGGAAATCAGAGGCTTTGTTCCACAGTAATGTTTTAGCTGCTGCAGACACAAGCTTACTGGGACTCCCTTACTACTTTGTTATAGCTGTAGTCCCAAGTAGCTAAGAAACAAATAAGAGGCAAAAGAAAACTCAGCCCTCGGAACTCAGCAATAAAAAAGGATTTTAACAGGCACAACAGGAATCATCCTCAAAGCACCATTACAAATCAGTTGACTGAGGTGAAATAAAGGACTTCTGACTCGCTGCAGAGGCCTCTCGAACCTGGAGAGCCAAGAAGCCCTTCAGCTGTGGGCAGTGCCGGATGCGACACAAGGAAAGCAGAGCAAGGAAGGTGGACCATGTCAGGGATGCTGGGCACATGAGTGGTGGGCCACAGTGACAGCGCGAAGTGACCCAGGTTGCCGCAGCAGAAGTAACACAGCCCGATCTTGCCATGTCCCCCAGACGCACACTGCACAGCTCCTGCCGGCCAGGGCCTCACTTTCATACGAGGCCCCTACGATTTGTGTGTCTTGGGGTCGGGGTGTCAGAAAGCTCTCTGGACAATTGCTTCACGGAAAACAGACCCATCTGCCAGATGAGCAATTCTGAATAACCAGTTTGTCAAATTCCAAAGCTCACAGAATTCATACTGCATGAGATGATTTTCACAGCCTTTGAGGATTTGTTTTGTTTTGTTTTTCAAAGTTTTCATTTCAGCAATTAGGAGAGTTGTCATAGATTGGTAAAAACTAAAATGCATATAAAGCCACCCTTTGGAAAACAAATCAAGCCCACAAAAATAAAAAAAGGATGCAAATTAGCACAGAACATTTAAAAGGCATATGTATTCTTTGTGTCTGAATGGTTGGGACATTTGGTATTTGAAATCCACACAAGATACACACTTACTCAAGCTAGTTTAACAAATCATTGCATTAAGAGTTGAATGTTGAAAACGCAATAGACCAGACTCAGGAAAGGCTTTAGAAGAAACCCTCACTTTATCATGTTTATAAACCTGGACTCATAACATGCCTACTGCCATTAACAAAATACCAAAGGAATTTTTATTCTGAAGATTCAGAGGCCCCAAAAAACAGGACAACATATGCAATACTGAACTTTGGCTTATCTCTGCTGAAGATAATGGCAATGGCAAATTGGCTGGCTGACTCTTCCAGATCTGCCCTAAGGTACTTGTTGAGTGTGTTTGGTCACTTGATAACTTGTCAGTTCAGTTACTTAGTGAATCTGCCTTCAGAAAGTAGACCTAGAACCTTGCTCAGTGATTCTTTTTAATTTTTAATATTTATTTATTTTGGACAGAGAGAGACAGAGCACAAGTAGAGGAGGGCAGAGAGGGAGACACACACACACACACACACACACACACACACACACACACACACAGGATCCAAAGCAGGCTCCAGGCTTCGAGCTGTCTGCACAGAGCCCAACATGGGGCTTGAACTCACGAACTATGAGATATGACCTGAGCGGAAGTCAGATACTCAACCTACTGAGTCACCCAGGCACCCAGCTTAGTGGCCCTTAAATGTAAGTACACATGTTGAAAGTAGCTGGCTAGCATAGGGTGGAGTGACAAGCAAGTGTTCATTTAAAGGCGTACAAGCAGCAAAATGCTATTGAGTTTTAGAAGCCACTCTCACTGCAAGTTTTCATGTCATCTCAGCAAAGGATGGAAGAATGCCAACGTTGTATTGAATTTAAAAGAAGAAGAAATGCACATTTGGATACAATTTGTAAAGCATGAAAATATTAATGGATAAGATAATACACAGTACTCATTTATCTACAATATGAGAATAGCAATTTAGGCCCAGATGATTACAAAAGATGCTTGATCTTCCAGGCTTTGTGGAGGACAATTCTGATGTTGAGAAATATTTTCAACCAGTACATAAAGGCAAAGGGTTGCTCTCCATCTTCTTCATGTTTTTTGACAAGACTAGAGAGTCTTGGCCACTGTCCTCCCAGAAGTGTCTGTAATTCCAACCACTCAACACAATAAAGACTGTCATTTGTTCATAGAGCACCTTTGTGTAAATTAGAAAATGACACCTCTTCCTTGAAGGCACTTTATTTCCATGGCTCAGAAAATGACTATAATACACTGATTTTGTTCCAAGTGGATACTTTACTGCCATTTGCAGAAATGTTGCCATCATAATTTTACCAATTTGTGATATCGACTATGTGAATTGTGTTCCCTTAGATATGAAATCCTTGTGCAGGGTGTAATCTGCACAAGTATGTGGGGGATTGGACCTAGGGGCAGAATATGGATTGGAAGATGGGATGCAGACACTAGGTGATGAACTGTAATGGGGGAGAAGACTATCTATAATTGGCCTGAGGACAGAGAGGGCTCCAACTGAAGAAGATACTACAAGTGCATTTCCAGTAAATACCGCTGGCCTAAAACACAGTTCACACCTACCTCATTTCCTTTCAATCTTCTCCTGGATTACCCTTGTTCTGATTTCCTATACTATTAATATTTCAGAGTCTGTTTTGACTTCCATTTTTCATAATTTAAGCCAGATACAACTACCCCAAAATGAACTTTATCCCCTTCTAAGCTATTCATAATATTTATTATCCATAAGATGTGTATTAGCATGATTGCAGTTGACTTCCAGCATGCACATAGTTAACATTCTGGTTCAGCCATTTACTGGTTTTCCCAGATATCCAATTCAGATTTACTGATCGTTTGGCCAAGGCAGAGATTTTGAGCTGGAACTCAGTAGGGATCCTATGAAGGAACACCTCTGGTACCTGGTAAGTTAGCTGGACCTTCTAACCAGCATTCACTCAGTGCTATTGTTCTCATCCCATACATTTTATGACAAAATTGCATGTACTGGGGCATTCAAATATATCTCTGGACTAATCCCTTCTGAATGTTAAGAGTCTACATTCAGTTTGCAATATCTTATATTGCAATTATCTTACATTGCATGCCAAGCATACACTTGTGATAGTCTTACCTTTCCCTTGGAGGCAGGAATCATGTCTTATATTTTTTTGTCTTTATCCCAATACTTATCTCAATTCAGAGCATATAAGAAATTATTCTAAGAAATTACTGAGTTAAGAATTTACTCTATGACAGTATTCTAAGCATGCCTCACTACAGTATGAAGGAGACTAGTACCAAAATATTTGTGGCAGATCTCATAATGGATCTTGCTCCTCCAGCCGGTCATGACTTGTAGATGAGACAAAGTAGAAGTGGATTTTGTCAGGATGCTCCAATATACTAATTTAGATCTAATTATACAGATAGTGAGGTTTAAAGTTTCCATAAATTCTTACCCACCAGACTACACTCTCATCATTTCATACTTTTAGAGGAAGTCCAGGGGAATTTAGTGGGATCCAAGTAGAGAATCTCCTGGTGAACAGTGAGGAGGTCATGAATCTTGGGACTTGATTTTTGCTCCATTGATGTCTTGCATAATGCCTTTTGAGGAATCCTGGAGGGACAGCTTATAGCCTTTCCAGAAGGAAGAGTGATCAGAATATAAGGATGTGATCAAGGGAATTTTGACATTTGATATATAGCTCTAGAAGCGCACCTCCCAAGCCACATTCCATGGGTCATTATTTCCAGGAGATCATCTGACTTGTCTCACTTTCCCCTACCTGTGGGAAACGTATGTAGTCTTCTGAAGAAAACCAATATATTTAACATAATAAAGGTTTAATTTGGTTTCATCTGGCTTTTCTCAAACATATTTGATCAAGGAACTCCAACCCCTTTTTGGTAATACTCTTTATCATCCTCTAGAACTAGTGCTACATGGAATGTGCATTGGGAAATAAAGCTTTGGGAAAAGGGGGAATGAAGCCAGATAGATAATTGAAGACAGTCAGCAAAAACTTTATTGTTTTTTTTATTTTTTAAATTTTTTTTACTGTTTTATTTATTTCTGAGAGAGAGAGACAGCGTGAGCAGGGGAGGGTCAGAGAGAGAGGGAGACTGAATCTGAAACAAGCTCCTGGCCCCAAGCTAGCTGTCAGCACAAAGCCCAACGTGGGGCTCGAACCCACAAACCGCGAGATCATGACCTGAGCCGAAGTCGGACGCTCAACCGACTGAGCCACCCAGGCGCCCCCAGCAAAGACTTTAATATTCTTAATGATTACTTATGAGAAATTTAAATGTTAAGCAATCTATACCTATATATGTTGTTTATACATAGTTGGCTGGGAAGAATTTGCAATATATAGAGTAACCCACAAATACATAATAAGGCAGCCTAAAGATAAGAATAATATAAATAAGCCCAAAGGACAGCATCTAACTTTCCTTACACTTTTAGTAACAGGAAACAAATGTCCTCATAAAAACACACCAGTGGCACATTCAGTAAAGCATCCAGCTGCTCCACTGCTTTACTCTTTCATAACATAACTAGGATGGCCCAACTGATCTCTGTTATTGACCAGAAGGCATCCCATAAAATCAGGCAAACTACTTAGGAAAGCCAGCATTCTAAGAATTTTACTCAAACCTCCACCCTAGATATACAATGTACAAACATGCAATGGAACTAGTATTATAAGAAAGTGGATGTTTAATATATGGAAGACAACACAGATCTGCAGACAAAGTATCATTGGAATGCTGGTAAAGTCAAAAGCACAAAGTCAAGGTTCCTTTAGAGTTGTTGAAAAGTTGTACTGACAGAGCAACTTTCAAACAAAATTGGAACAGGAGACAAAATTTCTAGGGCAACTTCCTTCTACATTAGAAAGTCTTAATGTGATATACATAGAAATCTGTGTTTTTCAGCCCTCAACATGATTTGCTTAGAAATCTGTATTTTCCAGAATCTGGAAGAGATTCACCTGATCACCAAGTCAGGAAAAAAAGGAACACCTTTGACTGTGAAAGACAAGAAGTTGGTTGAGTCTAGAAAAAAACAAGACAAACAGATTAAATCTATTCCACTGAAATATAGATATATAATTTCTCTCCAGAGAATACCAAAGATTGACAAAATAAACAAAGAAATAACATGTTTTCTTAACTTGTGAAATGTGACAGTCAATGACATATGGCAAAACAAAATGCAAGGAAACAATGTTACCAGTATTCCAGTGTTAGTAGCTGCAGAGGAAGTGGAAGGCATGTCTCCATGCTAAGAGAAAATGCTAAAAGAAAGTTCCTCTTAAAAGTTCCATTATAGAAGACCTCTTTTTACTTTTACTATAGGCAGTACCCTACAGTTTGGGGACAGGGTAGCAAGACTGATCAAGTGAACTATTCAGAATTTTCTAGGGTATCTGCTCTGCTGGCAAACGTCCTCCTCCTAGTAACAAAACTGTTCAACAGAACCATGTTACTTCCACTTTCAGGTCTTATGATGTGAGCACATGGCACAAACCTGGCCAGTGGGAACATTCCTTTCTTCTCTAGTTGCAGCGATTGGTTCAAAGACACATGGGACCTCTGCTGGCCAATGAGAATCACACACAGGGCATCTCCCAAAACTAGTGGGAAAAAGGTGCTCTTCTTTCCTGGGGAGTTTGCTGAATTAGGAGGCTAAAACCCTGCAGCCATTGATAGCCACTGCTGTTACCATCTGGTAAGGTCTTGTATGGAGAAAAGCCAAGGGGTGAAGAAAACAGAGCTAAAAATTACAGAGATAGATTCTTGGTATTTTTTTTTTTTAAGTACATGAGTCTGCATGATGAATTTTCATGTACATGAGTTAATAACCCCCCTTTTATGTTTACATAGCTGGAGGGTTTCCCTTTTCTTTCTTTCTTTCTTTCTTTCTTTCTTTCTTTCTTTCTTTCTTTCTTTCTTTCTTTCTTTCTTTCTTTCTTTCTTCTTTTCCTCCTCTCTTCTCTCCTCTCCTCTTCTCCTTTTCTTCCTTCACTTTCTTCTTTGCTATGAGCAGCCTAACAATAGAGAAGCTGAGTCTAGACCAGTGGTTATATTGATTGATTTGGACAAAGAGCTGGTAATTATGATTTGCAAGCAACAAATAAGAAAGCTGTCTGTATAATAATGACTTTTAGAGCTCTGCTCAAGGAAACATATTTGTAAGCCTGATGAATACTTGATGGTCAACATATTATGCCATATGGCAATTATTTATGAATTTTAAGCAGTTTTTATATTTTGTTATAAGTACTTAATATATATTATATGTATATATGTTTATATGTCTACAAATATACTTCCTATATCTATCTCCAATAATAATAATAATAGCTAAACATAGAAAGAACTCAATCAAAGTATCATATCAGTATGCCCATTTAGAGTGTAAACTCAGGGAAGGCAGGAAGAAATACTCTTTCCCAATGGATCCCTACTGTTCATCACAGAGCCTGGCACATGACTGGCTTTCCATTTGTGAAGGAAATAAATAGTAGCACTTCCCATATTTGCTTCGTATGTTCAGATTTATCTGTACTCAGATCCAATAAATGTTGCCAAGTTCACTTTTCCTCAAGTGGGAAGAGGGAAATCAGTTGAAATGTATTTTGATGTATATATTGGAAGACAAATAGTTAACATCTTATACAGATAAAGACTCATTGGACTAAGGAGTTTGTAAGCAACTTGGAATACTGGTAAGCAAACTTTTGTTTCAAGTGTGTTGAATAAAATATTAAATCTTCAGAGAGGCCTACTTCTTTGAATTTTAGGATTTGCTAAGATCTTAACCTAAAATTTCTCTCCTTAGTCCTTGAAAAAAGCAAATTCTTCCTACAGTTTGTGAGCCCTCAAAAAAATTATTCAATAAATGAAGAGAAATGGTTATATTTTGGAAAGCAAAAAGTTATATTCTTATCTTGTCCCATTTACCAAGGCATCCTCTAGACAGATGAGAAATTTAAATATATAAATAAAGCAATAATTAAGAAATATAACTAAATAATTCTTTATGGAAAAATCATGATGTATTTGGCTTGTAGCCCCAAAACAGTACGAAGAAATCAATAACCAAACAACAAACTGGGTTATATACTTTAAATATGAAGTGAACAAAGGGTTGGTCTTCTAAACATGTAAAAATTACATGAACATGCAATTCAGGAAAGAAGAAATATAAATGGCTGATACACATATGCAAACAATGTTCAACTCTTGCAGTAATAAAAATTACAAAAATAAATCAAGATATAATTTATTTGGCCCAGTTAAATGGAAAATATGAACAAGATTCATAACCCCCAATCTTGGCAAGGAATATGGGTCCTTCCATAAAATTTGATTGGATTACAGTTTCAGTACAACTTTTTCTGGAAGATGATTTTAAGACACGTACTAAAGGCTTTCAAAAAGTCCACAATTGCATTCCTCTTCCTCAGAAATTCTATTTTTAGGAAGAAAATAGAGATGAGTATGGTGATTCATATTTTAACAATTCACATAAAAGATGAGGCTAGAAACAATAGGGGACATGCCCAACACGAGGGGACTAAGTAAACTATAGTCACAAGATTGAAGATGTTCTAGCGATGATGTGATGTACGGACATGGGAATATGGTTGTAGCATATGCTATGAAAAAAGCAGGTTCTAAAACAGAGAATATAGTACAATACAGGTAAAAAAAAAAAGAAAGAAAAAAGAAAAGAGTACATACACTGTGATATGCATAGGTGTAGAATGGAAGAGCATAATCTAAAGTACTAACCCTCATTTGGGGTTAATGGGTTAGTGAGACTATGGATATACTTTTTCTTTGTATTAAAGGATTTTTGAATGGAATATGTATGGTAACATATATACAAAAAACACACCCATGATATGTGTACAGTATGATGAATTTTCAGAGATTAACTAAACCTATGGAACGAAGTCAAGAAACAGAATATTTAAATACCTCCAGACTTCTTCGTCTTTCCCCTTCAGTCTCTGATATTCTTCCAGTTGATTATTACGGCTTCCAAAAGTATGGAATGGTCTTGCTTGTTTAATATACGTGAAATCATATAGTAGATACTCTTTTGTGTCTAGCTTCTTTCAGGCAACATTGAGTTTATAAGATATATCTGATTTATTGTGCCCAGCTCTACTTTGCTTATTCTTATTGCTGTGGAATATTCCATTGTGTGGACATAGCACAATTTATTTATGCTTTGTATCCCTGATGGGGATTTGTGTAGTTCTCAGTTTGAGACTGCTATAAATAGTGCTGCTTTGAATATTCTAGACCATGTCTCCTTGTGAATGCATGTACATGTATTTGTTGGATACATACCTAGGAATGGAATGGCTGTGTCGGAAAGCATAGTATGCTCAGCTTTTATACCACCAAGCAGTTTTCTAAAGTGGTGAACCAATTTACTCTCCCACTATCAGTACAGGAGAAGTATGTTCTACTGTTTACTATCCAGCTCTTCAGGCAGTTATGGCACCAATAAAGAAGCAGCAGAAAGAGAAATCAAAGAATTCACCTCACTCACAATTGCACCAAAACCCATATGATACCTAGGAATAAACCTAACCAAAGAGGTACAAGATCCATATTCTGAAAACTCTTCAATGCTTATGAAAGAAATTGAAGAAGACACAGAGAAATGGAAAACATTCCATGCTCATAGATTGGAAGAACAAATAGTGTTAAAATGTCTCTACTACCCAAAGCAATCTAAGCATTTAATGCAATCCCTATCAAAATACCACCAGCATTTTTCACAGAGTTGCAGCAAACAATCCTAAAGTTTGTCTGGAACCACAAAATACCCCAAATAACCAAAGAAACCTTGAAAAAGCAAAGCAAAGCCAAAGGCATCACAATTCCAGACTTCAAGCTATATTACAAAGCTGATATCATCAAGCAGTATGGCACTGGAACAAAAACAGACACATAGATCAATGGGGCAGAATAGAAAACCCAGAAATGGACTCACAACTACATGGTCAGCTAATCTTTGACAAAGCAGAAAAGAACATCCAATGGATAAAAGGCAGTGTCTTCAACAGATGATCTTGGGAAAACTGGACAACAACATGCAAAAGAATGAAACCAGGTCATTTTCTTACACCATACATAAAAATTCAAAATGTATGAAAGTCCTAAATATGAGAAAAGTAAACCATCAAAATTCTAGAGGAGAACGCAGGCCGCAACCTCTTCGATCTTGGCTGGAGCAACTTCTTAGTAGACATCTCTTTAGAGGCAAGGGAAACAAAAGCAAAAACAAAATATTGGGACTTCATCAAGATAAAAAGCTTCTGCACAGCAAAGGAGACAATCAGCAAAACCAAAAGACAACCTTTGGAATGGGAAAAGATATTTGCAAATGACATATATGCTAAAGGGTTAGTATCCAAAATCTATAAAGAACTTACAAAACTCAACACCCAAAAAACTACTAGTCCAGTTAAGAAATGGGCAAAAGACATAAATAGACATTTTTTCCAAAGAAGACATCTAGATGGCTAACAGACACATGAAAAGATGCTCAACATCATCAGGGAAATACAAATCAAAACTACAATGAGGTATCACCTCATTCCTGTCAGAATGGCTAAAATTAACAACACAGGAAACAACAGATATTGGTGAAGATGGAGAAAGGGGAACACTTTCGTACTGCTGATGGGAATGCAAACTGGTGCAGCTACTCTGGAAAGCAGTATGGAGGTTCCTCAAAAAGTTAAAAATAGAACTACCCTACGATCCAGAAATTGCACTACTGGGTATTACCTAAAGGATATAAAAATACTGATTTGAAGAGGCACAACCACTCCAATGTATATAGCAGCATTATAAAAAATAGTCAAACTATGGAAAGACCCCAAATGTCCATCAACTGATGGATAAGGAAGTTGTGATGTCTGCATACAATGGACTATCATTCAGCCATCAAAAATAATGAAATCTTGGGGTGCCTGGCTGCCTCAGTTGGTTGAGCATCCAACTTCAGCTCAGGTCATGGTCTTATGATTTGTGAGTTCAAGCCCCGTGTCAGGCTCTGTGCTGACAGCTCAGAGCCTGGAGCCTGCTTCAGATTCTGTGCCTCCCCCTCTCTGTCCTTCCCCTGCTCTCTCTCTCTCTCTCAAACATAAATAAACATTTTAAAAATTTTAAAAAGGAATAGAATCTTGCAACTTGCAACAACAGGAGGGAGGTAGATGGTATTATAATAAGCGACATACGTCAGTCAGAGAAAGACAAATACCATATGATTTCACTCATATGTGGAATTTAAGAAACAAAATGGATAAACAAAGGGGAAGGGGAACAAAGAGAGAAGGAAGCAAACCATAAGAGAGTCTCAACTATGGGGAGCAAACAGGGTTTCTGGATGGGAGGTAGGTGGGAGATGGGGTAAATGAGTAATGGGTATTAAGGAGGGCACTTGTATGTAAGTGATGAAGCCCTGAATTCTACTCCTGAAACTAGTATTACACTATATGTTAACTGACTAAAATTTAAATAAGAACTTGAAACAAGCAAACAAAAAATCAATTGCCTCCATTTGCTGTTTACAAACACCTCTGGGGAAAAAACTTAAAAAGACAACCTCCCATGTGAGATCTTCTAGGGAACCACCAGACAGGAGGTCAAGTAATGAGAATGAAGTTTGAAGGGGCTCCAATGCCATATTGCCCCCTTCAGTTGCTGCCAAAAGGTTGTTTTTCACTGTTATTATGGACTGTGGGTTTTCAAGCCTACCAAATAGTTGGGTGGGCGGGTCAGTGTGGTATGGGAATAGGGCAACTCAAAATGCCACAAGCCTCTGTTCTTACTGAGATGTAGTCACTCTTCTTTAATAAATGTTCCCTGGAGTACTGTCAGACTTTGGTTAATTTCCAGGGTTCTGAAAACTTGACTCTGAGAATTAGTGCCAGTTTTCTAATTGCTTTTGTGGAGGAGATAATTTTTCGAAGCCTAAATACTTATTTACTTACTCCATCCTTGCCAACATCACTCAATATGCCTTTTTAAAATATAGTCCTCTCCACAATCCCCATGAGACACATAGTGATTGGGCCATTTTACAGATGATAATACTAAGACTTGGGATCAGGTAACATGTTCATAGTTAGTAAATGCGAACTGGGGTTCAGACTCTGGTTATTGAACTTTCCTGCTTAAATTCTTAACATTACATTCACTAGTGAAGGGACAAGGGAGCAAGCAAATGCCTCAATCCCTGGCTGTCTTCTCAGATCCAGTATTTCAGGAGATGCAGTGGCGTGTGGAGAGGTGCTGGCTTTATTTTTCCTTAAGTATAAAAAGGAGATTATATTACCATTTCTCTTCCTAAAGGCTCAGAATCCAAAGATTCTGTGTAGAGAAATAACACTCTGAAGTGCTGGGAAATTTCTGTTATGTAAGAGACAGTATCCTAGAAAATAATATTTTATGACATTCTCAGAAAAATGCCAAACAAGTCTAAACTATCATGTCCTTCCTGGGGGAGCTTCCTTCACAAGCAGGAAGGGCCCCTCACTGTGTGGGCTGAGTTCCAATGAGGAAAGCTTTTCAGCTGATGTGGCCATCAGATCAACATTTGTACCATTTGTCCTCTCTCAACTCCATGATTAAGTGAAAACAATAGGAAGACACCAGCTTGAGCAAGAATGTCCTTCTCTGAGTGCTCAACCCTTAGAAGGACTGTTTTGCTACTTCTGTCACCAGTGTGTGGAAACATGGAGCTTGGTTTTTCAAGTGAGCGATGGAAATAAGACTAACAAGCGGTCCCAGATTCACTCATATGAAAACAATAACACATTCTGTGACTTGGAGGTCTGGAGGTTTATGTTGGCACCAGTTGGAATGCTAATGTGCAAAGAATCTGGTCTCTCCTCTCAAACACTAACAAACACCAGTCATTTCCTACTGATTGGTTTCAACCTAACAAGCATTTTGTTGAGCCCCAAAGAATATTTCACTGCAGAATATTTAGATTATGTTGATTACTCACTTATGAGCCATAAGTTGGTCAATGAAGAACAGATTGTTTCAACTTGGTATCTACCACCCACTCACCACCACCACCACCACCACCACCACCACCACCACCCAAGACCAATAGTCATAAGCAGAACAAGCTATCACATAAAAAGGGATCTCAGGTTTTCTTAAATGCTTCATGAACTTTGCAGTGTTGGAGATCCCTCTGAGCATCTGATAAAAACTGTGGACATCTTCTCTTGTGACATGGTACTACCAATAGAATCGCACATTCATGTTGGGGCTCATGGGCTCTCTGAAAGCTTATCCATCAGTGAGGATTCTTTCTATGGTGGATCTTTGTCCAGTGTCTTGTTCATATAGGTTTCAAAGTGCATCTCATAGAACAACTCTGAACTCTCCTCCTGCCAATTTAGAATTCTGCTTTGACTTCAGAATTGGCATGTACAGGTGAACCTGGGCCATCGTTTTCGGAAGACTGCTGTCCCATTGTGTGAGCAGATCCTTACAGAGGGTGTAAAGTGTCATGGAACAAGCTGTGGCACCAGCAATGTAACTGATTACTTAGATACGTGTGTGATTGCTATTTCTCAAAGAGGTTTTTGGGGGGGCACATAGGGGCTCAATTGATTAAGCATCTGACTCTTGATTTCGGCTCAAGTCATGATCTCAGAGTTCATGTGATCAACCCCTGCATCAGGCAGTGTGCTGACAGTGCAGAGCCCGCTTAGGATCCTCTGTCTTCCTGTCTCTCTGCCCCTCTCCTGCCTTCTCTCTCTTTCTCTCAAAGTAAATAAACATTTTTTAAAAAAGAAATTTTGTAAATAGATATGTTCTTATATCAGCATGTACAGAAAACATTGATGCAGGTAGTAAGAAAGAGAAAAACAGAATGAATAATTTACAGGTCATTTTAAATATCAATGAGTAAAGTAAAATTATAGCTATGCTACTATTTTAGTTTTTACTGATTTGCACTGCCAAATATAAAAATATAATTTTCAAGCACAGCTACTTTCTTTGCATTTAATTGTTGTTAATTCAATAGGCACAGTTGAGTATCAGTTAAGGGGGATGCCGTCTGGTGGGCACGGAGTGACAAAATGGTTGAGGTTCTTTAGGAGCTTACAGTTCCATGGGGAGCGCAAGCATACCAGACAGTTTTATATACTAGGGTTGGTCCAGGTCATAGTGGTGCACAAAAGGACTCTGGCAGCTCAGAGGTGCATGGTCTGTATAGGTGAAGAAAGAATGAGGAAGGTGACAAGGGAGAAGTTGGGAGAAGCCTCTGGGGGAGATGGAACAACAGGCATTGAAGGAAAAATAGAGCATCAGGAATTCTAAAGAAAAAGGATAAGATTCCAAAAGACATGTAACAGTAGACGCATAGGGGTGGCTGTGAGTTGTGCAGTTTGATTGGCATGTAACACATAATGGGGGACATGGGAAGAATCGGCTAAAAGGTAGGTAGGATGGCTGGTCCAATAGGTCTTGTTTGCCTTTAAAAGAAATAGACCTTGGTCTCAGATGCCATAGCAAGTCGTGTGAACATAGTGATGTGAGCAGGCCATGTGTTAGCTTGTGGGTCTGGCTACAGCAGGGAGGACAGTTTTAGGACAGAAATAGGAAGACCAGGAAGGGGGTTGTGTACTTGTCAGTGTGAGAGGTGGTGAAGGCCTGCCCCGGGAAAATGGTGGTTCAGGCAGAGAAAAAGGGACTAGCTCCAGGAAAATGTGAGACACAGAATTGCTAGGTTGGTGACTGGTCAGCGGTTGGAGAAAGGTGGTGGAGAGAGGATGAACAAATGTGGTCCCATGAACTAAGAGGGATTATTTGAGGTGAGGAATATCTGGTGCAGTTAGGAAGAGACACCACATTGTGCTTTGGGGGTAGATGGGGACACCTTGTAAGTATCTGAGAATGAAACTAAGGATGGTGTTTCAAACCATGTGGGGAGGTCACCCAGTGGAAATATGTAGAAAATCAGAGTCTTAATATTTTGGAATCATAAACTCCTAAAAGGATATGTAGAAAAAGAAACATATGTAGAAAGGATACATATGTAGAAGGATATGTAGAAAAGATACATACAGGAAAGCACCCATAAGCACGTGCACACATGATTTTACTTATTACTTCAGTAGGTCACCAAGCTCAAGCTTAAATCTATGAAGAGCGAGGGAGCATTCTATGGCAGGAAGTGAGCAGTGTTGGATTCAAGCGTCTGGCTCATGTATCAAGCAAGTATGATGTCCACAGATGGGACCATCTCCTGTAGATGGCCTTGAAAAAGACACCTGATCTTGGAACAGGGAGAAGAAATGAGGAAGTCTGAGTGATTGCCAGCTCTCCCTCACTTATGGGGCCGATAGCAGCACTGGAGAGTTGAGAATTGCTGACCTCTCCTCTATGGGTCTTATTGCTCTGCCTCACACCTCTGACCCCTCATCTCAGGGATCACATGGACAAACTCATCTTCCAAATGTGTGCTTGTCACTAGGTGGGAAGTGGGGAATAGAAACTGTCAGAGCTTTTGTCCAACATGTAATTATATAGAATAATTTTCCAAGGATTTTTTAAAAAAGTTTATTAATTTATTTTGAGAAAAAGAAAGAGAGAGAGAGAGAGAGCATGTGTGAGCAGGGTAAGGGTAGAGAAAGAGGGAGAGAGAGAATCCCAAGGAAGATCCACTCTGTCATCACAGAGCCTGAGCCTGACAAGGGGCTCGATCCCACAAACTGTGAGATCATGACCTGAACTGAAATCAAGAATCAGATGCTTAGCTGACTGAGCCACCCAGGTTCCCCTTCAAGGAATTTTTACACCCATTATTTCAACTACTTCTATTACATGTACATAAATTTCAGGTCCTGTAATTTATGGGGGGGATCTGAATCAGGGAAGAGGTAATGGATGTGCCTACAATCACAAAATAATTCCGGAGGGTGTTCTGATCATTGGCAGGCCAATTTTCTAGCTGTAAGTTCATGTGGCTTTAATTCAAAGACCTATGGAAACATGTCAAAACAACAACAACAACAACAACCTTGAATTGTAATTTATAATTTTCTCTTATTCTTATTAAAATTTTCTTGAAGAACTGGTTACAACATTAGTATAACAACTTGTGGTTTCCTGATGAAAATGGAAGACAGGGATCCTGAAACAAATGTTCCTTTGAGTATATTGTTAACCAAGTTTGGCTCTTATTTATTTTGTTATTTTTGTTGGCTTCTCTAAATTTTGCTTTAAGAAGGCACAGATATTTGAAATGTATATTAATGTCCCTAAAAAATCCATGGGGTTAAGGGAGAGGCTAAGTTTATTGAGCACGTACTACATACCAAGGATAGTACTATGTATATATACATTCACTGAATATTCACAGTAAACTTTTAAGTATCATCATCCACATTTAAATTTTTTTTAACATTTATTTATTATTGAAAGACAGAGAGAGACAGAGCATGAGCATGAGAGGAACACAGAGAGGGCGAGACACAGAATCTGAAGCAGACTCCAGGCTCTGAGCTGTCAGCATAGAGCCTGAGGCAGAGCTCGAACTCATAAACTGCGAGATCATGACCTGAGCCAAAGCCGGATGCTTAACTGACTGAACCACCCAGGTGCCCCCATCATGCACATTTTATAGATGATAAAATATAATATCAGTGAGTTCATACCTCATCTATGGTCACGTGGCTTGCGTTATGTCATGATGAGACATGTATCTGTCCAATTTCAAAACAAATTCTTTCCCCATGGCACCATCCTGTATACTTTGTACATGGGAGCAAAGCTCAGGGCAGCTCAGGGTTGATCACCACCAAGTGAGAGTGAATGTTGGTGTAGTCTCCTTGAGTGTCATGTAGGTGATTGTAGCTCTTTCTCCCTCTACTATAGGCATATTTCTCTTCTCTTTTCCTTTCTCTCCTGCTTCTGCCTCCTCACTCCATATTATTTATCTTCTTCCCCATTTTGCCTTCTAAACTTCTAAAATAACTTAGAGCTGAGGACTCAATTCTTTACAGACTTGGTCTTAGTCATTCTTTAGATCCAAATCTCTAACTCCATGGTATTGAGGGAATTGAGTGTAGTAGTTCAGGGTGAGGGTTCTTGAGACAGATTTCTTCAGTTCCAATGCCATCTCTGACATTAGCTCAGTGGCTCCATGCCAGGCCTTTCACTTCTGTTTTCTCTCTCTCTCCCTCTCCCATCCTTCTCTTTCTCACCCTCCCCTCTCTTCCTTCTTCCGGCCCCTCTTCTCCCTTCTCACCCTCCCTTTCCCCTCTACTCTCTCACCCTCCCTCCCTCTCTCTCTGTGTCTACCATGTGAAGACACAGCAAGAAAGCAGTCATCTGGGGGAAAATAAGAGAGTCCTTACCAGAACCTAAACTTGCTGACACCCTGACCATGGACTTCCAGCCTCCAGAACTGTGAGAGGATAATTTTATGTTGTTTAAGCCCCCAATTTTATGGTATTTTGTTCTGATAGCCCAAGCTAGGACACATTATTTGAGGACTGCCATTTTCGACTGGGTAGTCTGAGAAGGCCTCTCCCAAAAGCTGACATTTGAGCTAAGACCTGAATTTGACAAGAAGGCAGTCAAGTGAAGATCTGGGGTAAAGGAATACATTTTTGAGAAAGAAGGATGTATAAGGAAGACTGACCCTTTGTATACTTATGAAGCACAGATGAACGGGTATCAACTCTCCACTCCTCCCCAGGATCTACCAGTAATGCTTCATGCCCAGGACTCAGTGCCCTTAACTGGTACCTTTGGTCCCTATGGAGCCATCCACATGGTCCTAACCTTCTCGGAAAGCCTTCTGGGCTTGTTAGTTCCCTGATTTCCATTCTCCATCAACACTTGCCTTTCCTGTGTCCATTTCCTCAGTAACTCATATTGGCTAACATATCTGAAGGACATGAGTTACTCCTCCCAGATAACATCTACATTTCACAGGGACCTTAATTCTAGGCGAGTGGCAGAGATGAAGCGATTGAGGCATGATGGGGGCCATGAGGGGGTACTATTCAGTAGATGACCAGGATAGGGAGATACATATTCCCTTTCAAGGTTACCTTTCCTTGTGCAGAAATTACTGATGTCTAGAATATACTCTAAACTGACACTTAAGAACAAAGATCTAGTCCAGTTCCAAACACAACTAAAACTGGAGCTAGGTTGCAATTCAGGGCAAATATTGACAATGTCTCCAATAGACTGTAACCCAGGACACTTACATAAACTCTGGGTTGAATAATTCTTTGTGAAAAGATTTTCAATTCGTATCTGAGTTTTAAATGTTGAACTACAAAGGAGCTGCTAAAACCTCAAGCAGCTAAAATCTAGTTCCCAATTCACAAGAAATTTGGCCAAGGAAGACATTAAATAGAGTGGTGTCACTAGTCAGAATTGATGAGATGCAAGCACGGAGATAGTACCTATCAAAAGGGAAATTAGAATAAATGAATATTAAAATATTTAAATTTATAATAATGTGTTCAAAACACAGTTCTGAAGAACATTATCATTGGAAGTGAGAAACCAGTGTTAAGTCACTTATAGTCTTTTCTAAGCAAGCTTCTTCCCCCATTTCAACTCATTAGGATAATATTAGCTTCAAGTATAATGGTGTAATTTTAACTGTACTGTACACAAATTACTCTGGTTCTCACTCTGACAAGGTTTAGCAATAATCCTTCTTGGCAGACCTTTAGCAATTGCTACAATGCTGGAAAAACATAAAGGGATAAGATATTTAGCGGAAAAATATATATAGTCAAAATAGCCAGTGGATCACATTTACCTAAAGAGGAGAGAAGGATGCTTCCAAATTCTTTAAGTTTTATAGCTACCTATCTAAAAGGGGGAAGGGATTTTCCAGAGATTTTTCCATTTTTGAAATTTCCTGGACACTATTTTATCTTATACAGTACAATGACATGAGACAAAGCACCAGTCTATAGCTCTTTGATTTTTCCCGTTAATCATCTGCAGGATAGACTTCTAATACTAACCTAAACACAAATACACATGCATACCCACAAACATATGCTTCTTTGAAGTTCTAAAGGTCAAGCTAATTTCTGCCAAATAGTGTAGAGCAAATAAATATGGCTTTTTAATGTTCAATGACCACTATGTCATTTTCTTGGTCAGAAAAATGGAGAGGGTAGTAGCTACCTCAAAGATTTCTATGAGGATTAAATGAGGCAGTGAATTGTAAAGCGCTTACTACAGTTCCTGCCACACAGCAAAAAGTAGAAAGCAGCTGTCATTATTACTGCTATAATTACTATTAACCACAAGGTAAATAAAATGATTCATATTTGAATGAAAATCCAGGATCCCAAAGCATTTCCATATATATTATTACATTTGAACCTCCAAACCATCCAGTGAGAGATAAAGATAGGAATGCTCATTCCTTTAGATGAGGACATTAAGACCCAGCAAAAATAAGCTACTTGCTCAAGATCACATGCAACCTAGAAATGGAAATGTAACCTACATCTCCTAAGTCCTGGTGACCCACAAAGCCTCTCCTTATTTCTCTTAACTCTTCATACCCTGGACTCACACTCATTCATCTGTTCATTCCCTTAACAAATTATCAAGGGCCCACTTTATATCAGTATTTGTGGCCTAGGGAAAAAACCACAGGAGGGAACAAGATAGACAAAGTGCTTGTGGTCATAGGCTTAGTTTCCTGAGTTTGGGGCTAGGGAGTTGGACAGAGAATAATTAATTAACGTAATATATAAGTTTCCTAGTATTATGGGCTAAATCATATCTCTTCCACCTTACCCCAAATTCATATTTTAAGGCCCTAATCTCTTGCACATTCTGAGGAAAGTGAATGTTTTCAAATATAAGCCTTAAATAAGTGGTTAAATTAAAGTGGAGACTCTTGGGGTGGGCCTTAATGCCATCTGTTTAGTGTCCATAACAAAGGAAATTTGGACTCTGGGAAAAACACCAGAGATGCAAGTACAGAGGAAAACCATATGAGGACACAGCGAGGGGACAGCCATCTATAGGTTAAGGAGGGAGGTCTCAAAAGAACCAAATCTACTGACACCTTGGTCTTGGACTTCTAGCCTCCAGAACAGTGAGGAAATTGACTTTTCTTGTTTAAATTGCTATTTGTGGTATTTTGTTATGGCAGCCTAGCAATCTAATGCAACTAATAAGAGAAATTGGTAAGTACTATGGAAAAAAAAAGTAAAAGAAAAGAATGCTAGGGGTGCTGAGGAGCTTTGTAAGAACACATTGCATTATTTAACAGTGTCTCATTAGGAGGCAAGAATCCAAGCAAAGATTTGGCAAATATAAGGAAATTAGTTATGGAGCTATTCAGAAGAAGGCTTTTCCAGGTTAAGTGGAGCATTGGTGCAAAGGCCTTGGGGTGGGAATATTTCAGGTATGTTAAGGAGCAACTGCTGAGACTACTGGAGATGAATGAGCAAGCGGAACATAGGTTAAGTCAGGGAGAAATGGGAGGGACAGGTCAGGTAAGGCCTTGTAGGCTATTCTAGGAACTTTGATTTCTTATATGCATGAAATGGAGTTACCCGGTTCTGAATGGAGTGACATGACTTGATATATTTTAAAAGAATCATTTTGGCTTATGTGTTAGGAATAGATTTAGGCTATAGCAGTAATTCATCATCAAGTTATTATTGTAAGTTTAAACTAGAATGCTAAGCATGGAAGTGGTAATGAGTGATCAGATTCTGAATTTATCATGAAGGCTAGGCCAACAGGACTTCTTGATAGATTGAACATGGGAAATGAGAGAAAGAGTAGAGTCAAGGATGACCCCGAGGTTTTTCACCTGAACAAATGAAAGACCATAAGAGCATAGATATCATCTTCTGAAATGAAAGGGCCACAGATAGAAGTGATACGATGAGGAAGAACAATACTTTAATTTTTGATGCATTGGGTTTGAAATACCAGACATCGAAATGGAGATGTTAAATTAGTAGTCTAATATTAGAATCTGAAGTCTGGTAAAAAACACTATGCTGGGGATATAAGAGAATGAGTTTAGTTAGACACAAAATAAAAACAAATACTGAGACCCAGGGAAACCTAGAATGACAAAATCAAGGAGAAGAGGAAGAATCAGC
This sequence comes from Crocuta crocuta, assembly GCF_008692635.1. Taxonomy (NCBI): domain Eukaryota; kingdom Metazoa; phylum Chordata; class Mammalia; order Carnivora; family Hyaenidae; genus Crocuta; species Crocuta crocuta. The sequence goes on along the minus strand of NW_027532679.1, from coordinate 3,811,854 downwards.
AAAGGAAACCAAGAAGGAGCAATGGCATCTTATATTACCCTAAAAAAAAAAAAAAGTGAAGAGATTGTTTTTAGGAGAAAAAAATTAATCAACCGTGCTGAAGGCTGCCATATATCAAACAAGATAAATTCTAAGAACTGACCTTTGGATTTAGCATGGAAGGCATCGGTGATCTGACAAGAGAACTTTCTGTGAGATGGTAGGGAAGGTTAACTTCAGTCTAAGTGGATTATGAGAAGGAGAAGAGAGGAATTCAAGAGTGAATAAAAATAACTATCTCAAGGAGCTTTGCTGCCAAGGGGAGCAACAAAGGGAGCCAGTATTGGGTGTGGTGGTGGGGAGTGGAAGTCAAAAGAATATTTGACATTTTCTTGGAGAATTTCTCTCTTCAAGAGAGACCAGGAGAAATAGCAGAATGTTCATATTCCTATAAGAATGATCTGGTGGAAGGGAGAAAGCTGACACAAAGAAGAAAGAGGAGTGACTAGCTGGGGTAACATCCTTTAGGAGGCAAGTCGGGGGTGACATCCAGTGCATCAGACTGGCTTTCAGCAGAAAGGAGCAGAGGTGATTTACGCTTCTATACAGGTCAGTATATGTGGGGGTGGGAGCTCCTGAGTGCTTCCATTTTTTTCTCAGTGAAGAATAAAGCCGAGTCATCTGTCTGGGAGGAGAGAGGATAGGAAAGAGATGTCAGAGACCTGAAGTTAGAGAAGCTATGATAGAATGATATGTTGGTTTGCATAACAAAGTACCACAACTGGGTGGCTTAAGCCACAGAATCTTACTGTCTCACAGTTCTGGAGGCTAGAAGTCCAAGATCAAGGTAGTGACAGGGTTCGTTCCTTCTGAGGCTGTGAGGGAGAATCAGTTCCGTGCCTCTTCTTCCAGCTTCTGGTGATTTGATGCCAATCTTTGGTGTTCTTTGGCTTGTAGAAGCATCACTCCAATCTTGAAATTTCATCTTCACATGGCATTCTCATCGTGTAAGTGTCTGTGTTCAAAATTCCCCTTTTTATAAGGACACAAGTCATGTTGGATAAGGAGCCACACTTGTGATATGATTTTAACTATTATATCCACAACAACCCTCTTACCAAATAAAGTCACATTCTGAGGTACTGAAGGTTAGAGCTTTCACATATGAATTTTGGAGGTGTGGACATAATTCAATCCATAACGAATAATCAAGGAGATTGGCAGCAAAATAGGCTAGAAATACAATGGGCTTGCCTGGCAGAAAAAGGAGCCACAAACCTTTTTGGTTACAATTTCAGGAGACCATTTCCTCCACCAACATTCAGTTGCATGGGTGTAATAATCAGGTAGAAGGAGAACTGGATTAATCCAAAGATGTGGTTTTACCTGATAGGCTCAAACAAAAGATTCAAGAATGTATGTTAGTTGGTGATATTGTGACTTAATATGGAATTGAAGCTGGAGAGGGAGGGAAGATAGGACTTGAAGGTAGATGGGACAGAGAAAATGTATTAGGATCAAGGGTCTCGATGGGGTGAAGAAATGGTTGAAGTTGGGGCACTTGAGGAAGTAAACTAGAAAATTACAAAGTGGTAAGAAGAGAGTAAGGTGCATGGAAGTGAAATAAAATGGTTTTTGGTTATTTTCAGTTACAATGTCTAAGGTATGACAAGACTGAGTGGTTGAGGTGGGAGAATGAACAAGATTGTGGAGGAGTGGAGGTGTTAAGAGGCCACTGTCTTGGAAGGGTCATCTATGTGTATGTTTCCATTCATTCATTTCATTCATTCATTTCTTCATTCAAATGCTTATGTGCTGGCTGGGGGAAGAATGTTGTTTTGCTGAGAGCAAGGCTCATAAAACCTAGTAAGAGAGGCACTGCTAAACCCAAGTGTCCCTGCCTGAGCTTAAGAGATAGCCTTAGCTTGACCTACACCATGATTATGAGAGCACAAAAAGAAAAAAAAAAAACTTATTGAAGTTAACTTTAAAACTCCTTTGATACCCAAATAAACAATTAACCTAGAAGAAAATAAAAATTTCTCTCTCTAAACATCCTTCACTGCTTGTTTTAAAAATTATTGTTATTTGGTCTCCTCAGTAGCTTATATTCATTGTGTTGATATGTGCGTTTCCTGGGGATTCTACACACTCCAAAATCTGAAGAGTAAGCAAAAATAGTGCTTCTGCTTAAACCCTTCACAGTTTATAGCCACATTTACATAACATTAAATAAGTCAACAAAGGCATCATTAGCTCCCATTAAAATATGAGCAAAGAAATTTAAACGAACAAGACAGGCTAATTGGTAAGTAATGTTGTGTATCAAAAATTATGACTATAAGATAACCCAGTTAATGAGAAGCCCTACAATCATGTTTACTACATATTTAAAAATTAAATGAAGGTGAATAAAAGTTAACAGAAAAGAAGATTTTCCTTTTCATTGATGCTATGATATCTGTTTTGCAGAGTTGAAAGTAATAAGGATGATTTTAGCCATCCACCTCGACAAAACGTCTCCTTATAATCTATGTGATTTTTACCTTTTACTGTCCTTGAGTTGTAACCAAGAAAGTCATAGTGTGGGTAGAGAGAAAGGCAGAATTCTGAATTATGTCAGTGAGTGGGCCTTGGTCTGATATCAGGCCTTGGTTGTGAGAGGAATTTCCTCTTACTCCTTTTTCTGTGTGGGTCTGGGTCTAACCCTGGGCAGATGTGCCCTCAGGGCAGCCACATCATGCCTGAGTGACGATGGTTCCTCATGCTGCCTGCCTAGAAAGATTCACAGGGCTGAGACCAAAGATGCTAATGCCTGATCAATTAAATCAGAATCTTGGGGAAGGACTCGGGCAAGTGTGCTTTAGAAAAGCTATCCCATTGATTCTAAAGAGCCGCCAAGGTTGAAAAACACTCTACTTGCCCTACCATTAATCAAATAGCAGCTACCATTTACTGAGTGCCCACTATATCTGAAGCTCTCTAATAGAAACTTGAGTGGGTTATGTTTTATTCTTTCCCCCCAACATTTTATTATGAATTTTTTTATGCAGCAAAGTTGAAGATTTTACAGTGAACTCTACTTACAGACCACCTTGATTATACCATTAATGTTTTACTATTTCAGGTTTTTATACCTATCCCTCTATCCATCAGTGCGTCTATTTTTTTTTGGCACATTTCAAGGTAAATTACAGACACCTGTACAATTTCCACTGAACACTTCAACATGCATATTATTAACTACAATACAACATTTGCTTACTTCGTCATTTGATATAAACTTTGTGGGGAGAAATGCACTAATTTTGAGTGTGCACTCACTGACTTTAAATAAATAAACAAACAAACAAATAAGTCTAACTCAAGTTGCTATCAAGATACAAGTTTATTTATAAACAAATAAACAAGTCTAACTCAAGTTGCTATCAAGATACAGAATATTAGGCAGATTATTTTATACTTTGTTAGGTATAATCTTAAACACTAGTTATTGAAAAAGACTATGTAGAAAGGGCAGTACTTTACCTCAAAGAAAGACCACTTAATGGTGGAATTTCACACACTGAGACATGTAGTAGAAAATATTTGAGAGGACAGAAAACAAAAGGGCCTCCATGGCATGCTTCAGGGGGCTCAGACATGCTATGTATTGAATCAGATCACATAGCATGATGTAGGTGGGTGGAGCATCTGGAGTGGAAGCTGTCTTGCAGCATGGAGTGCTACGCCCCGTGTGTGTGTGTGTGTGTGTGTGTGTGTCTGTGCATGTGTGTTAAAAGAAGGTGTAGTTATGACACATTGCTTAGCTCAAGACACTCGTATTTCTTGCATAGACAGCTTTCTTTATATGTCTCCTTTTGGCCAGCACAAATCTATTATAATAGATAAGACTTAAGACCCGAGAGAAGCCATATCACAGGCTGCATCAATTGCCCTATACCCTCACCCTAAATCTAGAGCTGCCCAGGTCCTCAGAGCCTCCTTACTTGGGATTGTCAATGGGGAGAGGTTTCTAGAAAGCACAGTATTACGGGAATCAAGGCCCTTAAATGTTAATGGCAAGAGGAAATGATCTTGCTTCTGAACTCTGAAAACAGAGATTGATTTAATAAACCATAAAGAGTTTTCAGCAATGTATCTTCAACTTCAAGTAAAAAGGCACATCCTGCATTACAGTGCTGGGGGTCTCCGCTTCTTCCCTTCCATTTGGAAAGCGGAGCTCAGAGGCCATACCACCAGTGGAGCCTATGCGTGGGTAGTCTAAATGATGATTCTTCATTTTATGGCCTCTGAGTTACAAGTCCCCTGCATAAAAATGTGTCTAAATTTAACCTTTCTTTTTTGGTGCTGGAATGGTCCTCACCCTGGGTTAACACATCTCTCTCCCTCCATTTAGATTGCTTCAGAAATATCAAATCCTTATAAAGACTTAGATTATCCATTGAGTCATTCAGTAGATATTGAATGATAGTGATTGACAACCTACTCTATGCCAGGAGCTGGAAATACAATAATGAACCGAGTAGTTAGTGTTATTGCTCTTATGAAGCTGTGTCCCATAAGAAAAGGGAATAGTATATAGTCAAGTAAACGGTTGCTGTCTTGCAATTTTGACAATGGTTTGTGGAAATCATCCAGGGGATTTTTTTCTGGATGTATAACTGACATACAATATCCTATTAGTTTCAGGTGTACATCACAGTGATTCAGTATTTTTAAATATTACAGAATGATCCCCAAGTAGGTCTAGTTATGGTCTGTCACTACACAAAGCCATTAGGATATTATTGACACTATTCCCTATGCTGCACATCACATCCCTATCACTTATTTATTTTATAACAGGAAGTTTGTATCTCTTAAACTTCTTTATTTATGTCACCTGCCCTCTCCTGGTAACTGGAAGTTTGTTTCCTGTATCTATGAGTCTGCTTCTGTTTTGTTTATTTGTTCATTTTGTTTTTTAGATTGCATACATAAGTGAAATCATATGGTATTTGTCTTTATCTTCCTTATTTCACTTACCATATTACCTTCTAGCTCCATCTACATTGTTGCAAATAGCAAGATTTCATTCAATTTTATGGCTCAGTAATATTATATAATGTATAACGTACATATTAATATTATAGACACACATGCCACATCTGCTTTATCCATTCATCCATTAATGGGCACTTAGATTGTTTCCATATCTTGGTTATTGTAAATAATGCTCTAATGAACATAGAAGTGCATATATCTATTCAGATTGATGTTTTTGTTTTCTTCAGAAAAATACCCAGAAGTGAAATTGCTGGGTGGTACGTACGCTGGTTCTATTTTTAAGTTTTTGAGGAATGTCCATATCACTTTCCATGGTGGCTGCACCAATCCAGGGAATGTTTTGAATGTATAACATAAAGGCCTTAGTCTGTGACATCTGCTGGGGTTGAAGGAAAGGGTTCCCTGAGGAAGTGCAGCTCAGATAAGGCCTCAAGAATGAATTGAACACAGCTGGGTGAAGAGCAGAAGTGAGCACATTTATAAGCAGAGGCCACAGATGGTGAAAAGGTCTGGAGACAGCAAAGAACAAAGCAACTGCCGTGAATTGAAAAGCAGGAGGATGGACGTTGTGGCTGGATTGGAATGAGTCACAGTGACAGGAGGTGGAGATAGGAAGGGCCACATGCAAACCTGGTGGCCATAATAAGAGCACAGGTTTGATTCCAATTACAGTGGGAAGATGTTCTTAGACGAATATATGTAAGATACTCTTGTAAGCAAGTGGCTGACACAATCAAAACTTTTAATAAATTTACTCTGGCTGGGTGCGGAGGTCAGACTGGAGAGCACTGGTGTTGGTATCAGAGACTTGCAGTCATCCATTGGTGCAGACGATGACCTGGGCTGGGGTGGGAGCCATGGAGATGTGGATGAGTGTCTGAGATTAATAGCATCTCATTCGCCCCTGCTGCTTCTTGTTTACCATGCCCACTTGACAGTGGGCTTCCCAATTCTCTGACTCACAAAGCATGTACAGGCCTCACCAATACATAAATACAAATTGGCATGCCTGGGAATTGTATATGACCTGAAAGACTGAGGAGAAAGCGTCTTTTACATTAGCCAGCTGCACTTTGGAATAATACACAGACCTCTGTGAATCATTTCATGGTTTATTAAACAAAATTCTGTTTGCAATTGGCAAGTTAGGAAAATAAACCTCCGTGTTTGTTTTCACTTTCTATTTCCTTGGTTTGTCCAGGGACTCGCAGCCCAAATCTTAGGGTTGTCCTCGGAGATTCAGGAAACAGAGCTGTATTCTCACTTTTGAATGTCGCAGGGCAATCAGCCACAGATTGCCATTAACCCGTGTGAGGACAAGGGGGAGTTCTTGATGTTGTTCCATCCTCGGAGAGGGCATATGTGCCGCCTACCAGGGCCAGCAGGTACCAGCCTCTCATAGTGCGTTAGTGCTCCAGATGCTGCCTCTTGGACCATCTGCCCTTCCCAAACCAGGAGAATGCTGGAAAGAACCCACAGGCAGAAGAGGTCTGCCTTGCCTGAGGAATGGCACTCTACCAGTGTTTACCTACAATGGCATTTGAGGAATGTGTGTGTTGGGGGTGGGAGGGGATTTACCTGGCTCAATCCTATTTGAGTGCCTGGTCTCTACAGAGGATGACGAACCTGAGTGTGTATCAGAGTCACTTGGAAGATGTGTTAAAACAGAATGCTGAGCTCTACGCCCAGAGTTTTTGAGTCAGATCCGGGGTGGAGCCTGAGAACATTCATTTCTAACAAGTTTCCGAATGATGCTGAAGCTGCTCGTCTGGGGACACAGCAGAGAACCCTTGGTCTATGTGACGGGGCTCCACAGATAAGCTGTGTTCAGTGAACACACTATTTGACAAATGCCTCCTGGGTGTCTGGCCCTGCAACTGCTTTCAGTGTCTTTGCCTCGAGTTCTGGAGCTTTCCTTATCTCCCAGGCAGCCAGGCTCCTAAGGCATTACCCGTGCTTCCTCTACCCTGGGTTTACCTAGTACTTCTTATGGCAAAGGCCCTCCCTTAATGGCAAGGTCATTTCCATTCTTTGTGCAACACTTGGCACATAGTAAAAGTTAATTTAAACAAAATCATCAACTTTGATAAATGAACGAATGAGCAGTTCAGGACAGATCTTTGATCCAACGCATCTTGGCAGCATCTAGAATATTCACCAGAAGCGGAATCATATTTCTATTGACTCCATCATTTAATACTATATTAGGACCTCTAATATGTGCTCTGTTTTATATGAGGTAAGGCATTGTCTCTGTGGGCAAGGATTTTAAAATCCAATTATAACAAAGAAAACAGTTAAATACAACATTACTATATGAGGATAACCTTTATCGTTGATTGACATATCTAAAGTCGCTAAGCACTTTAGGCATCTGGAAGAAAAGGTCATTTTTGCTTTGCACATATTAGGCGAGTCTTTGAAGTGGTATGTTCATGCCATTGGGGGCCTCATTCAATTATCCACTTACTGAAATGCTCATTAAACAACTACGATGTGTTACAAGAGGCACAGAAGAATGTCAGTATTGTGGAAGGATTTAGGGTTTATTTAGTGTAATGTTTCTCCAACGTTACACTAAATAAAATCCCCTCAAAAAGTTCCCATCCTACAAGGCTGTCCAACAGCTACTTGAATACTTCTATTAACATAAGACTCACTACCTCATGCAGCAGCTGATCTTTGAATGACTGCTGACCATTAACCTTTCCTAAATTGAGATGAAATCCCTTTCCCTGAAATGCCTATGACTGGTCCTATTTTGGCCCCTTGTAGTAATAAATGATGTTCAATTTCTCTTCCTCCAACAACCCCATTAGGTAATAGAAATTGATATGGCATAGTAGGGCAAAACGTGGACACAAAAGCTGGATGGCCCAGCTTTGAATCTCAGTTCCCAAATTTACTAGCTGTGGGAACAAGTTCTTTTAACCTTCCTGTGATCCAATTTTCTTATCTGTCAAATGCGGATATTGTTAAGACTCAAAACGCTCTTTTGCAGGTTAAAAAAATACACTGCTTCTTGGGGTGCCTGGGTGGCTCAGTTGGTTAAGTGTCCAAGTTCAGCTCAGGTCATGATCTCACAGTTCATGGGTTTGAGCCCCACTTTGAACTCTGTGCTGATAGCTCAGAGCCTGGAGTCTGCTCCGGATTCTGTGTTTCCCTCTTTCTCTGCCCCTCCCCTGCTCATGCTCTCTTTCTCTATCTCTCTCAAAAATAAGTAAATAGTTAAAAAATTAAAATATATATATACATTAAAAATATATATGTATATATATATATACATATATATATATATACACACATACTCCTTGCATCTGACATATAATTAATGGTCAATAATATTAATTGTTACTGTTACTCTTCTTAGTGTTCTTTGTAGGGAGTTCTGTTCTCTCAGTTTTAAACTAAGCATCCTTATAACAGACAGCCATGATATGACCTGTGTCTGCTCTCATCTCCTTGGTCTTTTCTAGAACAAAGTGTGTTAGACTCAGTGTGTTGGGTCTCTCCTATTATGGTGATAGGAGCAGAGCCGAACCTTAGGGGCCATTTGTCTAGCACAGGATAGGGAAGGACTATCACTCATAAATATTCTTTAATTCAGATTTGAGATAGTGGTATTAATAATCACAAAAATATGTTAAATGCCTATTATATTTAAATATTATGCTAGACTCCTTAACATCATTTCTCATTCTTAAGGCAGCTGAGAGGCTACACAGGCACATGTTAGTAACAGACAGAGGAGCCAGGATCTCAATAGATCCTCTGGGTTTGGAGGGGCCCTCTAGTCATGCTCCATGCTGTCTCATTGTATGCAGTGAGCTTCCAAGGAATGACAGGGCCTCTGACTTTGGCAGTCAGGGCAAAGCTATAAAATGAGTTGCGAGCCCTGCAGCACTGGGTGGGGAGAGTGTTCAGATTACAGTCGTATTTATTCATCACTGCAATAGCCATGCTCTTTCTCTGATCTTTCTCCCTAAGTGTCTTGGGTTGGGCAAAGAAAATACTCCTGGGCAGAATATAATAAAGACCTGAAACTATTCAGAGGATCAAGTCTGTTGCATTTCAAACACCAAAAAGATGAGTAAGTTAACATAAAGTATGCAGCACATTGGGCATTTCCTCTCGTGCTGTACCGGCATTAACAGATCTACATTATATCTATCCTTACTATTACCACATAGTTTTTAAAAATAACTGTTGCCCCTAGTCAGCACTGAATGTCATTAGCAAGGACTGTTTGGTGGATTAACAGCAGCAGCAGCTGATACTTATTGAGCACTCGCTCTGTGCCAGGCTGTCCACTAAGTGCTGAGTCGTTATTCTCTAGCTGGTTCTAACCCAGTGAGTGAGTGGCTACGGTATTTCCCTTTCTCAGATGAGGATGCTCATGTTCAGGCTGGTTACGTGGCTGGTCTCAGAGATGGTTAAATTCTGGGGCGCCTGGGTGGCTTAGTCGGTTAAGCGTCCGACTTTCGCTTAGGTCATGATCTCGCGGTTCGTGGGTTCGAGCCCCGCGTCGGGCTCTGTGCTGACTGCCAGCTCAGAGCCTGGAGACTGTTTCAGTCTGTGACTCCCTCTCTCTCTGACCCTCCCCTGCTCAGGCTGTCTCTCTCTCTCTCTCTCCTAGAAATAAATAAAAATTAAAAAAAAAAAAAAAGATGGTTAAATTCTGCCTTGTTTGACTGCTTTGTAGCCACAATTCTATCTTGGGGCTGTTTGTACACAGTTCGCATTCTTCTATGACGAAATGTCCAGGAGTAACTTCTGCTCTGCACACATCCACTGCCACCACCATGATGAAGGGAGTGCCAGAAGGAAGCCAGGACGTGGGGCCCTGGGGGATGACGGACCCCCTTGTGGGGAAGGACACAATCACCACCCCCTAACCCACATATGATGCTCACAGAAAATTCTTAAGGAAGGACTTGGTTTTCCCAGAAGTGAAGGAGGCCAAATATTGGCCAGCACAGCTCCATGGTTACAGACAGTATATACTTTACAAAACATTGTTATGGATATTAAGCTATTAAGTTCTCACAGCTACCCTATGAAGAGGGTACAGTTATTATCATTGTTTTCTAAGGAGAAAACTGAGGGTGTAAGAACAGTTGTTAGAGATTCCTCGGGGAGAATGCAGCAGGAGCAGGATGTGAGCTTTGGAAAATTTGCTTACTTTTTTCATTAATATCTTACTTTTTTAGCTTTTAACTTTAAATGGAAATATATGTAAGTAAAAGCTTGAACAAGTTAGGGGGAAAAAGGAACAACTATAAATAAGCAAAGAGAAAAGAATGTAAAACTATTCAAAAGGCCCATTCCAAGACAATCTCTATTAACATTTTGGTCTATTTCCTTCCAAACATTTTTTTTTCAAAGTACATACATACATAATTACATAGTTTTTTAAGATAGAGATATCGTACACATTAGCTCGTGGCCTGGTTTCTATTCCCCCCACAATATATTATGCCTGTGTTTCCATGTTAGCATGTTGTATACATAACCACATTTCATGGCCCATTCTATCCCACTGTTCTAATCTCCTCAAGGTCAACAAGCAGGCCCTATTCTTCCAGCTTGTGTTCTCTCTCCAAGACCATTCATGGAGTGATGGGCCAAATAAAGCTAAAATAAAATAAAAAGCAAAGCTTTTTCCTCCCAACAGTCTTCGAGGGACCTTAAATCTACCTCCTCCCCCTGCTGCAAATCCCTCTTGAACACAAGACAGCCTAGAGTGTAGGGTAGCTCCAAGCTGGAATGTACTATGAATTCAGAGAAGCATCGTAAACTCAATCCAAGCCCAGAAATCACAAAGGGCTTCTGATTGCCTTCTTTGAAACAGGGTTTCAAGTTTGGTAAGACAAAGAAAAGGCTAGCATTACTGTATTCTGACCACTCTGATAAAGGTGAGGTCTGCAGTCTTAACTAATGCCCCCACGCCTTTGTAGTAGGAACGGAGAGAATCCCACCTGCTGACTCGGACTCTTCTCAGAAGAGAAAATGCACCCAGCCATTGATGGAAGACCTTTCCCAAGCTCTCCCGTTACCTGGCATTGTGACAGTTATAACTAGATAACTTGCTCTGTGTGCACATTCAGGCCCTGCTTGCTGCCCCAGGATAACATTTGTCATTAGAATACAAAATGCCTACACTTTTGAGGTTTGTCATTCTCTGCCAGATCAGATGAAGCTTTCTCTTCAGAAAAGAGAAAAAGAAAGAAAATAAGAAACAGGAAAAAAAAGTGGGGAGAAGAGATCAATGGGGTTAAGTTCATATGGGGAATGTTATAAGTAAATGAATGAGCCATGGATACTTGCTTCGTGGTGTGTTGCAGCTTCCATTTCTAGGCAATGCATTCATGTATCCCCATCTTTCTAACTTGTGTGAGAGAGAATTTCCAAGCGAAGTACCCTTCTAGGCTTTGAACCCATGCCAACAATCAAAGGTATACAACAGAACTGCTGAAAGCAAGAGAAGGGCTGATGGAATCTTAATAGCTCTGGGAACTCACTCACTCCTTCTTCTCCTTGGAGCCCTATTAATAGTACAGTTGGTAACATCAAATGATTTTGATTCCTTTTTCCACAACTGCTATTTTGGCTCCTTTGGCATCTTCAAACCATATTTCCCATGGTAATTATTATTACATTTCCTTTATTTCCAATGTCAGTGTATTTTCAAAGGAAATAAATCATACAACACAGCTAACGAAGTCAAAATAGAACAATTTGTTATATTTAATAAATATCTATTTTCATAATTGTGACTCCCATTTCTGTATTAGCAGAGCAGCAAAACTAACGGTGTTCAATTCCGAAGGACATAGTGTGCAAGACCTTATGCCTCACTGGGGAGCAGCCAGAACCTACCTTCTGTCCAAGGCCAATGTCCCATTGCCAGTGAGAAATCTTCCCTGCTATACTACTGTCTCTCACTGTATTCCTCCAGGGAAAAGATTTTAACATGTTTTATGGATTAAATTTTATCCTGATATTATTTAAGGTAAAAATCTAGTATAAGGTTAAAAATGAACTAGAAACCAGAATATGAGAATTTTTTGTTGTTCTGAAAAATGGGTCTCCAAAAAGAGGCTCAATTGACTCTAAGCAAGGTCAGTTTTCTATCCTAATAATTTTTGAAGAAAAGCAGCTAAGTCCAAAGAATTCTGTGTTAGTTTGGAGGAACTCTTATTATCTTATAGTTTAAGCCTTGCCAGATGTTATGCAGGATGTCTGTCTGTCCTAGGACTCTTTTTTTTTTTTTAATTTTTTAAAGTTTACTTATTTTTGACAGACAAACAGAGCATGAGCAGAGTAGGGCAGAGTGAGAGGGAGACACAGAATCCAAAGCAGCATCCAAGCTCTGAGCTCTCAGTCCAGAGTCCGACGTGGGGCTCGTACTCATAAACCACGAGATCATGACCTTAGCTGAAGTCGGCCACTTAACCGACTGAGCCACCCAGGTGCCCTTGTCATAGGACTCTTCAAATGAGAGTTCAAGATAAGGTAATCTCAGAGCATAAAGTCTAAAGGTATGTTCATTAGCTCATATGAAGTTAAACAACTTTGTAGTTAAAACTTATAAAACATTTATTACATGTTAAGTCAATATGCTGCAATAGATAATAATACTACAGTGAATGATTTTGTTTTTATATAGGAAGAAATTATTCAAGATTATTTTATAGTAGTGAGCAAATGACCTTGTGTTTTCTCAATTATACAGTCTATATCTTTCTGATCTAGGTTCCTGGTCATTTATGGAAAAATAACTAATATCAGAGGTAACCCTGAGATTTGGTTTTCAAGATTTAAGCACATAGTTACGTAATTTGAAGAACTTAATTGTTTATAACCAGGCCATATAGTCAGACCAGGGCCAGGGGTGGCTGGGGGTCCGGGTGCTCATGGGGAAGGGGCAGAAATCTCAGCCTGGCCACTTATAGCTGTATGACTTTGGGCATGTAACCTGACCTCTGGGAGCATCACTTTCCTTACCTATAAAAGAGAGATCAGGAAATCGTCCATCACCCAGGAGTGCTGTGACTGTTGAAGAGATAAAATATATGAAGTGCTTAGCAAGTTTCCTGGCACACAATAAGTGTCAATCAGCAGTATTCATTGTTAATGTGTGTTCTAAATTGCAAAAAAAAAAAAAAAGAAGAAGAAGAAAGCGTTACTTCTCAGCTTAGTATTTAGGAAGGTCATATCATAAATGAGAAATCTAGGGACCAGGTTGGAGAAAGGAGGTGCTGGATAAGAGGTGGGAGGGGTTGGTGATGCAGAAATCCATCTTAATTGCAATTTGAAACTAGAATCTTGACCTCCCAAAGTGGCAGCATGATCTTTTGTCATCAGAGCCTCCATTAGTCAAAAGTAGGACTTGAATGTAAGGTAGTTTCTTTCAAATTATCCACTAGCATACCATGGGGATCTTTTTCTCCTCCTCTAGAATCTTCTGCTAATGTTACGGAGTTTATGGTTCCCATAATGCACATGTACAGTATCTATTTCATTTAATTTGCTATTAACACTTACAGTTTCACTTACTTCAACACAGCTGGATAAAAAGAATTGAAATCAACCATCTATGGTGGAATTGGAATGTAGCTATTAGCAGTTTTATTTGCAAACCTACCCTACTCTCACCTATCTTGTGTCGTGGCACAAATTCCATTCAAAAAACAATTATTAAATGCAGATTTATGTCAAGCAGAGTCACTATGCTTTCCCTAGCAAGCCTAGTTCTTACTAGCTTTGCTGCACTTCAGTGTCACCCAAGGGTGTAAGAGACTTTTGTAAAAACAAACCAAGTAAACATCAATTTCTAAAAATCTCCATCTCTGTAAGTAAAATTGTAAACCTTAATTTTTCTTAACTTGAATAAGTGAAATAATTGGCAACTTTTCCTAGTGTTGGGTTTTATGGTGCTGGAACTTGCTATTATAATCAAAGTATGTTTGGAGAATGGTATCTATATAAAACGGAGATGCCCAAAGGCATCTACCTAAGCTAGCTCAAACAAAAGAGAGTGACCTATTTCTGGGCTTTACACAGACTGGAAATGGAAACCCATGCATTTGCAAGGTATCTACGCTTACCATGTTTCTCTTTCTGGAAACATGTCATCTTATACCCTTTTTTTTTTCTGTGCAGTTGATCAAACTTTCCATTTTTCTTGGCGGATTGGCTTTCTCTGCTAATCCTCCAACTTGCAACAGGCTGAAAAAGGCCACCCCACTCCAATCTGAATGTGACCTTTTAATTTAGGGATCAGCCATTGTCTGATCTCAGGCAGTGGGCCTCTTAATTCAGATTTTCAAGAGAAAGAGAGAATTAGATTAGTCATCACCTAATCCATGGACTGGCTCCTCTGGGGCATAAGTCTACCCTGATCTAACCAGGTGTAATTGCGGAGAGGTAACATGGTACAAATGTGGTGGCCTAAACTCAGCACTCACAGGTATGTCATAATGAAGCCATTAAATCAAATCTCTTGCCCCGTTCTCTCAGTAGAAGAAATATCCATTGGTGGCAAGAACTTGGACTGAGTCTCTTCAAACTACTTTTCAAAATTAAAATCAAAATAACCCGATGCTTCTTCAGAACACTTGTGTTTCAAATGTGCTTAAAATTCTCCCACTCTTTCCATTCTGAGTCTTTCTAAATTAAATTCCTTTAAACAGGTATCTTCTACTGGTTTGTACACACAGTGACATTACATCAATAGTCATATGAAGAAAATTATTTTCTTGCACATGCTTGGAAATTTTCATTTAAATCTAGTTTTACTTTATACACTCAAAGGTTTTGGACAAGCTAATGAACATACAGCTTATATAACTGTTCAACCACTCATGCTCAATAAAAATTGCCAACACACACAATATCCCATTGTTTAGCATTAATTCTGAAAACTGTTCCAGAAATAATATTGTCAGGACTCTCCCTCTGAGATGAGGCCAAAAAAGTCTTATACACCTTTCAGTGTATAGCTAACTGCCTAGGGCTATATCAAGCTTATTGTTTATTCAGACAAAGCTTTTCCCTTCCATAACTTTCTCCTTCCCTATGCAGGAGGGGAAAACTGGGGGTGAGGGGTAGGGGTAGGATGGGGTGGGACACAAGGCTCATTTTGAAATGTATGAGACTTGGATACTCCCAAAATTCCAGCAAGATTACACACACACACAAATCTCATCTGGTAAATATTACATTCTGTTTTTGTCTTTGCTTTAGTTCTTACACAATTTGACAGTTTGTGGTATTGTGCCACATTTCAGAGCTAAGGTTTACAAACATCTGGCTCATGGGCAACATTCCATTCCACATGGGCCCCCAGTGTCTCTGGGATAAAGTGTTTGCAACATACCAACCGAGGTGGAAAACAAGAGTTTTCCTAGAGAACAATGAGAGTAAGCAAGACATTCTGCTTCACAAGATTCCTCTGAAGGAGGCTGGATCTGGGATATTTAACCCACTTACTGCCACCAAATGATCTTTGGGGAGCTAGGAATCCTTGGACTCTTCTGCTGAGTGGCCAGTTAGTGGGTCCCTTTAAGCCCCTAGAGTTATGAAAACTTACTCAAAAAAGCATCATAATGATGAAGTGACACAAGCTCTTTAGTCATTTGACAGGAGTATTTAAAAAATTTTTTTTATTTATTTAATTTGAGAGAGAGAGAGGGAGAGAACACAAGTGGGGTAGGGGCAGAAAGAAGGAGAGACAGAATCCTAAGCAAGCTCCACATCGTCAGCACAGACCCCCATGCAGGGTTCGATCTCACAAAGCCGTGAGATCATGACTTTAGTTGATACAAAGAGTTGGATGCTAAACCGATGGTGCACCCAGGTGCCCCTAAAGGAGTATTTTAAATCCCCATCCTATGAGGATTATCTAGGTTGAGATTATTTACGCATATTTATATAGGAATAAGAAAATATTTTCCTTTTCTTATAGTTTTCATGGAGGAAGGGGTGACAGGATCATACATTTTAGTTAAGGCATGTGAACTAATGTCTGGCACTTTGTAAGAGCTGCTTAAGTTTTTCTTTTCACCATTATTATTTCTATGTTGAGCATCAATGTGTATAGAGGAAAATTCTTTTTAAGTATTCAGATTTCTGATGTTTAATTCTGATGTTTAATAACAATTGACATGCCATCTCTTTCTGTCTTTGTGTTCTCTTTTTTCCTTCTTGTTTAAATGCTATACTAGGATACTGGTATATTGTTCAAAGGAAGAAATTCTAGTGTTACTGCAGTTCTTTTTTCAATGGGAGTGTCAACACTGAAGACTGTTGATTTGGAGTGCTTGCTAACAACTTTAGTTTCTAAGAAACAAACATCAAGTTTTCTAGGCCGTATAAGACATCTCAAAAGGATTGTAATCTTTCTTTGGGGGGATTACCTCATCATATCTCCAGAACATGTGCAGTTATTAACCTGGGCTCTATAGATTCTTAGTAGGGTTCATTTAGTCCCTGAAACTTTGTGCAAATTCATGTGTATGCATAGGCGTGCATTTTCCTAGGAAAGGGGTCAACAGTTTGGATCAGGTCAGATCAAATCACAAAACATGAAAGGTTAGTGATTAGTTATGTTGGGGGAATGAAGATAGCCAGAGTAAGGAAGAGTTCTATGAGGAATTATGAAGGAAGCAAAGTCTCTCTCCTCTACATATGCCCATTTATCACCTCAGTACTGGCCTTTATCCTTCCCCAGACACCAAGTACCCAAATGCAATCTTTCCCCACTTCCCTATGAAGTTTTCATCTTGATTCCTAATTCTTTCTGAAAATGTACACAATAAAAAATGTCTGTAAATGGTTTCTTTTGGGGAAATGAAGTCTTCAGCTGATGGAGCAAACTAGGGAACCAGAGTCTCAGACTTCATCAGCTGGTGAGTGCTTCAGGCTTGTGCAGTTTATGTTTACAGCACAGCCTGTCCTAAAGTCACTAGATATGAAAATCATCTCCCTCAAGGCAATTTAATAATAATTGACATAGGAAATGATTCCACTCAGACTATAGAACCTTCAGTTAAATAAAGCACAAATAGCTCTTTAGGTTCAGCTCTGTGTAACATCCCACTGGTGGCCATAGGGGGAGAAGAGGTAACTCTGACCCCAAAGAACTTGGCACTTGATGTAACAACATGAGTTGAGTTGGTGTCTCCAAACAATGAGAAAGGAGTATATAGTTATCAAGCACTTATTGGTGCCAACCATGATGGCAGATACACTGATTGTGTAGAGTTAGAGGTCAGGAGCCTGGGAAAACTCTCACTCTACAACTTGATTAAAGAGGAGCCTTGGACATGTTACATAACAGCCCAAAGCCTCAGAGTCCTCATTTATAAGATCAACATGATTATAGTATTTTTTTCTCATAGGTTTGTTATCAGGATTATAAAAAACATCTACATCAAGAGCATGGTATGTTCTCTGTACACAGTAAGGACTGAATGATTACTAGCTATGACTAATTCTTTCACTGAATGCTCATAATAACTCTAGGTGGTAGGTTATAGCCTTCCCAATTTGCAGATGGGGAGACTGATATTAGGAAGGGGAAGAAGATTACTGTAGACACATGGTCTATAAGTTGCAGAAGTAGTCTCTTTTTATTGTATAAGAAGTTTCTACAATACAGTACACATATCATTGATCTATCAGGAAGTTAATGTGGGTGATAAATGGAACAAATAGTTGTGTATTTATTCTAATGCATACATAAAAATATAACTACTACTCATCTCATAAGTTGAGGATGAAACTACATATGAAATTAAGTTAATTTTAAATCACTAATAATGCAGATGAGACAATTAAATGGCTTAAGTTATGGATGTAATTTATGGAAGCAGAGGAAGAAAGAATGATTTCTCACTAATGTTGAACAGGAGAAAGACCAAAAAAAAGATAAATGATATAAGGTTGAGATTTAGAAATAAAGATTGGAATATACCTATATCTATATCATCTATATCTATATCTATATCACCTATATCACCTATATCTAGATATCTAGATATTAAATTAATCCCATAAATTCACTATAACTTGCCAACTCATCCTTGCTACAGCTGTTAGAGATCTGATTATAGCATTTGCCTGTGACTCAAGCAGTCAGTTCCTCCCAGAGAATGTTGGCACTCCAACATTACCAACTAATACCCCAGTGAGGAAACCACTGTTAATGATTCTGATGACAAGAAGGTTGTCAGAACAAGACTGGACCTAGAAAAGCCTGTGGGGATGCAAGGTAGAGACCATATGGAAAGAAAAAGAATGGTGTGCCCCATTTTAATCACAGTGCTCCCTTAGTAAATCCATCAGATCCCCATAAAGTAGCACATGGTACCAGTTTTAATGCTATGAAATATTATGAGTAGATGATGTTTCCAACACATTTTACTATTGTTTTCTAATAAAATATCTTTCTCCTCCTTTTTCTATCATTTTGTCTTGTACCCTTAAGCTCTGGTGTTAGAGAAACAAAAAAGTAGTAGAGTTTTTTATTTTACCTTCCTTACTTGTCTTGCTTTCTCATTATATCTCTGACTTACGATGGTTCAACTTAACAGTTTTTTAACCTTAAAATGAGTGAAAGTGCACAATTAGTAGAAACTGCACTTCAAATTTTGACTTTTGATCTTTTCCAAGGCCAGCAATATGTGGTATGGTACTTTCTCCTGATGCTGGGCGATGAGCTCAGGTCCCAGTGAGTTACATGATCATGAGGGCAATAGACCTACAACTATTCTACACCCATACAACCATTCTGTTTTTCACTTTCAGTGCAGTATTCCACAAATCTCATAAGATAATCCACACTTTATTATAGAATAGGCTTTGTGTTGGATGACTTTTTTTCTAACTGTAGGCTAATTTAAGTGTTCTGAGCATAATTAAGGTAGACTAGGCTAAGCTATGGTGTTTGGTAGGCTAGGTGTCGTAAATGCATTTTTGACTTATGATAGTTTCAGCTTACAATGGATTTATTGAAATGTAACCCCATCATAAGCTGAGAGATATCTGGAAGCTATTTATACTTTCAAGGAGGGATGAGGGGGAAAGACCTTACAAAGAAGCCCACTTAAGCCAACAGGACTGGGCAAATGATGCCATAAGCATAGAAGTGTCATATAGTAAAAAAGAGAATGCTTTTGAGGACCAGATGGCCATAGAGTCATGTTATCTTCATTTATAGGCTGAGTCACCTGAATAGGTCCTTTAACTTTTTTGAGCTTAAGTTTCTTCATTTAAAAAATAAGGATACTAAATACCTCAATGTTGTCATGAAGATTAAGCAAAAAACAGGTAGGTAAAAAAGCTACTAAACAATAGTGCTCAGGATTTAGGCTATTTATCTTCCCTCTCTTGTCATGTCAGTGTCTTGTACCATAAGAGCTGTTATCTTGTCTCCATTTCCTGGTAGTAAATGTGAAGATTCTAATCTAATTCCAAATGTTTTCTTCCTGCATCAGGCACTCTGGCTAAGACCCACTTTCCAAACCTCTGTCTTTGAAAGCTTCCTATCTGAAAACTGTCAACACAAGCCTGTGACACATTAGCCAAGATCTGCTTTCGTGCAAGAGCAAAGTCTTGCCATATCCAGGGAGATGATCTTTTCCACTAGAGGTGCCAAAGGGCTGTGCACCTCCCATAAAACTCATCCATCCTTGGGAAAGTCATGGCTAACACACTTTGTTGGAGCATTTTTATTTTCATTTCATGACAACAGAATTTATAATTTCTTTCAACATTCTATTCCTTCTCCCTGACCTCCCTCTTCTTAAATTTTTATTTATTTATTTTTGTCTTTTTGCCACCAACAGAAGGTCCCATGCATCTAGCAAATACTTTTTGAATATTTGAACATCAATTGGTGATCTGTCTCTTCCATTAGGGGATCTGGTAGTATTTAGAGTCTAGTAGAAGGCTTACAAAAATAAACCACTCCATCACCTTGGGCAAAGGCAGAGCTGGTATTTCAAGAGTAGGAGATACCAGGTAACATAAGAAGAGCCTAGTTTATTTATCTTCATCTTTACCTATACCATTGAAATCCAAGCCACCTTCATCTTTTGCCTTGGTCATTAAAAGGGTCACTTAAGCAGTCTCATCATATCTATTTTCAGGCACCTCTCCAGTACATTTTCTAAGGTGTAGCCAGAGTACTTATTTCAAATGCAAATCAAACACCAGCTTCTCACCTATTTAAAATCCTTCAATAAATTCTTTTTTCCAAATGGGTAAGAATAAAACCTTTAACACAGTTAGAAAGACCATTTAATAGTTATCCTGTTCCATCTTTTCCAGACCTGCCATCTCTCTCTCCACTCGTACAACCTCAGTATATGTGTTTGGATTACGTAGAACACAGATCTAATACTCAAGTCTAGGACAGGTGCTTTTGTGACTGTTCCCTCACATTCTTTCCTGTAATCCTCTCCTATATATGTTTATCTTAACTTGTAATTACTGTATACAATAATTAGCATAATTATTTTCTTACTTTCATTGGACTCCATGTAAGAACTTTAACAAATTTGTTCATCTTTGTATTTCCATAACCTTGTTCAGGAGTAGGGACATAGCAGTAAGACATAGTAGTAATACTAACAATAGACATTATTAACCAGTTCTAAACACTGTAGATGTTAACTCTTAATATCCACAAACCCATGAAGAAGTTATTATTACCCTCCTTTGACTAATGGATAGACTGCAGTACAGAGAGGTTAAATAAACTGCCCATAATTACACAGCTAATATGTAGGGCATCTGAGTCTTTAAACCTGGTAATTTGGTTTCAGAGTCCATACTCTTAACCATTATGCCAATCTGCTTCTAAAGTAGTAGGAGGTGTTCTCATTGTAGTAACTACCCAATAAATATTTGTTAATTTAATAATGAACAATGAATGGATTGCTGCTTAAATGACCCACTGAGAGGCCCAAGGCCCTTGAGTTTGTTGAGGATTGGAGAAAAGTCATCAAAATGGCAACACTGGTGGTGCATAAAATCAGCATCATCTGGCAAACCAATGCAGTAGGGAATACCAAAGAAGTAGCCCTCTTGAGCTGTGCTTGTTATATTGGAAGCTGCCTGTGTCGTTCTTGCTGTTTGGAAATGCTGGCAGGCAACATCTCTTGCTCCTGACTAAGCAAGAGCAAGTTTAAATATAGATGAGGGCTCTAAAAATGCTGCTGTTGAGGCTGTAACAGGTGATGGCAGACATTTTTTTTTGTAGGTAAGCACATTACAAAGCCTTTGAAAGTTGAGCCTGAACCATGACTACCCTTGAGTGCTTATCCCCAAGAGTTTTTAATGTGATGCTGGGGACCATTGTCATTTACTGAAGGATTTGTCTATTTGCTATGAATGTCAAGAGACTGAGAACTTGTCTATTTACCATGAATGTCAAGAGACTGACATTCATAAAGATGAACAAATACCTTTTACCTACAGAGGCTGTGCCTTCGAGGAGGTCATCTGGGGCTGACGGCAAGTGAACAGCACAGAGGAAATTCTAGGGGGATCCTTTTGTCCTCAAAGAACAAGGAAAATGGCAAAATAGGAATTTCGCTGACCTCTTAAAAAGATTTAACATTTGGAGAGTTACTTGCTCAACACTTGGTCAACAATATGTACAGGGGACATTTACACAGACCAGAGCAGAGCATGGGTCAGCAGAAGTCATAAACAAGGAGAGGATGGGGCTCTGTCCTTGGAGAACTGGTACTTTAGTTAGGAAGGTCAAACACTCAAATAATGTCTCAGCAATGTTTCCAAACCAACTGATGCCCCAGTCAAATGAAGAGTGTATAAATTGAACGGGGCTTGTAAAAAGGACAGCGAGCAAATTTCACTAGAGCCAGGTTAGACCTTCACTAGTATGCTATGTTAGAGACTGGAGGTAGAAACACAAATATGATTTTTCTATTCTTCAAGGAGCTTATAACTTGGGTATGGAGACAGACATGTAATCCCAGATGTGATAAGTGCTGAGACAGAAGAAACCCAGGGTTCCAGAGATGAGGGACTAACTTGGAGTGATATGGGTCAGGGAAGGCTTTCCAGATCTGTACTTTAGAGCATAAGAAACTTGTCAGTGGTGCTGGTGGGAGGGATGTAAAGTGGAGAGATACATATTTCAGGTCACATATGTAACCAGTTGTAATGCTAAGACTTGAACCCATGTCTATCTAGTTCCAAATCCCCTGTATTTTCCACCACACTAAGCAGTCTTCCAAGTCATTAAATATTTATTGAATATATGCTGTATGCAGCTACTATTCCATAAGGCTTGACTTCTACCCCCTAAATGTACTAATCTTGGCCCTTATTTACATAAGAGCTTAAGTAATTGACTCATATGATAACTTCAAGTGGTACTGTTTTGTTGATGAAGCCTAATTCTATCATAATGCAAGCATTCAATAAATACTTGATGAGTATATTGAATTGACAAATAAATGAGTTTATACCCCATGAATAGGTGATATAGAGACAGACTGGAGTAGAGGATGAAGAACATGGAAAGATGAGTCTGGAATAGAGTTTTGAGGGAAAAGAGAACCATGAAATGGCAAATAGATATTAAGAAGAGTAAATACAAAGGCAAGGAGAAAAAAACGACCAAGTTAGGCATCATATTTTCATTGCTCTAGTCAGTGACAACCATAATATCAGTACCACTGCCACATCCAATGTGGCATTCTGAATATCTACTATGTGTTGGATTTCATATTACTCCTTTTTATACATATGGCTAATCCTTACTATAGACCTGGGGTGAGGTGGTGTAATTTCCACCATATAGTTGATGATATAGCATAAGGATGATTTTTTGCATAGCAAAAATTGGAGACAGGATTAAAATCTAGGTCCCTTGACCTAAAAATCCCATATTCTTTTTAATATCCTCCCTTCCAATGAGCTACTAACTATATTAGCCACATACTATGCACTCAACCGTTTCCTGGTTTTCTTTTCTTTATCTCCTTTCTTTTCTTTTTTTATTTTTTGAGAAAGATTGCATGAGCAGGGGAGGGAGCAGGAAGCCAAGAGAGAGAGGGAAAGAGGGAATCTTAAGCAGGCTCCATGCCCAGTGCAGAGCCCTGTGTGGGACTTCGAACCCACACCTGTGAGATCATGACCTGAGCCAAAATCAAGAATTGTACACTTAACCAACAAAGCCCCCCATATACCCCTCTGATTTTACAATACAGATCTGATCCTAAGCCCAAAACTTACCTACTCTTTCATATATTCCAATCTAGAAATGATATGGACATTCATCTGTCCATTTACCTGGGAATTTAATGTATTGGGCCTTGACTGTAGGATATATATCCCATTGGTTCTGCTTCTCCGGAAAACCCTAATACATTTTTCTCTATTCTTGATTACATCATGGTAATTCCAAGGATTTTCAATAAATTTGGCCAGGTGGGTTTTATATGCTGTTACTAGGTTAGTGGTCTAGGAAAATGAAAAGTTGGTGATTTGAGTAGCACACGGAGAAAGTCAAAAGCAGTTCTTCTTTTCATATTCTAAACAGTGTGGTCCCAATTCATAGCAATGTCATCACTTTGGAACATACTAGAAGGACAACTTATTAGGACACACCCAAGATATAATGAATCAGAAACTTCTGTGGGATCCAGAAATTTGTGTTTGAATAAGGCTTTCAGGTGATTTTGATGCATTCTACAGTTTGGGAACCATTAATCTAGAATCTCAACATGCTAGGGAGAGAATGAATACTTTAAAATATTGGACAAATTTAGAATAAAAAATAAAACAGTATCCATAATTCTGAATCCACCAAGACCCTGATGAAAATGTAGTAACCACAGTGAAAATAGTAAAGATCAATGGGTGGCAGCATGGATAAGTGGGTTGCAAGACTTTCCTTCTAAAGAGAAGAGTGTAATTTCTCCAAATACCAAGATTGATGCAAATCAATAATCAAGCAGAAATCATCAAAATCCTATAGGGGAAAACAAGCCTCAACCTCTTTGACATAGGCTGCAGCAACTTCTTACTTGACAGGGCTCTGAAGGCAAGGGAAATAAAAGCAAAAATGAACTATTGGGACCTCATCAAGATAAAAAGATTCTTCACAATGAAGGAATCAACAAAACTAAAAGGCAACCGATGGAATGGGAGAAGATATTTGCACATGATGCACTGGATAAAGGATTAGTATTCAAAACCTATAAAGAATTTACCAAACTCAACACCCCAAAAGCAAGCCATCCAGTGAATAAACGGACAGAAGACATGAATAGACACTTTTCCAAAGAAAACATCTAGATGGCTAACGGACACATGAACAAATACTCAACATCACTTGTCATCAGGGAAATACAAATCAAAACCACAATGGGATACCACCTCATACCTGTCAGAATGGCTAAAGTTAACAACTCAGGCAAAACAGATGTTGGTGATGATGCAGAAAAAGGGAAATACTTTTGTACTGTTGGTGGGAATGCCAACTGGTGCAACCACTCTGGAAAACAGTATGAAGATCTCTCAAAAAAATTAAAAATAGAACTACCCTATGACCCAGCAATTGCACTACTAGGAATTTACGTAAAGGGTACAAAAATGCTGATTTGAAGGGGTACATGCACCCTAATGCTTATAGCTTTTGGCTATCAACAATAGCCAAATTATGGAAAGAGCCCAAATGTCTATCAACTAATAGATAAAGAAGTTGTGGTATCTATATACAATGGTACACTACTCGGTGTTGAAAATAAATGAAATCTTGCCATTTGCAACAGTGTGGATGGAACTAGAAAGTACTATGCCAAGTGAAATAGGTCAGAGAAATACAGATGTCATATCATTTCACTCGTATGTGGAATTTGAGAAACTCAACAGGTGAACATAGGGGAAGGGAAGGAAAAATAAGATAAAAATAAAGAGGGAGGCAAATCATAAGGGACTTTTAAATACAGAGAATAAACTGAGGGTTGCTAGAGGGGAGATGGGTATGAGGACAGGGTAAACAGGTAATGGTCATTAAGGAGGGCACTTTTGGGATGAGCGCTGGGTGTCATATGTAAGAGATGAATCACTGGTTTCTACTCTTGAAGCTAAGGCTACACCATATGTTAACCGACTTGAATTAAAAAAAACTATGAAGTATGAAATATTTTTTAATGTTTACTTATTTATTTTTTAGAAAGAGAGCACAAGCTGGGGCAGAGAGAGAGAGAAGGAGACACAGAATCTGAAGCAGGCTTCAGGCTTCAGTCTGTCAGCGCAGAGACCAACACAGGGCTTGAACCCATGAACCATGAGATCATGCCTTGAGCCAAAGTTGGATGCTTAACCAACTGAGCCACCCAAACACCCCAAAATGTGAAATATTATAAAGAAAAGTTGGCATAGAATGATTAGTTACATGTAATGTAACTAAATCTATCCAAAACAAACCTTTGAAAATTGGCAGTTGTCACTGAAGTTATCAGAAGGTGTCTGTCAGAAGATTCCCACCAATATCTTTGTTAAAAATTATATATAATATGCTCACATATAAACTTGTTATCTAGAAGCATGAGAAGATCAAGGAGAACACAGTTTGTGAATTTACCTCCCCCAAAAAACTTAATATCTCAGAAGACCTGAGATGGCCCCTAGAGAGATTAAGATACAGGGAGAAATCCCTTAGTCTTAACCCCCCTCCCCCCCCCGATCTTTCTCCACATGACAGTTGGCAGAAAAAACTGAAGAGAGATTACTGAATCAGGCCATGGGAACATCCAAAAGAAGCAGATTTGGCTTCTAGTCCTAGAAGAATATGTAGTCAAATGGGGGAGATTAGGTCAATATTTTCTAAATCTCCCTAAGGCAAATTGCAAGTAACTGAAATGAATCCCTGGATAGTTTAAGACAAACAAGATTTGTTATGAAATACGGAGACGTCTTATAGGAATCAAGGGCAGGAATTGATTGGACCTGAGGATGCAGCTAGAATTAGAGAGTTGGAAGGAACTTCCATTTCTCTCTTTTTCTCTGTCTCTGTGTACCTGTTTCATTCTATGCTCCCTCTGAGTCTGCTACATATGGTGGAATTTGGTCACTCTCAATTTGAGTCTACATGTTGACTTCTGGCCACACAGACAACTTGACCCTATTCTCTTGGTCCTAGTTACAGATTTCTAGGAAAGAGAATTACTTGACCATGCTTGTATTGTGTCTAGCTCTGGCCCAAATTGCCAGTGAGGGCAGTCCTTTATTATAGAAATGGCTGCTGGGGTCCATGCATATGGTGTGAGGAAGGAAGCAGGCAGTTTCCAGAAATAATATAGGAGCAGATGGCTCTGCGGTTAGAAAGATACCTCAAGATGACTACTGCCCTACCAGAGAAGTATACCACCAAAGCTAAACCAGCCATTTCTATCTAACTGAAGACTTCTCAGGCAAGGAGTGGTTAATGGGGCTAATCTGGAAAGGCTCAGGGAGAAGGTGTTTGTAACATCTCTGGTAGCAATGGTTTGCAATATAATGGTATACTGGGATGAACTGAGAAGCAAGTAAGTGGTCACATACCAAAGTTTGCAATCTGACTTGCCTTAACTACTAAATTAATATCACTATACTAAATCCACATGGTAAACTTTTATAGAAAATCTTTGGAAAATACCATGATGTGACTCAAGAATATATGACACCCTTGTTTTCATTTAGTTGAGTATTAAAGCCAGAACTGTGCAATTCATTCCCAAGAGTATTTTTTACTATAGTCTTTGATATGCTTAAAACTTAAAGTTCATGAAAAATATAATAGGGTACTGTCATAATAGGGATTTTTCTACTGAGGGGGGGAAAGATTTCTATTGTGATGAAACCAAGATTTTTGATAGATTGGTATGATTCAAAGTATAGATTACAGTGGGTGGGTACCTAAGATTTTCCTGGGTTTTTCCACTGTTATCAGAAAGAGGAAAAATTGTGAGTGTGAATTGTCTGGGGGGAAAAGTATTTATATAAATTTTAAAACTCTCCCGTATCTCATTAAGTACTTAACATGCCTGCTATCTGTTGTTGAAAATAAGTAAAAGTATGTTAAATATATTAAAGTATATATGTAGAATTCATTTTCCTTTAAAATCTCACAGAGATCTAGATAAATAAGTCTCTTACATAATATATTTTCCTAACCAAGCACGTGACTTCAGTAATTCTAGGCTTTTGTCTCTTGTGACTTTTAGGTTTTTGTCCCATGATTTATGAATATGTCCATATAAAAAAGATTTAAATTGCTTCACTGAAGAGCATAACCAATCACCCCCACAAACCATCTTATAAAAAAGTGCCTTGAAATAAGATTAGAAACTAATTCCCCCTTTCAAGGTTCAGATTCTAAGAAAGCAATCAGTTGGCCTGTAGGCATATGGAGGTGCTTCTGTCCCTCCAGATTGTTTCCTATTGACTCTATAATAGACCCTGAGTTCTCTGACTACAAATCAGGCTGGAAAAAGAAAATTATCTGGATTGGATGGCAAATTAAACCATTCTAAATCAATAGCATTTTAGTTGCAATTACTTCGTTAGATTTTAATGTAGCCAAAACCAGAACTTTAAGGGACTGAGATACAGATCTGGTAAACTAGAGTTTGGAGACTTCATAAGATGTGAAAAGACCACAGATTAGAGAATTGAAGAGTTGTTTACTCAACTACTTTACAAAATTCTAGGGCTCATTTTACTGTGCATTTCCTCATCAAACAAATTAATTCAACAAATATTAATTGAGCCTGCACTATGGAGGGAACACTGTCCCAGGCAGTGGAACGAGAAAAACAAATTCAGCTTGGTAGCTGAGAGACACACACATTTCCTCACTTAAAATCCAGAATAACCTAATAGGCTAAATTGCCTCTTCATCTAGAGAAGGTTATGTCATAAACGAAAACAAAGGAATCTCCTTAGGAGAATTTTGTTGCTATCGAGGATGTTCTAAACTTATAGAAGTGCATCAGTGAAGTGTTTAACACTTAGGCGTTGGTGTATTTTGGATCGTGGGCTTGATGAAATGGCTTTTCTTGAGGAATCTTGTCTTAGATCCCAGCTGCTGGGATCAAAGCCATAGAAGTTAGAGAGTCCACCTCCCTCTTCCTCTTTCTTTCTGATTTAAGGTCAGTATGTGAGCTTGGTGGGGAAGAGGGTGGGGGGTGGGGTGATAGGATCACTGGTGACCAGCAAACTCAGCAGCAGCCTCCAATGCTTTTCTTGTTTGTTGGTCTGAAAACTGCAACTCAGATTACCATGGTTTGGGAATTGAAATCCTGACATAACAATTAAATTCTGTATTTATATTCCTAGCAATTTCATCTTGTCATTTGTGGTTTTCTTCAAATTACAAAACAATTAAATGAAGAATTTGGCAAAGAAATTGAACCAGATGCAAGTTTCTTGTCCTTCCCCTCCTCCCCCCATTCCCTTTTAATGGCAGGAAAAAGAATGTAATTTAAGTCTTCCCAGCTCTTCAGCTGTGGAACAGCTGAACAGGCATCTTGAAGGAGAAAGTGTCTCTTTCACTAAAGAGTGTGATGTAGTGTTTTATCTGCAATGTGGAAGAGGAAAGCCCTTGAAGTACAGAATTCCCTAAGAGAAATGAAACACACACATACTCCAACCGCAGCATTTATTATCCTGACATTGCAATTTAGTAAACAAAAGACATGATAAGTGTCATTCTAGTCTACCTTTTGGTAGAAAACATATATGAGGAGTTCCTTAAAAAATGTGATAGAGCTGAGAGCTTATTCTTAAACACAAATTAAGGTCGAATGGCTGAACATGTCTGAAATATGCTAAATGATGTTGTCATATCCATTTAGAAGAATACTCAGAATTTTCATTCTTTTCTCCAGCTGGATGATGCATAAGAGTCAATGCGTTTCATATACCTCTCACGTTCTCTCTATCCCTCTCTGCATAGAGGTAGAGGACTTCTTTCCGATGGATTTCGATTTACCACCTGCATAAACTCATTGCATCTCCTAAAATACTCTCAGTTTGTAACACTGGCAAGGTATCTGATAAACAGTCCCAGAATGTTCTTATAGAAATTTGGAGGACCAACCCCAGGCCATTTGGGAGCAGAGTGTCTCCACTCAGGTAATCCGTGCAATCTGGAAGACAACATATAGGAACAACCCAAGAAAGTTCGGCTGTGTAATTCTAAAGTTAAACCCAAAGTGTCATGTTACATTTTATTCTGAAAGAGAAAACAGAGCCTCTGCATAATGATTTCCTAGGCTGAATTAGACAGAGAGAGAACTTTTCCATTTTTCCTGACCTGTAATTTAATATCAAGCAAAAAGGCTATTAGGTGGAGGAAATGCTATTTGCTTGAGTGGTTCCATCTTGGTCACCACCTTTCCCCACCTCTGAACATGCATACTGGCTGAGAACAAAGGAACATAACCTTTCTGAATGTTCCTTCTCCTTCTAAGGAAGAGGACAAGGTGCGGAAAGCGCAATCTTTGGAATCAGAGAAATGAGGGTTCCCCTAATACTGACGGTGAAACTTGTGATCTAGGACAAGTTGTTTTCTCTGTACTAAAAGGTCCTTATTAAAAAACAAAAAACGAAACAACAACAACAAAAAGGACAAATACCAGGGTTTACATCACGAGGTTACTGTACTGAAAATTCTAAGGAAGCAGTTCTCAGCAGAGACAAGCTTTGCCTGAACACTATCTGTCATCAATATTAGAATCTATACTCAGCTGAAGTCCCACCACCTCCAATGGCTTTTTAGTATTTGCTACCCCTTTGTTCCCACAAAATGTAATATCTTGCTTGTGCTTGATGCTTATATATTCCCTAGATTTTGAATTGCTCTTTTTACACTTATATTTTATATTCTTTTCCCAGGCTGAATAACCTTGTTTTCAAAACATAATTTGTTCTTTACTACAGAAACAACACATGCTCCAGATTATAAATTTAGTAAAATCAGATACAAAAAGTAAATAAAAATTACCCATTGTCTCATGCCTGGATGACAACATCTCAGTGAATGTCCTTCCAGGGTTATTTGGTTGGGTTTGTGTTGTTGTTGTTGTTGTGATTGGTTTTGTTTTTTGTTTTTCTTTGCGATTTATAGTATTGGGCTCTCATACCATAAAATGTGTTTTCTCACCTGCTTTCCCTCTATTCATACTGGGAACACTTTGTATGTTATTAAAATATTCTTTGAAACATTGTTTCTCGTGACTATTATTCTATGGATCTAAGATAATTTAATTAAACAACCTTATATTATTGGACATTTAGATTGTTTTCCAATTCTTTTTTTAAAAGACCAAATTTTTTTCTCCAAATTTTTATTTAAGCTCCAGTTCGTTAACATACAGTGTAGTATTAGTTTCAGGAGTAGAATTTAGTGATTCATTTCTTACATACAACACCTAGGGCTCATCAGAGCAAGTGCCCTCCTTCATCACCTATTTAGCCCATCCCCTGCCCACCTCCCCTCCAGTAACTCTCAGTTTGTTCTCTGTAGTTAAGAGTCTGTTTCTTGGTTTGCTTCTTTCTTATTTCCCCTTATGCTCAATTGTTTCATTTCTTAAATTCCACATATGAGTGAAATCATAGAATATTTATCTTTCTTCAACTGATTTATTTTGCTCAGCGTAATACTCTCTGGCTGTTATTGCAAATAGCAAGATTTCATTCTTTTTTATGACTGAGTAGTATCTCCTTGTATGTATATACTACCTCTCCTTTCATCGACCTTTGGGCTCTTTTCTAATAAACTAAAATTTTTAGTGCGAGATTTTAAAGAAAGGATGATGTCTTTTATCTGCTTGAATGCCCTATCTTTCTAGCAGATAGCCATGGAGCAACACTTGTGTATTGAACATCTTTTATGGATCTTAAAGACAGGTATATTTGAGATTCAAAAGTACGGGTAAGAATGGGCCTCAGAGACTGGGGTGTGTCAGAGGCTCAGTGCAGAAGGCAGACAGAAGGCAACTCCATTCACATCTATACTAGAAGGCAGAAGGCAGCTCCATTCATATCTATACCAGAGAGCCATGTATTTGTTTGGAACCACTAAGTTTCTTCCTTTCTCTTCTCACTTTCTTCTCCCCAGTAGATATTCTGTAACCTTTCTTCATTTCAATAGCTTTCCAAAATACATGACTATCTTATCTTAGCAGTCAACATTTGGTATGTGTGTTTACCTTTTTAATGAAGTAAAATTCACATATGGAAAGTGCACATATAGGTGAAGCTTACTATTTTTTCATAACGTGAACACACGTATATAACCAAGCACTCAGATCAAGAATCAGGACACTTTCAGAACCCCAGAAGCACCATCCCCTATGTTCCTTTCTAATCATGACTCCCAAGGTATATTACTACTATCCTGACTTCGAACAGTATAGACTTGTTTTGCCTGATTTTGTACTTTCGGTAAATGGAATCTTGCCATACGGCCTCTATTTTGCCTGACTTCTTAGCTCAACATTAAGTGTGTGAGGTTTATCCTTATGGATTGTTCATTTTCATAGTCTGTAGACCATACCATTGTGTGACTTGAGAGTGGTTTCTCAACTTTTATCTTTTTCACCAATAGAAACTTTCCTTGTCATGAAACCTCATGTGGGACTCCATCATATGAAATACCAGATGGGAGAGAAACTGTTGAAGTAGGCATGGAGCCTAGATCACCATAGATCTCTCTCCTGATCCACTTTCTTCTCTCTAATACATGCTCAAGGCTATGAGTATGATGGATTATTATTCCTACCTTATAACTTTCTCTATTTTCTAAATAAAGTTTTATATATACATACATTATGCATATGCATGTGTATATCTACACCAACTTAAGCCCATGATTATACCATCCATTTAAATGCTACTATGTGCAACACTCAAAATAATGTATTTCTCTAGTCAGCCACCATGACAGTTATGACAAAAACACATCCAGGTCTGGGAGTGGAAAAGTCTAGAGTGAAAGGTTCACAACGGGGAGACATCAGTGAAGATGTCAATGTAGTTGTTTTCAGTATGTGTAGGTCAGCATAAGATGCCACTTTAAATGAGGAGAAAATTGGCATCCAAAGGCAACCATCGTCAACATCACAGTTCCACTTGGTGTCAGCCATTGGAGTCATAGGAACAGCTTTGTTCTTGTAGAGGAGGCTCTTCCACTGGGATGTGAAGAAAACAACCAAAGTGCAGTGATCGTCATCTCTTATAACCAAGTCAGCATTTGCAATGGTCACACTGGATGTGTTTTTCTTGGCATGGCCAAGCTAAACTTTTGTCATTCACTGAGCAGACATCCACCAAATTAGAAACACTGGGACAGGCAATTTCTCTGATGTTTTGGTTTCAACAGTACTGATCTGTAATTATTTCTCCAAACAAAAAGAAAGTGTTTGACAGAGACATTTGAAGACCTAAAACAACTTTCTTATAGGAAACACATGCTTCTTCTCCAAATTAAAACACACACCATTATGCTAATAGGAGGACACTCAGCAAGTGGAATTTGCTAGGGATTTGTTGGTGAGGGGGTGATGAGAAGGTAAGAGACAACTGACTTTTGTTAGCTGTTCTGAACAGATGCCAAGAGAGTGAAGTCCAACAACTGTGTCCTTAAAATGACCCTGTTATACACACTGGGGAAGTATCTTTGTGCTTTTCATGGGATCGTACACAAAGTTGAGCTTCAGAAAACACATTGAGAATGAATATCTGGTTTGTATTAGTGCCTTCTCACCTTGTCTCAATATTGGATTATACAGCTCTTTAGGCTCAAAGGCAAATAGATTTGCATACAGGTATGGTGAGTCTTTTGTGACTTCAATAGTACAACTTGATGTAAGAACAGTGCCAGCCCTTTGTCAAAAAGAAGTTTGTCTTTTCTCTCATTTTCCTCCATCTTCAAAACCAACCACAAATTCTCACTGATAAAAGGAAAGAAATGACCTAATCACATTAATGTGCATTGTACTTGGAGAGACTTGAATTTGGAAATGGGCGTTTATAAAGCACAGTAGTAGTCAGGAGGAAACTCTACCAGTTGAGCACTTTTACACCAAGCTCAATAAAAACAATGAATTCCACAATGTCTTGGGACACCTCTGAATGATTGTGCAGTTAAGACGTGGTTTCATTTGGGCGAGCATAGCTGGGAATGCAAAGAAGAAAGTGCAGGGAAGAAAGTTTTGCCAAAGTTATGTTTCCTTCCTTCCTTCCTTCCTTTCTTCCTCTCTTTCTTTCTTTATCTATATCTTTAAATGTTTATTTTCGAGAGAGAGAGAGAGAGCACGAGAGAGTGAACGAGCACATGGTGCGGAGGTGGATGGGTGGGAGGGGCAGAGAGAAGAAAGAGGGAGACAGAGGATCTGAAGCAGGTTCTTCTGTCCTCCGCTGTTAGTGCAGAGCCCCATGCGGGGCTCAAACTCAGAAACCATGACATCATGACCTGAGTCTAAGTTGGTCACTTAACCCGCTGAGCCACACAGGCACTCCTGATTTATTTTATCATAAAAATTAAGAGGAATCCTACCAAGCTTTCTTCCATCTATCAATTAATTCTTACATTTCCTATCACCATCATTCATCTTAGGAATGTCTCTCTAAACCTTATTTGACCCTCTCCACCTCCTTTTGTGCTATTGTTGCTTATGACAAAAAAATCCCCAAGATCACCAGGGGCCCAGAACTTGTTTTTGTTCATTTTGTTTTGTTTGTTTGTTTTTAATGTGTGTTTTGCCTTGTTTGTGTTTGTTAAAGGGAACATTCCCTGCCCTCTTCGTCCTCACCAACGGCTTTCAGTTTGTTTACAGGAAATGTTCAAGCTTCATTTCTACAGTCATACTCCCTGTACACTCTCACTCCCACTTAGCACATTATGGCCCCACATTAAATTGTAAATGGCATTAGGAAGGCACATCACTTTAACCTCCTATCAATTATCACTGCCACAGTATGAATCAGGCTATCTGCCTATTTCTGGAAAAATTAATCACTCCCTCCACTGACAGTTGTCACATATTCCAGTTTTTCTAAACACTTTCTAATTCCATGTAATTTACTCTTTTCAAAAGGATGATTCATTAAACTTTTACCTAGTTTATTTGTGTACATTCATAATATTTTACATAAATTGAAATATCGACCAAAAAAAAAAAATCTTGTGTCAGAGCATGTGTCTTCATTTTCAATCTGAAAGTACAGTAGAGGCCTGAGGAGTTTGCATGTCACCTGCCTTCAGTAGTCGCTGGGATGTGTCACAGTGGTTTACACACAAGGCCAAACTCTCCCCCTGCATGGATGTCTCCTCAAAGGCAAAGGCCATAACTGGTTCTCAGTAAATGTTTACTCCATGATTAGTAGATTCCCAGTGAGCCACTAAGTTTGGATTTGAGAAATAAATGAACTTAATATGTGGTCTAGGTAAATGTGAACTGGAAAAGTAGAATAGAGAATTACTGGAAAGTGGCCCCAAACAGCTGATGAGAGCAGGAAACGTCCAGAATAGTGGTTCTCTACCGGGGATGATTTTAGTCCTCTGTAGAACATTTGGCAATGTCCGGAGACATTTTAGGGTCTTCACAGATGAGGGTATGTTAGTGGCATCTAGTGGGTAGAGTCCTGGGATGCTGCTAAGCAACCTACAATGCACAGAACAGTTGTGAAGAGTTATCTGACTCAAAATGTTGATAGTAGGGAGGTTGACAGGTCCTCCTGAAGGGAACTGAGTAAGTGGGTTTGGATAGGAAGGGTGGAGGTGTGCTGAAACAAGAAAATAATATAATAATATGTACTGTGTATCCCAGAGCCAGGAATAGTGTTGTTTTTTTTTTTATAGATTATCTCGTTTAATCCTAGCAATAATGTATTGAGGTAGGAGTTATTATTACCCTATTTTATGGATGAAAAAACTGAGGATAAGTAACTTACTCAACGTCATACAACTAGTAAATAGGGTCTTGAACCCAGGGTCTCTCTACTCTTTTTTGTTTTGTTTTGTTTTTGTTTTTTATTTATTTCTAGGAGAGAGAGAGAGACAGCCTGAGCAGGGGAGGGTCAGAGAGAGAGGGAGTCAGAGACTGAAACAGGCTCCAGGCTCTGAGCTGGCAGTCAGCACAGAGCCCGACGCGGGGCCCGAACCCACGAACCGCGAGATCATGATCTAAGCGAAAGTCGGACGCTTAACCGACTAAGTCACCTAGGCGTCCCGTCTCTATACTCTTTTAACCACTCCCACAAAATTTGTCTCTATTAGAGTTATTTCTTAGATTCTTGTCTCCAATTTATAAAATTAAAGACAACATGTAGCATACAATAGCATATTAAAATGCAGAAAGAGTAAAACAAATAAAAAAGCATCATGGTAAGAAAATAAATAATTATAAAATGCCAGATACATACATGTGTGTGGAAAACACACACTGGTACACAAAACTAAAGTTGGCCTTCAAAGTTGCCATTGACTCTCCCAGTGGACAAAGCAAAAAGGGAATTTCAATCAGTTACACCATGCACATTGTTTATAAAATGAAAAGTCTATCAATCTTACAAAGTGAAATGTACTCTTACCAAAGAATTCAGAAAAGGCCCTCCTTGGTATATACCCAAAGGAGTTGAAAACTTACATCCACAAAACATAAACACTTGCACACAGATATTAATAGCAGCTTTATTCATAATTGCCAAAACTTGGAAATAACCACGATGTCTTCATTAGGTAAAAGGATAAATGAACTGTGGTATATTCAGTGCTAATAAAATCTGAATTATCAAGCCATGAAGAGGCATGGAAGATATTTAAATGCATAATATTAAGTGAAAGAAGCCAATTTGAAGAGGCTACGTATTGTATGATTCCAATTATTTGACAGTCTGGATAAAACAAAAGCATAGAGACAATACAAAGGTCAGTGGTTCCCAGTGATTGGCAGAAAGGAAGAGATGCACCAATGGAAAACAGAAGACTTTTAGAGCAGTGACACTACTTTGTATGATGCTATAATGGTAGATACATATCATTACACATTTTTCCAAACCCATAGAACGTACAACACCAAGAATGGATAATCATGTACACTTTGAACTCTGGATGATAATGATGTGTGAATGTAGGATCATCAAGTGTAACAAATGTATCACCCTGGTGAGGGGTTTTGATAATGGATGAGTTGGTGCATGTATGGAGGCAGAAGAACCATGAAAAATCTCTATACCTTCCTCTCAATTTTGCTAGGAACTTAAAACTTCTCTAAAAAGTAAAATCTATATGAAAATAAAAAGAAAACAAGACCCCCCCCCAAAAAAAAAGAAAACCACAAAAAGATAAAACAAAGCAAAATGGGAGCACCTGGGTGGCTCAATCAGTTAAGTGTCTGACTCTTGATTTTGGCTCAGGTCATGATCTCATGATATTTGAGTTTGAGCCCTGCGTCAGGTTTTGTGCAGAGAGGAGACTAGTTGGGATTCTTTCTCTTCTCTCTCTCGGCCTCTATCCCGCTCTCTTTCAAAATAAGTAAATAAACTTAAAACAAAACAAAACCCCACTGTATACCCAGGTGAGGTCAATGTTACCAGCACAGAGGACTGAGAAATCTCTTTCAGAGTCTTCGTAAGTAGATTATCTAGAATATCTCCATAATAAATGCAATTGTGAGTTTTGTTTGGCCATTTCTCTCAGCATTTCTCAGTGCAAGAATCCAAATTAATTTTTTCAAAGTGATAAATTATACATGGACCAAAAGGGAGTGGTCCAA
The DNA here is from genome assembly GCF_008692635.1 of Crocuta crocuta. Lineage (NCBI taxonomy): Eukaryota > Metazoa > Chordata > Mammalia > Carnivora > Hyaenidae > Crocuta > Crocuta crocuta. The sequence goes on along the minus strand of NW_027532679.1, from coordinate 3,775,015 downwards.
AGGGGCAAACCTGTCATGGTTTAACTGAATTTAGACACTCAGACAAGAAGGGTGGATGGACTGCAACACCATGCTCAGTCCTCTTGAAATCTTCACTTTACCTTTGAGAACTCAGTCTGCACATATGTAAAATGGGAATGTTAGTGTGTACCCTGTGAGATAATGGTTTATAATTTGTTAATTCACTCTGTAAATATTAACTGGATGTTTACTCAAAGTTTGCCATTGTCCAGGTCCTGTACATAGATGACAGAGATGACCATGGCAGATATGATCCCTGCTGTCACAGAGTTACAGCTTAATGGTGAAGACAGATTCGCTAACATATACAACGTAAAATAGTACATCCAACAACTATTGACTGAACACCTACAATGAGTTAGACACTCTTATGCAGTGGGTGTGCCTATCCTTTTGCTGTTGCTTTAAAACTAATCAATTTTCTCTTTTTGGACTCTTGCCTTGGGGGCGATTGAGTGAAACAGCAAAGCAAGTCAGTAGAGCAGGCTTGAATGAGAAAAACTTTAGGGCTGCTACTATTATTATAAAGGTCTTTACCTTTAAGAGAAGGGACAACTTTCATATTGCACACTAGGTGAATGACGTCATTCTGAAGGTGTGCAGTGCCTAACCTATACACTGGACTCGCTGGCACCTTGGGCCATTTAGCTGACAATCTAACTCTGAGCAACAAAAATCATTTGAGTTGGTTCCGAGAAAAAGTTTCAAGTGCTACAATACAAGATCAGATGAGCATGCACTTACAAAGTCATGGTATTCCTTAAAATGTGCAGTGCTGAATCTATCAGTCCCGAGATTCCAGTTTGCTCAGTCAATATCACTAACCTCCTCTGCCTTTCCACTCTGGCAGAAGGTTGTCTTTCTTCCCTGATCAGTGGGACATAATAGAGATTCATTTCACTTCTGAAAGGAAGCTCTCTACCAAGAGAAAAGGGAAAGAGAACATATTTTGTCACCTCTGAGCTAAAATCATTGTATTTCGCTAAAAGCAATCATCTTTAGGCATTGCAATAGAATGTGCAGGGCACTCCATAGCATTTGTTTTCATCGATGTGCTTTGTCGATTCCAACCCAGGTTGGGTTCATTCTTCTCCAGAAATCTCACCAAATCGAGTTTGATTTTTCCTATGAAATGACATTTGGCTGCACAAACATTCTCGGCCATATTGAAGGACACCAGCAGCTTAGTGATATAATCCTAGCCCGGATGAGAAACTTCAGAAGCTTTCAAACTCACTGTGCTTTTCCCTTTCAAAGTTCAAAAGGTCTAATTCTTTCCCACTTAGGTCTTGTCCATTCCCAGATCTGGGCTGGGAAAGGAGAATGCAAGAGTTTATTTTAAATTATATTTGGCTTTAAAAACACTGTGTTTTTAGTTCTGAGAAGGAACAAAAGAGAAGTATAGTTATCTAAAGAGATAGAGAAAAGACAGTGCTCTTGAAATCATGTCATGATCTGTGCTTGCTTTGTCACACTACTGCTAACTTTACCTAGTGTATTGTTAGACGAGATGAATTATCTGGAGAGCCTGCTTGACCTGGAGGGAACTTCTATTCTAAAACAGCAAATATTTATGTGGATCTAATTGATGTTCAAATGGACTTCAAAGAGCTTCAGAGATAAGATATTTCAAGTTATACAACTATTCTGTCAAGGGCAGATACAGTTGATAATACTCTAGAAGATTCATTAATTTTCTTGATAACACATATTTTAAAAACTAAACATGAAGTAAGAATTTGTCGTTTGGCTAAAGGCGAATAAGTAAAAATGTGTTTTCATTTTTATAGTGAGCTTAGACTTTGGAGATTATTATATTTTCCATCAAGAAACAAGTTCTGTTCATGCCTTTGAGAAGCAAGATTTCTTATCAAGAGAGGTAAAACTTTAATAAGAACACTTAAAAATGGAAAGGCCAATAAGTGCACAATTTATTAAATCTATTATTCTTTTGTGCCATTATGAGCAGATGCTAGTTGTAACAATATAATATTGATGTGACAGTTACTGCCTAAGATATGAGACTACCTTGATCGTGTTTTGTGTTTTTCTTTAAAGAGGCATAGGATGAATATGACAAGCAGTTATTATTAATTATTATTAATTTAATCAAGAAAAGATTCATGGAGAAGGAAAGTAGACTTATAGACTGAGTCCATTCACATCTATCTACTTGAAAAACAAATATGAAAGGAATTAAATTTAGCATTTTGTTTTGGTTGCAGTCAATTACACCATCACGTCATGCAATGAGCATTAAGAGCTTTCTTTTGAGCAATGCCTTCTAGAACAAGACCGGCAAAGAGATGGCCATTGAAGATAAGATCTAATGCTTCATCCTTCTACATTATTTTTTTCAATATTGGCATTGAAACATCACATAGACACATTTCTCCCCATATTTTAATAAGGGCACATTTTTAATTGTCTAAAAAGCTTCAGAGTAGTACCTGAAAATAGAATATCCCTAAGATGCTAAGATCTATTTCATATCAAATGACAGTTGTTTATTTATGACATCAATTTATTTTTCACTTTGCAATTACGTAAAAATAGCAATAACATAGCAAGTGAGATGATGTGATTGATCCACATGCTGAATTATTCATTCGATTTCAGTTGTTGACTTCACAGCAGACATCTCCCTATGTACGGTGCATAAATCATGATGAATCTTTTGCCACAACCACTCAAAGAACCTATCTGATGCTTTTTGTATCCATTTATGCATATGGCCTGGAATTCCTGGTATCTCCTTAACTAGGTCCAAAGTGATACCATATATCAAATGCTGAAGGGTGGGGCTCCAGCAAATGGCCTCCAGGAAGTGGTATTCTCTTCTGAGGAAGGTCACTTAGCTGATTGACCACACTAGTCTGTAATTTTCCAGATTTGCCATGTAATCATACTCACAGCACCAAAATCTCAGCAAGCTACCAAAGGCCCTGGTGTAAGCTACTAATTTTGAACAGTTGGAATAAATCTTAACCTGATTATGGTTGTTAGAACTGTCTGCACCATAAACCAGACTGAATGCCCTGCCTTTACACTGCATGAACTTAAATGGTACTTGATTATGAAAAACTTCTCTCATTTACTAGAATAAGTTAGAGCCCTTGCTATGTGATCTCAAAATACCTTTATGGCATGCACTCATCATACTTGAGTATTGTTACTCACTTAATACCTATACTTATTACTTAATATTTATTTGCCCCAGAACTAAACCTCACTATACCTTTTAGTCTCCTAGCCTAAATACTGGCACATAAAAGACACTTGATAAAAATATTAACTAAATATATAAAAATCATTCTCACTACTCTGCTACAGCTCTCTTGGACAGTAGAATTTTCTTCATAGATGAAAAGACATTTGCCAACAGTAAGCAAATATGTTGTCAAGCATGAAATACAATGCCATCATCTTGTCCTCTACCATTTTCTAATCCCTTCAAGCACCTCCTAGCTTGGTACAAATACCTTAGAAGACTCCACCCAGGAAATAAACCACCACTTCCTAAGGAATCCTTCCATTAAAATACTTTTTAAGCAGCTGAATTTCCAATCTGCTAAGCAGATCTGTTAGCCTAAGATTTTCCTTTAAAGGCATATTTTCATGGTCTAACCACCCTCTGCCCTTCTATGCCCAAATGCTAAGAGTGGTTGCTTTGGGGTGATAAGATTGTAAGTGATTTAACATTTCCCCCCACATTTTCCACATGAATTTAAGAATGAGGATTTTTTACTTTTGGAAACAGAGGGGGAAAATTAACTATTAAAAGACATATTTCCAGACAAAGGAACTACAATATTAGCAAAATCAGCAATACTTAGGCTCTGAACTTGGTAAAAAAGAGAAAAAGAAGATATATCTATTCAGTTTAGATAAAGGTAAGGTAAAGGTAAGGTAAACCTCAGTCTAGGAGGTTCTCCTGTGAGCCCATAGCAACAGTGGAAGTTTCAAAGTTACTGTTTTTATTTGTTTGTTTGTTTATAGCAAGAGTGGGGAGACAAGCAGAGGGGAAGAGAGAATCTTAAGCAGGCTCCATGCTCAGTACTGAGCTGGACACTGGGCTCAATCCCACTACCTTGGAAATCGTGACCTGAGATAAAATAGTCAGACATTCAACCAACTGAGCCACCCAGGCACCCCTCAAAGTTACTGTTTTAGATGTTGATAAATTTATGTCAGTTGTTCAGATGGCAAATTTTAATATTCTTTTTCACCTAACTGCCTCACTTCTAACACGAAAGACCTGGTACACAGTAGCCAATCAATAAATATTTGTTGAAATACTACATGAGGATATAAATTTCTTCATCAGAAAACCTGAGTTCTGAGCAGTTAAATTACTCAAAGAGTCATTGTAACTCAGAGTACACTGTTGACTATTTCCCCAGCCTCTTGCCTTTGTGCCCAAGTGTGCCCATGCCCTTACTCACTGAAACTTGATTTTTCAATAGTGTATTGGGCAGATATATGGCATCAGAGCACTGCTGTCAGATGCAGCCAACTTCTCCCCCAGCCTGTCTCACCTTTACTCCTGGCCAAGCACTGGGCTCCAGATACCAGGAAAGGGGAAGGGGAATCTTGCCAAGTGTTAAGGGAAGTCTGCTTTGCCTGGCTGCCAATGCCTGGGATTTGGCATGCTAAGGCATCTGTTGTGGTTGTGGATTTGGGTTGAGTGATTCCTGCTGAAAACACTGTGAATAATTCTAACAATGTCACTGCATGCTGTTGCCCTGGTCTTTCTTCTCTCTGGGTCATGTTTCCAGCCACAGATGATTAGTAATAAACACTAATCAGTAAACTGGTCAGAAAGACAATGCCAGAGCCAAGGTCTGCCAAAAGTATGCTAATAAGATAGCGAGTTCTGATTTTGTTTTTAATTTGGTATAGGAGAAGGGAGTGGGGATTAAAAAAGAAAAAGCAGCAGGAAACTGATCCTCTGGCAGGTTAAGCATCATCAATCTTTCTCACTTTCTAGAGTTAGAAAATAAAGTCTTAGAAAGTTTGTGCCACATTATTTTTTCCACATGTGGGTATGTGATAGAGTTTGGATCTCCCAGAAGGCTTAAATTATGGTCTTGCTTCCTTATGCTTGGTGGCTTTCCATGTCGATTTCTTGATAATATATGTTTTTAAAAAACAACAACATTGCTTGTCTAAAAATACACCTGCACCTAATGAAGAACTTTCTGAGATACATCGCCATCTTCCCCAGGGATCAGGAACCGAAACTGTCTTTTTGGGTTAACGGAGCCAGTGGGAAGAATTGCAATGTTTATGTTTTGCTCCATCCAAATGTTATCTTATAAGAGGATCATGAAAATGAGAAACTTTAGCTCTTTGCCTTTTTAATCCTATAGCATTCAGATAATACTATTTCTTACTTTCACTGGCTCTCTAACCCCACAATCTTTGTCCACAAAACCCACTACACATGAACTTGATATGTATTTGGCCATATTTCATCTTAAGAAACATACAGCCCTCTCATATCCAAATTTATATTTCTTCTTCTTGCAAAAAAAAAATCATCATCATCATCAAACACTGAGTTCTTACTAGATTAGATTATCTATAAATATAATTTAACTTAAAAAAAATTTTAAGTTTATTCATTTATTTTGAGAGAGACAGAGATAGCACGACTGGGGGAAGGGCAGCCAGAGAGGGAGAGAGGGAATCCCAAGCTGGCTCCGCTCGGCCAGTACAGAGCCCGATGTGGGACCCAAAGTCATGAAACCGTAAGATCAGGACCTGAGCTGGAACCAAGAGTCGGATGCTTAACCAACTGAGTGAGTTACTCAAGTGCCCCAAAATCATTTCATTTTTTTAAAAAGATCTGTGAAGTAGTTCGATCATTACATCCATTTTACAGATTAGGAAGTCAGGGTTTGGAGAGGTTAAGCAACTTTTTCATTGTCACCCAGTTTATGGAAGGAGAGCTGAAATGCCAATGTAGGTATATTATTGAGAGTTCTTGCTCTTAAACACTTAAATAGAATTAGAAGCTTGAGCTATCAGAGCATCTCAGAGGACGAGAGGACTTTAAAGCTCTTATGTTCTTGAAATTCTTACGTTCTTGAAATTAATTCTTCACTTAAGTATATATTAATCTCCTGTGGGAAACTTTTTGAAACCAGTGCTCTAGTCTCAATTGAATCAGAATTTCAGGCAATAGGACGTGGGTATTAGTATCTTATGAAAAAAACTCAGATGATTCTAATTTAAGCTGGGGTTTGGTTCCCAAATTTAACCAGACAGTGTCATCTGGACTGCTTAAAAAAATATATATTTTTAATATTATATTACATAAATTATATAAAAAATCATATTATATATNATAATATATAATAGCTTTATTGAGATGTAATTCACATATCACACAGTTCGTCCATCTAAAGAATATATAATTTGATGGCTTCTAGTACATTCACAGAGTTGTGCAACCATCACCACAATCAATTTAGAACATTTTTATAACCCCAAATAGAAATCCCATATCCACTACCAGTCCCTCTCCAGTTTCCTCCTGTACCCCACCCAAGGCCTATGCAACCACTAATCTACTCTCTATAGATTTGCCTAGTGGGGGCATTTAATATAAATGGAATTATATAATATGTGGTCTTTATGAATGATTTCCTTCTTCTAGCATAATGTTTCCAGGATTCATCAATTTTGTAGCATGTACACTTTTGTACTGAAAATATTCCACTGTATTAAATTATTTATCCTGTGCTGTGATTTTAAAATACATATTCCCTGGATCTATCTTTTTTACAGTCTTTCAGGTGGGGCCAGGTGTTCCAATGATCATTTGAGTTTGGGGATTAGTGACTTCATATTCATCCACTTACCACATTTTTGCATCCCCCCCAAATATTGTACTTGAATATCTCTCCTGAAGAATTTATTGCTATTTCATCTGTGGTCAACACTGTCAGAAAGTTCTTCCTTAGCTTAGATCTAAGTTCTTGTTTCTTTAGAAAAAAGGTATTTTTCTTGCTAGTTCTGGTCTCCCTTACAGAACCATACACGTATTATACGTCATCTTTCATCAGATGATCGTTTTGATAGATGGCCTTCGGATGGCTCTGAGAATGATCCCAAGACTTCTTTTCTCCAAACTAAACATTCCCGATTCTTCTAAGTCATCCTAAGATGACGTGGTTTCATCTTCCTGGTTGCATTCAAGTTGAGCTGCAGGATTCTTGAAACACAGTGCCATGAACTAATCGTGACTTTCTGAATATAACCCAGGTTTGCTTATGGGCTGAATGAACACATGTGACCCCAAAATAATGGGCTTATGATTGACCAAGTCCAATTGCAGCATCACATGTCAAGCAATATAAGCCAGCAACAAAATCCATTAAAACATAAAAAAACTCAAACCTTTAATGACTCTCAAAGAATAGGAAGAGAAGTACATTTGCCTATAAAACATACTGAAAATATTCTTTCCTCATCTATGTTATTCTATGTCCCGCACCCTGATGACCCTGCTTTCCTCCCAACACTGTCTCTCACTCTCAACTCTCAATCAAGTACTTCTGTGAGTACAGGACTATATTGGGGGTTCATTCCCACCTATCCTTCCTTTCACTCTTTTCTGTTCTCCCTGATTGAATCTTGTCCCTTTCCAAACCAGACTTCCATTCCTAGCTTTCCATTTTTCCCTTGTTCTCTCTTCTGCATGGCTTGAGCATCAAAAGAGGCTCAGCCAATAACCCTGGAGTTCTCCTTAAAGAGCCAAGTGAGAGAAACTCGTAGGGTACGAAGACAGAATGCCTCATAGTGAGTGAGGAAAGAGGAGTGCTGTAAACAAGTATGGTTTTATTCCTGTCTCACAAATGTGGAAAGTGGTCTAATGTAAGTTCAATAACATGGACGTAACCATCTCCTCAGAATCTTCTAGGTCCTAGGTTCCCTGAAATCTTCCCACAAAACCCAGTGTCTCGGGAATCTAATGATGTTCTAACAATTTTTCCCTTTCCATACTCCTTATTCCCATTAAAATTGTGTCACTCACAACTGAGATGGTTCCATTTCAACCTCATTTGAAATCCCTTTTCCTTTGAGTTACAAGGTCCATTCCTAATGATGTAAGCTCCTAATTGTAGAGTTGTATGCCTTCATGACAAAAAGATAGGGAGAAATTTAAAAAAAAAACAAACCCTGAACATCATGTATTTAAACAAACAAACTACCAAACAAACAAACAAATAAGTCAGTCCCCATCAAGGATACAATGCGAAAGCATTTAAATTTTGATTGCTACACTGAAGAGAAAAGAAGGTAGCCCACTGTCATACAAATTCTGAGCCTACAGGAGAAAGCTGTGAATCATTTATCTTTAGCTAATAAATCAAGTAATCTGGCAAGGGGTTGCCACTTGAAAATTCAGAGAGTTTCTCAAAGTGCGTATTTTATAAAGACTTTATGTTATTTTTGTATTGTAATATTTATAATATGTATTTTAAAAATATGTATTTTAAAATATGTAATTTAAAATATGTAGTTTAAAAATAATCTTCTAATATTAATTATATTATTTATTGGGCCCCCTGAACATCATCTATGTCTGAGATATCTTTAATTCAATTTTAAATAGTGAGTGTTAGCCTTTGGATCTGTAAATCTTTAATAAAGCATGCTAGGATTGAAGCAACTCCTCAGATCATTTTTGATCAATAAGCAGATAATTGATAAGGTTTTTTTAATAGGAAGGTAAAAATGACTCAGGAAGCTCCAAATGGCTGCTTGAATTTGGGGGCAAACAGAATTCTATATATGAATTAGTTAAGGCAAGATACACTCAAGTATACACAATATTTACTCAGTCCTCATGCTGTAGGAGGATTACAAAGGTTTTCAGGAGCAAAACAGAGATTCAGGTTAAGCACCAGGAACTCCTTGGGGAAACCCCCAGTATTAAATCCTCTACCTGCTTTATCTCACTAGTCCTTATAATAACCCTATTAGGATGGTAAATCAATATATTTCTCAATCCTGATTCTGCCGCATACTAATTGTGTGGATATAAACATATTTAACTTTTCTGTGCCTTTGTTCCTCATTTGTGAAATGAACATAATAATAGCACCTACTTCAAAGGTTGTTGTCCAGACTTAATGAATCAACTTATAGATATCACTGGGAATAGCTAATGTTAATTAACATAGTAAGTGCTTGATTATTATTACTCCAGGATGGATGAGTAGAGGAAGTAGTTAGGGAAGACAGTATAGAAATAACATGACCAAAGACAAGAAAAAGAAGCATTGTGAATGAGAGAGAGAGAGAGAGAGAGCCCAGAAGGTCCTACCAGAGAATGATGAGACATGGGATCAAATAGGTAACATAAAGATAGAGTGAAAAATGCCTAAAAGATTTTGCAGAGCAATAAAAAGCGAGTTAGTTAGTACTCCTTGGGTTTTTAAATCAGACTGGGATTATAGGACTTCAAACAAGAGAATGGTGACAATGCCTTCCAGCTGAAGATCACAAGTGTAGTTGAACAAGTTGGGTTTATTACTCTTTGCCATGGGGGAGAATACACACCATCAAGAATCATGGGGCATCTCAATAAGAAGGGTTAGAAAAAACTTATGATAGGATTTAGAGCTTGGAATGGAAAGAAAAGCAGTTTACTCTAGATCAGGTCCTGTCAGAAAGTGGATATAATTCTATAATTGACTTTTAATAAACTCTATCTAGAAGAAAAGAAGACTAGAGTGAGGCTAACCCTGTGATAGGTAAAGAGGTAGCTGTTATTCATACTAACTGAAGGAAAGAAGTGTTTGGTATTTTTGTTGTTTGCACAATGACCTGTTTTTTTTTTTTTAGTATAGATAAAATTATGAGGTAGCCTTGTTATTTTTTTTTTTTTGTCTCACTTCCTTATGGTCACAGAGCGACTTTGTCTGATATTAATATTTGGTGAGAATGTTTATGTGTCCAACAGAAGGACATCATAGCCTATCTTTGAGTTCCAGGTCAGCCCTTAGCAACACAGAGCCCTAGTTATGTATATCAAGCAAGTTCCCAGATGTCAGAGGATGCTTTTTCTTTCTTAGCGGGCATGAGTACAGTGCTTCAGGAAGACTCATTGGTGTAAGATGAACTGAGCAGAGGAGATACTCGAAGACAGAAAGACTAGTTGGTCATTGCAGTAAAAGCACATGGCACTGCCCATGCTCATCTCATCAAACCCCAGAACAACTCCATAAGGTAAGAGTCACGATCATCTCTGTTTTATAAATAAAAAACTAAGGCTTAGAAATGCTAAATGAATAGCCCTATGTCACAGCTAATAAGTGGAGTAGGGAGTCAACCTCACACCTGCCTGACCACATCTAACCATGGCACTACAGGGACCCTTGAAGCCAGAGCCTCAAGGAGGAGAGTTCTCCAACTGTGTGCACACTAGAGTCACATGGTGATGTTCAGAAGGATGGGGCCTGGGTTCTGTCCTCAGAGAGCCTGACTTAATTTGTTGGTCTGAGATCTGAGCATTATATTTGTTAAACGCATCTCAGGTGATCTTAACGTGCAACAGATTTGAGGTCTAATACAGCCGAAGAATGGATCTAAACTCCATCTGGAGTTAACAATGGCAATCTGTAACCTGGTTAACATCCCAGTGTGGAGCTGGGGAAAGTTGAAGTGCTATGTTACAATTTAATAGACTCTTTCATGAGAAAGAATAAAAAAACAAACAGATAAATGCGCAACTTCTTTCCTTCAAGAAGGCATACTAGCATTTGATATCCCCAATCTCCCCGAACATCATGGCAGCCAAGAATAACTACGAGGACAAACACAGACTTCCTTAATTTCATTGTTAAATGGTAAAACAAATGAGCCGCCTCTAAGAGCTTGAATTTTGTGAAGGAATGTGCTCATGCAATGGGTCTTTTCTCTTCCTCCTATTATCTGTGTTCAAACAGAGAAGTATTGGATGGTTTACCTAATCCTTCCTTCCAAGTAACTAGGAATAAAAATGCACTTTGGGATCTGAATTTCATCCTTAAGTGGCTTATGAGGGTAGCAGAACTTCAGAAATCAGTAGGAAAACTTATGGGGAGCCAAACATAATTAAAACAAAATAAAGTGAAGCAACACTTTACATTGCAACAGCAATGGTGCTGTTGTTAAAGGCACTCTCCAAAATAGATACTTCTCAATTTGAACAATCATGCAGTGTGACAGTCATTAAAGGAGTTTACCACAGAAACTCAGGCAAGTTGCAAAACAATAAAGAGCCATCAGATATTAGTGGGGCTTGAAAAGCTGGGCTAGCCTTTAAATAGCAGCTATGTCTCATCCACAAGCAAAGGCAGGAAGTGAACAGGGTGGGGAGATGTGATTGGGATTGGGAAGGCTGGCACTGGACAGGAAGGAACTGAAAATGATCACATTTCTGTTCAACTAATACATGTATGGCTCTTCCTGGAGAGAAAAAAGCTTTCCGTAGAAATTGCCTATTGCCTTCCTGTAAGCCTAAGCCTTGGCCTTGAATCTGTTGGCCTGGTGAGGAAATTGCAGAGCATAGAACAGGGTTCTCAATGTGTCAGACACTATTGCTAATGGTCCATGAGAAACTGTTAGGGAATTCATAGATGGGTATTTAGATTTTGAATAGTTTTATGCTTATGAAAATGTGCCTTAGAACAATGTATGCTCAGTAACACCAACTGACAAATATTGTTGCTTAGAATAAGACTAGAGTAGGTATTTAAATGAAGTTGTAAGTATATGACCGAAAAATCATGAGGGATGACAGCAGTTTGGGAAATAGTTGTGTAGAAATTAAATTAAAAGAATAGGTGGTTTAGGCCACGGGTCTGCCTCTCTGTAGCTGAGTGGCTTAGGAAAGTCAGTTAACCTCTCTGAGCTTCAGTTTTCTCATGTGTAATGTAAAGTGGCCTGCAGAATTCTTGGAAGCCAGAGAAGATTGAAAATGTTGATCTTGTTAAAGGAGTTGCCAAGATTTGAGACCAGATTAGTTGTTATTTATAAAGCACTGAAGAGACATAATGTTAAATGAAAGCACATTCATGAAAGTTAGTTGGTAGTTTGTGGCTAATTATTAAGAAGCCAGAAGCATTTAATACTGACTCCTTAGTATGGAGTGGATTGGGAGAACACATATTCCTTTGGATCTTTCACATTCTGTCCCTCTCTTCTTTATTATGAGATAATCCTCATGACAAAAATTGGGGGTGGGTCATGATCACAAATAAACGTATATTAGCCTACGGCAGATTGTTCCCCAAAGAAAAACATTTTAGAGTAGCATAGCAGTTAATGACATGGGCTATGGAAACTGAGATTTTGGTTTGGATCAGTTTCTCACCTAGTAATTATAATGTTATAGGGAACTGAAATAAAGGAAACTCACATAACTCTAGGAAGGCTCAATTGTCCTGTCTATAGAATGTAGATGGTCATACCTACCTCATAATGTATTCGTGTTCTAAACTGTGAGTGGAGACCATGTTTGGTTTTGCTCACCATGATTGGATATCAACAAATATCTTATGAATGAGTGAATGAATGAATGAATGAATGAATAAGAGGCAGTAGGGGATAATATTAGGTAATGTCTGACCTATAGCTCTCAATATGTGGCAATAGCAAAGGGTGTTAATATTTGTCATGGATGTCTGTTTTGGTAACGCCTAACCCATGGACTTCTGGAGTGAAGCATGTATGCAAGCATAAGACATCACATTGTCACATCTCTACTCCTGACTATAGTGGTTGGCTTGGAGATGGGCCAATGATCCAATCACAACAGTGGGATATTGGCTAGGAGTTTTGGAAAGAGATCATCAAGTTTTCCTTCTAAGGAAATGAATCTGAGCAAATGTAGGGCTTGGGACTGCTGTAGCTATTCCATGACTATGTGGAGCCTGATGAAAGAGCCCACATTGAGGGGCAGATAGTGGAGAGAGAAAACCAGGGTCCTGGTGACATCATTTGAGCCTTGTACTAAGCAATAGATCAAATCATACCTACCCAGGTCTATTTGATTATATACACTTTGCTGAAAGCTTCTTGTTTGTTTCACTGCTTATCACAAGTTGAGTTATGTCAGTTTCAACAAAAAGAATCTGGATACAGCAACATTATTATCATCATCATAAATAAAATAACAAAAAAACTAGGATCATAGGTCTGTAAATCAACAACTTAACATTTTTAGTTTTGCTTGGGCAAAATTTGAGGGACACCTTCATTTCAACTTTCCTCCATTTAAGACAGAACTTCCTTCTTGAGTGGCTCATATTGATTCTTCCCTAATGTTTTAAGAGGTGGGGATATTGCTAACACAGATGTTTAGAAAGGGAAATGCACACAGTATGCTTTTCTTTGAGATCCCATAAAACATACAACATCCCTGGCAGAGATAGTTCAGCCATCCTCTTCCCTGGCAGTGATTTGCTTTCAACATATCACTATAATTTTCTCCTTCCCAATTGATCTGTGTGCGATCACCTCCTCAAATCACAAATGAATTACTCCTGAAAGTAGCATCTGGGCCCACAATTAAATTCTTTCACACATCAGAGACCGCCTATTACTGGACATTGGACACATGGCATAATTTGAGAGTTAATCAACCGATACCTTGAAAATGTAGTTTGAGGCATCGAGAAGAAAGACACCTCCAAATTTTCCTTTTCTCTGCTTGGGGGGTTTGGGTACAGATAATGTTCTATGATCTAAGAAGTTGGGAACTATTTTCATGGTACCCCCCAAAAGAAGAGCAGTAACTTGCTTTTAAAACTCATTTGCAATAATCATATGGTGCAACTGACAGTGACAGGAACTGTAAAATCACTCAGCAAGTATCTCATGAGCCTTTCTCCCCCCTGGGAATTCACTAGGCACATCAAAAGGGAGAAGAAAGGTACAAAGAATAATGAAACATAGTTCTTGCCTTCAAGGAGCTTATAATCTAGGAGAGTGAAACTCAGTGATGGGAAAGTCGGTTGAACTCCAGGGCAGGGACACAACTATCCCTGATAAAATTTTAAAGAGTGACCCTCCAACAGTTAAATTTATAGGTTCTGGAATCAGAACATACCCAACAGGTATGTGTTTGAGATCCAGCTCTTCTGCTTGCTCAGAGCAATCCATCTAATAGGCTCTTCAACTTTAGTTTCCTCATAGGTAGAGTGGGTAGCGATAAATACCAAGTGCACATGGTTTCTCTCTGAAGATGAAAAATAGCTCACACATGGAGCACATTTAATAGTGCTAAAAAAAGCACTCAACAGGTTTGATAGCTCTTATGATTTTTAAGAACATTCAGCATTGCTACAGTAGTTGAGCTCTGGATAGTAGATAAAAAGCGACAAAACAAATATCTTTTTGTTTTAAGTAAACATCTTGCACCAACTTCAGTATGCATTAAAACAACAAAATCCAGCAAGAATTTGGCAACTATGAAGATTAGATAGTGGCATATTCTGCAAAAGCATGGTGATCTATCTATTGGACACATATTCCCTTGATAAAGGAGGTGTCCTGGGTCAAAAGCACAGAAGGAATAAAGGAAGTTTAAAAGAAAAGTTTTCTTTACCCACTAAAGGAACAGTTCTAGTGACTGATTACTTGTGTCACCCACAGAAAAGACAGGAAATAAAACTGTCAACATGAGGTCTGAGCTTGTCAGAATTATGTTCTATTCCCCAAATTTTTGAAAATTAATAACATAAATAGCAACATCTAAGAATCATTAGGCATTCACTACGTGCTAGGCTGATTGCTATGTATCTGGTATATATTAATAAGTCATAATAATATTGATAACTGCTAGCATTTGATGACTTGCTATGTACATGCACATACTTTATCCTATTTAATCTTCACAACTTTCTGAGTTAGATTTTCTTTCCATAATCTTCTGATAACAAATCTGAAATTTCCCTAAGTTAAATAGCTTTGTGTGGGTCCACATAGCTGGTAAGTGGCAGAGCAGGAATTCCCTAAACCTAGGTCTTGTTTGCTATACTATGCCCACTGGGGCCACAGGGAGGGGATACAAATGTTTAATATAATGGTTGTCAATCTTTGAAAATCACTTTGAACATCAGACATACAACTCTCGCTCCTATAGACCTATATAGATAGACACAGTGGTTGAACCCCACTTAGAAAGTACATCTGAATATGCATAAGAGTGACCTATGCCTGGGAGGGCCTTGATTCTAGTTGGGCTCATAAAGACAAAGGCACTAAGCAATGCTGTAGCTTGTCTGTGTGGCTTTCAATGCCATATGCAGATGTGTGCCATGACCCGTGACTGAAAGTCACTAGTCCAAGTTAAAAACTAAAGAGCTTCGTAGGAGAGTCCAGCTGCGTCTTGCAAATCCACTTCTCTGTCACCTTAGTCCAGCTGTCTCCTTGAGGGGCCCTGGCACTTGCGTAGTAGTCTTTCTTCACAAGTGGTAGATGAATGGAATAAGTATGCCCAGTCCTCTTTGAGGATGTAGCAATAACGAGTAAGTGACGAATGCAATGAAAAGAGATGTCCCAAAGTGACAAATACTAGCTAAAAAAATACAACTAGCAACCTCCTCCAGATTACTGGAAGATTTGAGTCCATGGTCATGATCTTCTCCTCAACTTCTCACCAAGGAAACCTATCTTTGGAGAATCACTATACTATTAAAATAAGGCACTTTTTGGTAGGGAGAGGGAATACGGGTTGAACCACATGCACTCCAACAGGCCTATTATTTATTTTATGGATATACTTTAGTCAGACTGGAAGCCTCATCTCATTTCTCAACTCCCTCCTTTCCGCTCTACTTCCCAGTACTCTTGGTGTTTTATTATTTTAAGAGTTTAATGTTGGTCCATTTAAATTGGAAGGCTGGGCAACTCACTCAGCATAATGCTTTTATACTTTTAGTCACAAAGTGATATGACGATTGAAAGCCGGACATGTTTCAGTTTCCTAACCCTGTGATTTCCTCTTCCCAAATAATTTTGTAGTACACTACCAGAGGAATACGTATTGATCACACTAAGAGTTTTCTTTCTGTAGGCAGTCAGCTTGAGTGGTCAGGAGTTTGTCCATGACCAATCCCTCCTACGCAAGAACCAGCAGCCTGGATGATGGGGAAGACCTACATTTTAAATAAAAAGATGTAGAAGATGTAGGAAATTATTTTCCCATGTCCTGGTTGAAGCTTTGATATTAAGTCTATGCAAACTATATAATATACATTCAGCCAACATTTGTCTTTTGACTGTTAATAGAATGATGCCACGCACTTGGGGGGAATTCAAAAGAAATGAAAAGCATAGGTCATTTTCTCAAAGAATGTTTACTCTAATTAGAGAGAAGAGATGTGGAGACAGCACTTATTAGATGAGTATGTTTCAAAGCAAGCTGCCTATAGTTAAGTAACAATTAGGTAACAGAGACAAGTCAGAAAAGGGAGCTATCCATGTGGGCTAGACTGAGGAAGAAAGTGCCTACGGGAAGGAAAACAGGCAGCATTTTGACGGAAACAAAGAATGATTATCAAAGAGACTTCGAGTCAAGAATAAACTTGAATAAACAGTACCGGATTATCAAGTAATATTTTGTGAAGCATTCATTACTCTTCTCTGACCTATCTAACAGGGCTTGGGTGTTGGGAGGGAGTATGAGAAGGGCCATTTTGCCCACTGTATGGGAATGACTGAGAAACTGAGTGATCTCTGCAGAGTTCCATACCAAATTAAACATATTTCCTAAGCAAAACTGACCTGCAATTTCCTCTTAAGCCACTAGCATAAACGAATAAAAGGAAATTGGCCTATTTTAACTTCTCAGGACAGAACATATGCTGAGATCTGGTAAATGCCAGAAAATGAAGATAATATGTTTAATGAAAAAATAATAGTACATTTTAATGAGTGTTTCTAATTATCTTGATTTTTCAAATGAGAAAACAGCCTCCAAGAGATTGAGTCTCTTGTCTAATGTGGTGAAGCAGGATCTCCAACCCAGGGTTATCTAGTTCTAAAGCCCAGGTTCTTAGTCACTTCCTATTAGGCTCTCCAAGAGAAGTTTGGACCAGAAATAACCAGGATCACCTGGAAATGCAAAGTCCCAGGCCCAACCCAGACTTACAGAATCAGAAACTCCAGGGGTAAGACTTTGAAATCTGTGTTTGGAAAAGCCTTCCATGTGACTCTAATGCAGGCTCAAGTTGGAGAACTACATAGCTTACACAATTTCTCTGACAACTGAGCTTAAGTAGGAGTCAGTGTAAATAGGGAGAGTAAGGAAGAAAAGTCTTTGAAACCAAACATCCATGGGAAGACTTTTGAATATCTCTGAATAGCTGATGAGTCTACACCTGCTAGAGTAATGGCTGCCAGGCAGAGGTTACAAGCCCAGATCTGCTGTGTGACCTTGGACAAGTCCTTGGGCTCTCGGAGCCCTAATTAACTCATCTGCTCCAGAGGGCCATTGGGTTACATGATTTACATTGTCCCTTCCTGCTCTAAAACGTTTGTCTCCAAGGCAATTGTTGCAGGACCAGGACAAAATTGGGTGCTATGCCGAGTGGCAGGCTAAGACTTTAGGAAGAGAAGATGACAGAAAAGGCTTAAAGGAGTCAGGAAGCATTATTATTGAAGAAGACGGCGGTTGAAGCTAGGGAAGTTTCAGACAGGATGTTGAGGGGTGATAGTCCATCCCAGACGTGGGAGCTGAAGATCAGGGAAGGGGGAAGATGAGCCAGATGTGCTTGTGAGATTAACCTGAGTGGTTGGGTTTGAGTACTAAGGAGACAAGTGAGCAAAACTCTTAGAGAGTTTTCACCTTGCCATCGAATGCACTGGTTATTGTTTTTCCTTCAACCTAGCACAGTGGTTCTCAGCTAGGGACAACTTTGTCCCTCAGAAGACATTTGGCAATGTCTGGAGCTGTTTCTGCTTGTCACAACTGAGTGGCTGTGTGTGTGTGTGGGGGGGGGATTCTACTAGCATCTAATAGGGGGAGACTAGGGATTCTAGGATGCTGCCGAACATCCTGCAATACACAGGACACTTCCTGCCTCCACTACAAGGGATTAAATGGCCCCAAAATACCAGCAGTGCCTAGGCTGAAAACCCCTTTCCCAGCAGGTGAGCCCTAGCCTGAGATGTAATAACTCATTTATTACATAACCAGAAGCAGTGGATCATGACTACCATGTTCCGTAGGGTTCTGAGCACCTTCCAGTCCTGCTCTCACAGCAACCCTCTGTGCTTACTTTTTTAAAAATAGACTTTAGTTTTTTTGAACAGTTTTAGTTTCTCAGTAAAAAGAGCATAAAGTACAGATTGTACATATATCCCTTGTCCCAGCATACACAGAACTACTTTTCCCATGATCTGGGCTCACTTTTAATAGCTTCCCACCTGTAACAAGCAGAGACGTACAGAGCCTCCACCGCTCAGCTAGCAAGGTGCAGCACTGGAGTCTGGACTAGGATCGGCAGAATTTGAAGCCAATTCCCTTGTGCATTGCCTGGTTCTTCCCACAGTCCTGCTGCCTTCCTTGTTGCGGCAACACGTCAGTGTTGTTGTAAGCACATGAGGCAAAAAGGGTGGGCCAATTAAATTTCTGAGGACTCAGGACCTTTTTCATTCAGAGGCCTCCATTTACTTCAGACTCTAACTATTATTTTATAGGATGAATCAAGAAGAAGCTAAGGCATTGGAAACAGACCTCCAAAAAACAACTGTGTGATAACAGTCTGCATGAAAGTATTGTTTTCGAGGCACTTAAATGCCTTTGCGGCCTTTCCTCATTCTTTCCAGAGGAGTCCTGGGTATCAGCTGATAGGAGAGGTGAACCATGAAAAATGCTGGGTTCCAGTCAAAGTAATTCCATTAAGGACAGAAATGGGCTTGCTGAAACACCAGGAAGGGAAATCATTTGCAGGATACCAACAGCTGGGCCCAAATGACATCACTCGCCAAAATCAAAGGAAATGAGCTAATCAGATATGCATAAAAGCTCTTTTTGTTTGCTTGCTTAGAAAGTTGCAATTTGCTTTCAAGCTAGAGGTGAAAAAATAATCTCTCTGAAAAATTTTGGCCCTGATATTTCGCTTCTTTAAATTGTTTTCAGTTATTGGTGAAGACATGAAAATAAAATGCTTGAAATGTTCTCAGGTCGCTGTGTATGGGAAGGAATTACCACAGGAATGTTATGTTCACAGATTCCTGCCAGACATTTGATGGTCCTCAGCCCCATGCCCTCATCCTCAATGGGAAAAAAAAAAAGGAGACAAAAGTTACCCATTGGTCTTTGCACATTACACTCCTTCACATTTCGACCTTCTCTTTCTGTTTCATTGCAAGCTCATCCCATCCTGAGATTGAGTAAATGCATATTAAATTAAGGGTAGAAGGTTGGAGTAAAATAGAATTAAACAGCATTAAACAAAAGAAGCCAAAGGCAAGGAATTCAAAGTGATCCATCCACTAAGGGCAAAGAGGGAAATCCTGACATTCCCCAAGGATGGAAGCAGGAGATGGTGACAGGCAGGCCTTGGCTTTTGGAACATTAGAACAGGCAGCCAGAACATGCAAGAAAAGGAAGCCTTTGTGTTCTAGCAAAACCCATCTTCTGTTTCTCTTGGCCTCTTACTATAGTGTTGAGCTGGGAAAACACAGCAGGATATTACTGTCCCATGCAGTGACCCAGCTCAGTTCTCATCTAGCAGTTACCAGAAGACTCTCAAAAAGAAAGATTATCAAGGCTGAGGTTCTGAGATGGAAAGCATGGAGTGAATCAGTGTTTTAAGTGATAGGGTGGATAATAGTGTTGAGTTAATTGTGAGGCTTGCCCTTCCCCTGAAGCCATCCCAGAACCACCTGAGTTAGCCAGGCTCGGAGACAATTTAGCTGGCAGGCCCAGTACAGGTCCCCTGGAGGGGACCATTTACAATGGCACGTGAATGGGTATCTGGAAGTTCTGGGGCCCAAGAGGCATCTGTGCTCTGGTGGCCTCGCTGGCTCGGGATGGCTGGGGGCCCGGAGGCTGCACACAGCAGAGGTTCTCTCTGCACCTGCTAACACGAGGCCTTTATTTAAGTCACTCCTAGAGAAAGGGAGATTTTACGTAAACTTATTACATCAAGAAAAATAACTTTAAAGCTCCTGCTTTCCTCTCTGTCAAGAATACTTCCTTTTTTTTTTTTTTTTTTGGGAGGGGAAAAGAAAATAAAATTTTCTCCATAAAATCAGTCTTTGCAAGAAAATGTCCTTCTCTACAAATGGCCAACAAAACAAAACAAAACAACCCAATTAAAAAGCAGGCGGAGGACTTGAATCGACATTTCTCCAAAGAAAATACACAAATGGCCAATAAGTGCATGAAAAGACGCTTTACATTACTAATCATTAGGGGAATACAAGTCAAAACCACAATGAGATACCGCTTCACCCATTAAGATGGCTACCATCAAAGAAGCAAGAAATAACAAGTGTATGTGAGAATGTGGAGAAATTGGAGTCCTTGTGATCTGTTGGTGGGAAGGCTCAATGTGTAGCTACTGTGGAAAACAGTATAGCAGTTCCTTAAAAAATTGAAAGCAGAATTACCAGATGATCCATCAATTCCATTTCTGCTATGTACCAAAATAACTGAAAACAGGGTCTCAAGGAGATATTTGTACACCCATATTCATAGCAGCATTGTTTACAATAGCTAAAACATGCGAGCAACCCAAGTATCTGCAAAGAGAGGAATGGATAAATAAAATGTAGTATATACCTACAGTAGAATATTATTCAGTCTTAAAAAGAAAGGAAATTCACACTCATGCTACAACATGGATAATCCTTGACGACATTACGTTAGGTGAAATAAGCCAGTCACAAAAATACAAACATTGGATGATTCCACTCATCTGAGGCTCCGGCAGTAGTCAAATTCAGAGAGACAGAAAGTAGAATAGTGGTTGCTAGAGGCTGTGGAGAGGGAAAGAAATGGGTACAGAGGTTCAGTTTTGCCAGATAAAATGAGTTCTGGAGATGGATGGTGGAGATGGTGGCACAACACTGTGAAAATGAACTTAGTATCACTGAACTGTACACTCAAAAATGGCTAAGTGATTACTTCAGGAGGTGGATTCCATTATTGTTCCCATTTCAGAGATGGTGAAACTGATACACTGAGATGAAGTGAACTTGCCTGAGACCCAAAGCTAAGGGTTGGCAGGGTGAGGATTCAAAGCCAGGCAGGCAGACTCTGGAGAGGTCATGCTCTGTAACCACTGAGCAATGCTGTGAAGTTAGAATTAATGCTGAGGATTTGGTGGAAAGTCTACACGGAAATATTTTGATTACATTACATATTTAGTGATGTAATGACATTATACTCAAAAAAGCATTTTTTGTAATGTTTATTTATTTATTTTTATTTTTATTTTTTTATTTTTATTTTTTATTTTTATCTATTTCCAGGAGAGAGAGAGAGAGACAGCGTGAGCAGGGGAGGGTCAGAGAGAGGGAGACACAGACTCCGAAATAGGCTCCAGGCTCCGAGCTAGCAGTCAGCACAGAGCCCGACGCGGGGCTCGAACCCACGAACCGCGAGATCATGACCCAAGCGAAAGTCGGATGCCTAACCAACTAAGCCACCCAGGCGCCCCTATTTATTTATTTTTGACAGAGAGAGAGAGAGAGAGAGAGAGAGAGAATCCCAAGCAGCCTCCACACTGTCAGCACAGAGCCCAATGTGGGGATCAAACTCATGAACCATGAAATCATGACCTGAGCTGAAATTAAGAGTCAGACACTTAACTGGCTGAGCCACCCAGGTGGCCCAAGAAGCACTGTCTTTTGAAAACAGAAAAGCTTATCTATTTAGTGAGATTTGTTTTCAGACAGTTCAACTTATTTTTATTTCTTCTCAAAAGCTGTTAAGCACTCAGGCTGCTATGTTCAGTGGCTCTAGAGGCTGTTTGAGTTCTTCATGGTAAAAGTTGAATGTTGATAAAAGATACTGCTCTCTGTGGCTCAGCAATTGTATTTCAGGGTGGCTTTGAGGTTCTTTTTAGAACCCAGCACCATTTGACTAAGATGGGACTTTTCCCTGTGTCAGCATCACTGTCGATGAAATGGTAATGTAAATAGGACCCCTTACCAGGCCAGGCTTTGCACCAGTTACTTCCCAGAGTTGATGTAAAGGATTCCAGAGGAGGAAGTGGTTGGAGTACCTCAAAAGCCTCAAAGCATTGTGCCACTGAGCCAGCTCTCTCCTGCGGTGGGCTCAGTCTGCAGAGGAGGCAGGGCCCTCTGTGCCCATCATATTCAGAGGAGACGCTTTGGTTTGGTGCATTTGATTCTATACAATGATTCTAATGCATGCTGGAGTTGGGGACCGATTGCTCTAGATTAAAGGAAAAAACAGGGGCACCTGGGTGGCTTAGTCGGTTAAGCGTCTGACTTTCGCTTGGGTCATGATCTTGCGTTTCATGGGTTCGAGCCCCGCGTCGGGCTCTGTGCTGACTGCCAGCTCAGAACCTGGAGCCTGTTTCAGTCTGTGACTCCCTCTCTCTCTGACCCTCCCCTGCTCACGCTGTCTCTCTCTCTCTCTCTCTCTCTTAGAAATAAATAAAACATAAAAAAATTTTTTTTAAAAAAAGGAAAAAACAAAAAGAAAGTCTATACGAAGATGTCTGGGTGTTCGAGCATTTGGCCTTTAGGGCAATCATCAAATCCCTTGCTCAGATGGAGGATGAATGGAGAATTCTGCTGTTCTTGACTGCCTGAAGGGTTTAATATCACTTCACTCTATTTTAACACTTGGCACGTATAACCTTAATGTATAGTAATGGATTTGTTTGTGCTTGTGAGCTGTAGTGTGTGTGTGTATGCATGTGTGTGTGTATGTGCACGCATCTGTATGAGTGTGATGGAAAGGAGGGTGTGGGCTTAGGTTGTAAAATCAGCTCATAAGTTATTTTCATCCCACTCTGCTTAGATAAGTCTACTAAGACCTTCAGGCAAGGGGTCCAGTAAAGGCCAAACAAATACAGTTTGGCAAACAAAAGTTGACCTGAGGCTAACATGAATTCCTCACGTGTATTTCTTGGAGTGAAGGGACTACTTGATACACACCTGCCATTGCATAGTGTTGAGAGTGGGCACTGAACCCAGAATGCCTGGGTGTAAAGCCCCATGATGTCACTTACTAGATGAGTAAGTTGGAACACATTTTAAAAATGTGGTTAAAATAAGGACTCATTTAGAGTAGAGCTACTGCACAGGATTGTTGGGGGATTATAATGAAAGGAAATACAAGAAAGGTGCTTAGAATACTGCCCAGTACATGGTAAGTGGTTGATAAATTTTAACCTAAGAATTTCGAATCTCATTTCCTCTTGTTCTCTGCAAGCTGTGCAGCACTTCTAAACCTACCCCAAATTCCTTCTTGAATCCTTTGATGACTCTTCTTCTTGTTGTTGCTTCTGTATCTTCGAAGCCAAAAAAACCATGTCAAAGAGAAAAAGATCAGAAAGAAATTGTGAACCAGAACTCTAGGGTTGAGTAGGGAGATGCCAAGAAAATGTACTTTCTTTTCATACCCACACAAGCCATTGTTATCTCATTATCTTCACCACTGTTGGAACCAAGCTCCAAATAGGAATTAAGAATAGGAGCTTTGGAATCAAAGACCTCTGGGTTTGAATCTTTGCTTTGCTGAGATTCAACCTCGCTCCTGAGACCACAGCAAGGTTCTGAAATTGGTAGAATCTTGGGGCACCTGGGTGGCTCAGTCGGTTAAGCATCTGACTTCGGCTCAAGTCATGATCTCATGGTTCATGGGTTTGAGCCCCACATCAGTCTCTGTGCTGACAGCTCAGAGCCTGCAGCCTGCTTTGGATTCTGTGTCTCCCTCTCTCTCTGCGCCTCCCCCACTCACTCTGTCTCTCTTGCTCTCAAGAGAGAGCAATAAAATTGGTAGAATTTCCGTTTCCTTTTCTATAAAGTGTGATTGGTGATGCCCTCCCCATTGGATTAAGAGGAAGTTTAACATCATTAATTCTACAACATAACAGCTATGGTAAGTAGTTGGGAGTGTTTGGGAGTCAGTTATTATGTTTTGGTAGTTCTACAAGGAGTAGAGACAGGATGGGAAGAGAACATCAAGGTAGAGATTGTCAAGCCCAACGTCAGTCTCCTCAAAAACTTATTTCTAGCTTTGTCTTTAGTACTGCAGTGCCTAGAACTTTATTTTTTAGATTACTGACCTTGCTGTTTTACCCAGGGTCAAAGAACCACCCTTTTCATAAAAGCTAAGAAAGAGAGAAAAACAAAGCACACAAAAACATCTCTGGGTATACAAAAAGCCACTCAGAGGGTCCATGAGCAGAGGACAGGGAATGGGGTGGGGGCTCAAAAGTGTAGAGGAGGGAGTGTGGGTCTCGAGGCCTCTATAGCAGGCTGTCTTCCAAGTCTAATTGCAGCACATTCTTGAGATCTGCCGTCATTCATTGAGCCATGATGCAAATGCCTCAGCATTATGGGTGGAGAGGAGTTAGCGTATCTATGAAAGACACACAAAAACATATGCTGACCCCTTCAAACCTATGACCATATTCTAAGTGGAGCCAAACTAAATGAAATCAAGGTCTCTGTCCAGCATTTGAGAGCCAGTGAAAATAGGAACTCAGTGTTTCTCGAAACTCACAGAGTATATTACCTTAGTCATAAAATTGGGGACTTTCAAATCTAATTTGTTCAGCACTAGTGCTGTTGAAGGCTGGGCAGGGTTCCAAAAGAAATCACCTCCACGCAAACAGAGATTAGCAGCTCTCCACTGGAGACATATGGGAATGATTCCCTATAATCTCCAGTAATTGTGGCTGTATTACATTCAAATCCTGTTTTCAATTTTCTTAAACTTCTAGACTGATTGTGTTATTAAATCATGCTGGCTGATGTGTTTAATAAGGACCTATTAAATGTTTATAAAATTAGGGAAATAAATATGGGCTTTTAGTTGGATTGCCCAATGGATCTGGTAACCTATTGTTAAAATAACAGCCTTGCTGTTAAAACTGGGTCTCCTGACTACATACACTGGTACTCGCTTTAAAACACCATCCTAACATTCAAGCAGAGCTGTTTATTCTAACACTCCATTTGCTTAGGAATTTGGTTTCCCCCAACCCCTCTCACTCCACAAAGAAAGAAGTTATGCTCGAAGAAGACAAACTCGGTATAAGATGTAGTGTTCTGGCTGACAAGAAATGTCACCTCCACGTCCAATGAAGTGTGATAACACCGACTTCCAGAGAAGACCTAGCGAGACCAGTTTTGTTGTTGCTGTTGTTATTGTTTGAGCCTTCACCTGGCTTAATTTCAAACTGGAAATTGCACTGAAGTTCTCCAAGGCCTTCAGCACTTCAGCAGGAAGGTATGATCAGTCCTTAGAGGGGGAAGGAAAACTTGGCTAGGATTTCTACAGCAGGGAGAGAGAAGGAATAAAATCCATTCTTCACGCAGAGGTGCTGACTGAGGAATGGTTTCCCTATCAAATCTTAGTGATCACAGATGATTTGAGTATAGTTCACTGTGACATGGCTCAGACCAATTCAGTAGCCTCTGCCTCCTTGACATTTGAAAGCAAAGACTAGAAATATCTGCAGAAGAGAGCCAGGCATGACTGGCTAATGCCTTCTTAAAACGGAAGGCTTGCAGTGCTCAGGACTGTGGGCTGCCAGGGCAGGGGAATTTGCATCCAGCTCTGAATTCAGTGCTGATTTGACCTAGGAAAAAGTGTTTTCTTATCTCTGAAATGGAGATGTTAACAGTATCCACCTCCAGGGGTTATTGAAATTATTGTATGTCAACTGTGGCATCTGGCACATGGTAAAGGCTCAAAAGTAGTTACTAAAAAAAATCAGAAGTGAAGAAGTACAGGTCACGGTCCAATCTATGATCTCTTTTAAAGTGCTAAAAATCATTACTATGCTATGTTAAAAATAAATATTAATAGATTATTAGCTGTCTGAGTGTGCTCCTAAGTGTGGCATTAAACACACGCAGTACTGCATGATCCTCATCCAAAGCAATTCCCTAACACGGACACAAAACCATAACTCCAGTCCTCCCTGCCAAAACACTCTCGGCCACCTGGCCTTAAACCACAGTTTCCTATACCCTCGACCACAGCTCGAGTAATTCTGTTATCTTCAAGGCAAATGCAAACCCCACTTTCTTGGATGAATTAACCTTTGAGTTTCCCCCAAGGAAGAGGAGGGCAATTAAACAATCTTTCTGGCACTTAAAACAAAACAAAACAACAAACCACATCATTATCTTGGTATAAACACACCCCCTTAAAATATTCTAACAAGTGTGTACCAGCTCCCCCCACTCGCCCACTGCTTCCACCCCCAGTCCAGAATATTGTAAAGTGATGTGAGAGCTGGCCTGGTTCACATTAGGGGCTCTGAAAGGTTGGGAGAGAATTGGATAGAAGGTTAATATTTGGCAGAACCTTGTAAATGACCTGATTGTTACTTTATATTGCCTACAGTCTCCAAATCACTGCTGCTTGCCAGAAAGGCCCCAAGTGTGGCCAGGTAGTTATACACAGCAGTGTCACAAGCCAGCTCCATGGAGCGACGCACTTACTCTGTATGTGTGTGCGTGCGTGTGTGTGTGTGTGTGTTTTCCATGAGTGAGTGCACAGGCACCCGCTGTCTTTCCTTACACCCAGCCAAAATACAGCAGAGACCCAGCACAGCAATTATTTTTACGGATTTTTTTTGGTCCACCCTCAGGGGACCTTCTCCCAGTTTAATTGTCTAAGGGGATTGTTTCCTTGTGGGATTTTATTTCAAAATGTTCCTGTTAAAATTTCTTTCTGAAGGGGAAGGAAAGAGAGGACGGATTTTTCTTTTTTAAATCTTAAACACATAAACACACAATCACATCAAAATTCACCAAACTGTGTATCCTGAAATTAATAGAGGTGTTTCATGATGCATAGATTTTTAAATTATTTGTCTAAAGATATGTTTAGAATTGATTATATTAAAGGTGTATAAATCTTAGGTTCCCTACCCCCACTCCCGTGCCTTGGAAATGAATTCAAGCAAACCAACTGAATTTTAAGTTAAGACAAACAGGGGGAGAGATCATTTGTCTCCAGTTATACATGAAATAGCTTATAATAGCGGATGCTGAGTTCATGAAGTATATGTTCGACCCCCTTTGATATAAATTCCATCATCAGCTCACAAAGAAATTGTATTTATGCATAAGACAGTGCTCTCTAACATGAACTCCTATAAATTATGAGAACAGAAAATCCAAATTTATAAGATGCCATTTCTGGATTTATTTTTAATGCTCTCTCCTGCATATTACCGAACAAATGCCACATTAGCAGAGCATGAAAGGCTTTTTACTGGCATAAGCTACAGCCATGAAATTCATAGCACAGGCTGGGGGACAGGGGCTTGTGAATGAAGAAGCAGAGAAAGTATGAGAGGGACCAGCGCTTCTGAGTGCTTGGGAGGTCCAAACGCCAGTTATTTGCTTTAGTGCAGACAAGGTGGTCATTTTCTTTTGAAGAAAGTTGCATGTCTTGATCCATTAATGATAGCAAACACAGGTGATTGTTCTCATTTCCTAAGAAATAAGAGGTCGTTTCCCTTCCTAAACCCCACCCAGTAGGATCAGATCCAATTCTCCTCTGCATCTTTCACTAATTCGTTCAATCATTCATTAATTCATTTTCTCATCAAGTATTTATTGACTGCTCAATATGTATCAACCACTCATCTAACGAACTGAGGACACAAAGTTCAGTAAGAAGAACAATACGGGGTAGAAGTTAGGGCATAAGCTCTGGAGTCGGTCTGCCTGAGTCATAAACAAAGAAATAATAATAGTAATAATAATAATAGCTAACATTTACTGAATGTTTACTTGATGCTAGGTACTATTCTTTTACGCATGTTAACTCATTTAACCTTCTCACATACCTATGAAGCTAGATACTTTTACTTATTTTAGCAATAAAACAACTGAAGTTAAAAGTCAGTTCTCATAGTAAGGAGGAGAACTAGCATTTGAACCCATGGCTCAAGGCCAGAATATTTAAACACTATGTTGAAAGGAGTAGATGCCCCTAAATCAATCAGCCAAACAACCAATCGGTCATCATTTTCCCAGTTCTGCCCTTCACTGGCTGTGTAACCTTGGACAAGTTAGTTAGCAACTTGGTACCTCAGTTTTCCCAACTATAAAATGGGGGTAATAATGGTACCTGCTTCACATTGTGGAGGTGAAGATTAAAGAAAGAGTTGTATGTGAATGACACCTCTAATAGCCCCTGGTGCAGGAGTATGCTCAGTGTGGCCTCTTAATATCTATTTGTTATTATCACCATAATTTGATAAATCTCTTCTCTCACTCATTACATACAAAGGATGTGTTAAGACATCAGGGCCTAATTGTTTCACAGAATCTGGGTGAGGAAGGGTCAGATTCAAACAGTTATTAACCAGTAGAGATAGCAAAAGGGTTACCTGCCTGGTCCAAGGCAAACCACGAGAACAATCTACTTCTGTTGGCTGCTGCCATTTTGTAGTTAAAGGAAGGTTTGGGGGTTCTGGGGTGTGGGGCTCAGTGGTGAGCTCTGAGGATTCAGGCTGCAACCCAGGTCTCTACATGTGTAGCATGTTGTTCCCTTGCTCCTCAATTATTAGTCTGTCTTCAGAAAAGGCTTGAGGCAGTGCCTCTGAGCACTTAAGACTGTTGATTATGTCCTCTTTTTTAACTACCCAAAGGCCGTGAGGTCAAGATGCTAAAATATCAAAACGCTCAAGAGCTCTCAAATGGCAACTACTCAGTAAGACCTCATTCTGTCCAAGGTGTGGACACCAACTCTCTTCAGTCTCTGTCTTCAGAAATCAACCATTGTTTATTTGCTGTCTTATCATTTCTCTCAGGCAAAGTTCTTGGTGGCAAGCAACATAAACTGAATGGGGCTGACTTGGGCAGAAAAATAATTAATCAAAAGGATATAGGGTAAAATGCCAAGAAGGAACCAAGCTCAGAAACTATTAGCCTGCTGGAAGATGGCCATAACCTGCCATAAAATGATGGGAACAAGATAGTGCTTCCTTT
This sequence comes from Crocuta crocuta, assembly GCF_008692635.1. Lineage (NCBI taxonomy): Eukaryota > Metazoa > Chordata > Mammalia > Carnivora > Hyaenidae > Crocuta > Crocuta crocuta. The sequence continues at coordinate 3,745,816 of NW_027532679.1, read as the reverse complement.
AGGATTGAGCACTCTGTTCTGAATGAAACCTGTATATCTGGACCAGGCTGTCCAGGGGACCATCCTCCCTCTGTGTTCCTGAAAACCACATTTTGCTGCACTCACCATCACTACCAAAGAACTTTCCACGGGTCCTGCTTATTTGCAGCTCTCCCTTCGGGCACAAAACCAGGAGTAGATATATCTGATTGACCAAGCTTAAGTGCATGCCCTTGCTGTCAGGGGAGTCTTGAAAGCAAGTTTCTGGCATTTTTAGATTCTGCAGATGAAGAAAGACTCTGTCTGCCTCTAAATCCCATAAAGTGGGGGGTTGCATAATAACAGGAAAGAGGTTCAGCTGTTACCAACCAAAAATAAGGACTAAAGTCCACTACATCTTTCCAGTTTGAAGAGTGATTCTCTAGGGATGATTTTGCCTACCCTCTCTCAGGGACATTTATAACGTCTGGAGACATTTTTGATTGTCACAACTGGGAGCAGTGTTACTATCATCTAGTGGGTAGTGGGCAAGGATGCTACTAAATTCCCTACGATGAATAGGGCAGCTCCCCTCCCCACCCAAAACAAAGAACTAAATGGACCAAAATGTTAATAATGCCAAAATGGAGAGAGCCTTTGTAGACTGAAAGCTCCATGTAGATAGAGACCCTCTCTGGATTTTCCCCCACAGTTATGTACCGGCAACCATCAACAGAAGGGCTCTATGTGTTGAATAGATAAACAAAAGAAAGGTGCTTTAAAAGGTGTCCTTGATTGTCCACTCATTTTAATAGCAAAGGGACCAACAGATTGTGATTTCTTTTTGTTTCTGACTTCTTCCTGGCCACCATGGCTCTAATACATGACTGGCCATGAAACAGAAACCTAATACATGTTTGTCAAATGAATAAACTCAGGGTAAAATCCAGAGTCTGAACAATGCCTACAAAGCCTTCAATAATCTGTCTTTTTTTGAACTCTTCAACCTCCTCTCCTACTACATTCTCCCTTGTTCACACTGCTCCTACCTTACTGGCTTCCTTGTTACGCTTCCTACATGTCAGCCATGTTCCTGTCAGCCACGCTTCTCTTCACTCTGTCTGGAATGTTCTTTGTCCTCCCCATTTCCCAGATAGCTGCAAGGTTCACTCTCTCACCTCTTATAAATCTTTTCTGAAATAATCTCATTTTAAATAAGCTTACCTTGAGCAAGTAAAGGTACACCTGCTACCCACCATTGGCATTCCTGACAATTTTACACTGCTCCTTGCTTTGTAAATAGCTTTATATATCATTATATACATTTGTTATCTATCAGTTCAATATACAATACATGATGTCTATAGGTAATTGAGATATAAGCGGTATACAAAGAATTGCACATAATGAATATGTATAATTTTATGAATGCAGACATACACAAACACCTACGACACCAATACCACAATGAGGGTAATAGACATATTCATCATTTCCAATAGTTTTCTGTGTCCTTTTGTTCGTTTGTTTGTTTGTGGGCTTTTTGTGGCAATAATGCTTTAGTATGAGATCTACCCTCTTAACAAATGTTGAAGTGCACAACACTGTGTTAATTACAGGCACTGGGTTACACAGAAGATCTCTGGAACTTACTCATTTTGTATTACTGAAACCTTATACCCACTGAACAACCACACTGCTTTTTTACTCCCCATAGTACTTAACATTTCTAACATACTACAGAATATACTAATATATTGTGTTTATACCTTATTATCATCTATCTTTCCCCCACTAGAGTGGCACTTTTTGTATCTCTTGTTCACAATGTATAGCAAATGCCTAGAATGATGTCCGACACATAGTAGACACTTAATAAATGTTTGTTGCATGAACAAATAACTAAATCAACTCCAAGATATGTGACAGATTAAAAATACAAATAGTACCTCTAAAAGACTTTTTAAAGTTCACAGAATGATGGATCAATAATGGTACAACAGATGCACAGGACTTTTGGGTATTTGGCGATGTTTAAGGCTGATCCTAGAAACAAAGTACTACCCTGCCAAATGCAGCTTCCTAAGGCTTACTTTGTATCAGGCAGGGCCCCAGGGGGCTCTTAAAATAGACTCCACTTCTTACAAGTCAATGAGAGAAATATTAGGATCTGAATTTTACAAATGAGGCAACTGGGGCTCAGAGAGATTAAGTAACTTCCCTAAGGGCAACAGAGCTAGAAATTAACAGAGCTGGGACAGTGATCTGGCTTTTTCTGATTCCAATGCTCATGACCCTGAATCCTACCTGGAAGGGCTTTGAGCCTGGCCTGGTGGGGCGTTCTCATGGTGCTAGATCTCTAGAGCCTATACCAGGTGGCCGTACGGAGTGAAGAATTTCCAAATTAACAGGCAAAGAAGGAAGCTAAGTCATAGCGTCCCCACACAAGAGTTCCCTCCAAACCATCATTTAATTTTTTGGCTGTTTAATAATAATATACCAATATTCTGTTTATACATAATGACTTCATTTTAATCATATGATTAGCAGTTCTCTAATGCCCAGTGCATTCTTTGGACCAGAAGACTTGTCCTATTTTACAGATAAGGAAACGGAAGCATAGTGATTTGTGCCAATAAGGCCGGGAGTGAAATTCAATGTTCTTAAAGTGTTTATACACATATATATGTCTGCATGTGTAAGCCCATGCATGTGGGTATATACGTATGTCTGCAAGCCCTAGATGCCAGGGCCTAGAACAACACCTATTGAACCACACACACACCCCGCCCGCCTCCATCACCCTTTCGTTCTCTGCATGTTCCAGACACATCTGGAATTCAAAAAGAGACTGGAAAGTGCTGAGACACATGCTGAATGAGAAGAGCCTGAACATCTGGTCTCTTGACTTGATCTTTCCACTTTCTTCACTTATCAAAAGAGGAGTTTGGTCATGTGATCCCCAGAGTAGAATGACTCCCTGATACTAACGTGACCTCTAGGTTTCCGCACATGCTGTTCTCTTCCTGTAGTTTGTTTGTTTGTTTGTATGTGTGTTCTCTCCCTTAAACAGTCAATTCCTATTCATCCATAATGTCCTGGTTTGAACCTTATTTCCTCAGGAGGGTTCTACTCACTGATAGGGCCCTGAACTTGCCTTTCATGGCATTTAGCACAGCAGCTTGAAACTGTCCTTCTATGTGTATACTGTTTGATCAAAGCTTATCTCTCCCTTCTGGGCCGTAACTTCCAAGAAAATAGGAGTCTTATAACTTCCCTCACTGCCCTGCACCCAGGGCTGAGCCCTGAAACATGGGAGGGGCTCCATCACCTTGTGTTAATTGAATGAATGTAGGATAGGATCTGGGCTTGTGGTTGGTTTCTACTAATAGGAATTTGTGTGATGAGTAGTACCTTTCAAGATCAGCAAACCAGCAATTGTTCTTTCTCCATAGCAAGGTTTTAAGATTAACCATATTTAGGGCATTTTGACTCTTGACTAGCTATTTTAATGCTTAGAGTAGACTGAAAAAAATGACCTCAGTAATATTTTTGTGAATCCGTGATGTAAATATCAGACCACTTGGATTTTTTTTTTCATTCCATGGCAGCCTTGCTTTCCTCGCATTACCTGAGCTATATAAGACGTGGCTGCAAGCTCTTGGGGTGATTTTTAAAATTAAGAATGTTTATCCAAATGAATTGAGTGAAACTTCGCTTTGTGAGCTTTCTTGCAAGTGTCTGTTTGTAAAGTCACTTCAGGTAACTGCCAAGGAAATTTCATCTCATGACCTTATGATTCCCTGTCTTAAACCAAAGTGTTCTACCCAGCTTGGTCGTTTTCTTTCTTCATCACACTTAATGGCAGATGACTCTCAGTCTATTTTAACAGTTAGATCTTCACTGCAAGGATGAAGACTGACTGCCATCAAAACTTCTCAAAATATCCTTGGGACTTGAGTGTTCTAGTACCGGCAGCCTCTCTGTAATAAACATACAGCCTTTCAGGCTGATCTCTTGGAACATGGTAGTGTTTGTATGATTTGCTTTTTAGGACAGCCAAGTTGCCTTAGGTAGTCATAACTCAAAATTTTTTCAGGTTAGATTATTAAGATAAAACCAGTTTTTACATAGCTGTTTTCATAGTGTTTGGATAAACTTTTTGATATTGATCACAGAGGATGAAACAGTAAATAACGCTCTTTATTGACATATTCTTTGAGCCCATAAGGCTGTAATGTCGGAAGAGTAGAGATCATGTCTCTCATATGGTGGTTGTGTCCTCAATGAGCACAGTGTGTAGAGGCAATACAAGATGGTGCCGGCACATTCTAGTTGTCCAAGAGTCTTTGTTTACTGTGGCTTTTCCTAGTACAATCTTTAATAGCATCCCCTTTTAAACTCTTGAAAATGCCAGAATATGAGAGATAAATTTCATGGTAATAAATGTTTTTGACGGTATCAAGGGTGAAATAACGGATGAGTAACTAAACAAAGGAGACCCACATCTCTCATATATCTAACATATGTGATGAAGCTAATAAGCTGGCTTTCTGAAAACAAAGCAAAGAAGCCCTCATTTGTAATATTTGCTGATTTCTGTGGTGTAAATACTCTTGTGTTGCCTGATTCTAAGCTACCAATGTGGCATCACTGATTGTGGGGTTGGGAAGAGATGTGTGAGCTGGTCTGAGCTGGCTTCAGCACACCAGTGTTCCAGTAATTCTCAGCTACTGGCGTAGTGTGAGATACCAAATCGAAAATGGGTGTGTGGTTTGTTCCAGAGATGATAGTAAGCAAAATGTAACAACTGATATGACATGGGTACCAGTCCATCAGAACGGAGGCTGGCCTGATCACTGTAGATAAGGACTGTAAAGGAAGAGTATAGTCAACTAAAGCATCATGGTCCTGGCCCTAATGGGATTTAAGCCACCACCTTGACCTCATCTGCCCTGCATACTCACTTGCCAAACTTACTTAGTTTGTCAAAGGCAGGCCAAGGACAATAGCAATATGACTTCCAGGTCCTATAACAATCTTTCGGTGTTTCCTAGAATTCTGAACAGAGCAGACTAGTCCTCCCCTGTGTGTGGTGTACTCTCCAAAGCTGTGAGTGGATCACAAAGCATCAGAGATCCATGCTGGGAACTCCTGCTGGCCTGCCCTACTGGAGAATATTCCACAGTTTCTCTGTTACCTTGATGTGGAATTGAACTGTAGAGGAGTTAGACAACATAAGCTAAAAGTATTCTCAACCTCCCTTTGATTTAGGTAGGAAAAAAAATTTTTTTAAGATAAAATAAAACATACTCCCAGGCCATCAAGAACACAGTTCTTAGAAGATGTGGGCAAACTTTCAACTCTGCCAAGAAATAGATAAGTGCTCCAGTAGATGAACACAGGCAAACTGTTAAAAGAAAATGAGGACAAATCAAAACTCTTCCTTGGCATCTGTCTTAGTCCATTTGGGCTGATATAAAAGAATAACACAAGTTGAGTGGCTCATAAACAACAGAAATTTATTTCTTATAGTTCTCAAGCTGGGAAGTCCAAGATCAAGGCGCCAGCAGAATCAGTGTCTGATAAGAGCTTGATATGTGGCTCGTAGATGACTCTCTTCTCTCTGTGTCCTCACAAGTTGAAAGGGGTGAGGGAATCTTTGTGTCTCTTTCATAAGGACACTAATCCCATTCATGAAGGCTCCATCCTCATGACCTAATCACCTCTCCAAATAACCTCTAAATACCATCACATTAAGAATTAGGTTTCAACATTGAAATTTTGGGTGGACACAAAAATTCAATCTATAGAAACATCTTGAAGGATAGTGGAAAGAAGCTGAGTGAAGCTGCTGTTTTGATGTTGAAATGCATCACATTTTCTTTGCAGAGAACACAGATCAGCAGACTACATTCTTGAAGTTTGTCAAACTCCATAGACAATTATTTCCTGGAAGTCAATGTCTTCACATGATGGTTAGGACATGCCTAGTAGACAGGAAGAGGTAGCTGAAGGTGTTGCCAGTTTGGAGAGGATCTATATACAGCTGGAATTGACTTCCACCTACATTTTGAACGCACTGAGAGCTCCCAAATCACACATAAGGGCTGACTTCATGAGTATACAACCTGGGCAGTTATACAAGGTCCCATAACTGTGCCTCCCCTTTAGTTTAATGTTTTACTGTTGCCATCTTGGAATTCTCAGTAACTTTTGAACAAGAGATCCATACTTTTCATTTTGCACCAGGCACTGCAAATTAATTTGCATCTCTCCAAAGGAGATAAATTTTAATTTTTCAAATTGTATATCCTGGACCAGGTGTGTCATGAGGTAACAGGGGATGAAGGGAAGAATGGAAGTATGCATATGTTAATAAGCAAGGATCACAGTTTCCTTCACCTGTTTGCAAAAATACATCTTATCTGAACAATTAACCCATTGCAACTAATCAGAAGGCATCGTTGGGAGGAGGCAATAATGGGGCATAAGAAAAGCGGGGCAGCACAGAGAAGGAGTGGTTTGTGGAGAGAAGCTGAAAATATAAAATAGAGGAGCAAAGACCATTTCCTAAATTTGCAAATGTTGTTTCTACATTGCGACCCCAAATTCCTTGAATTTGCTTCCTTCTTTTTCTCCTTTCCTTTTCTTCTCACTCCCTCTAGTCTTTTATATAATTGTCAATAAACCCTCATGGTAGATAATGAAGTGCATAATAAGAAAGATAATGGTAAAGTACTCTGTGAGTTCAGAAGAGGGAGACATCATTCCTAATGTGTGGGAAGATACATTTGGAGGAGTCAGCACTGTAGCTGGTCCTTGGGAGACAGGAGTGACTTGGATACAAGGTGATAGAAAGGTTTTCTAAGGAGAGAGGACAGTGGGAACAAAGGCATGAAATGAGAAAGCCTGGGGGTGATTATAAAGAACAGTGCATTGCTTTGTTCGGCTGGAGCACAAGGTTCATGACGAGGAGCAGTGGGAGGTAGGGCTTTCATTTCTCCCTCTATTGATTCTTTTCCTAAATATTTCAGATGAACAGAAGCCACAGTTTAGAGAAAGGGATGCTTAACCAAGTAACTGGTCCTTAGCGACTAGTCTTATCTCCACCTTGTGCTGTGACATATTGTAAATTCCCAATTTGGAAAATGTATCTGTCAGGACAGACTTAGTTATACTATTGTAGCAATAAATAAATCCCCAATTTCAGTTGCTTAAGAATGTTGTGGGGATGAGCGCTGGGTGTTATATGGAAACCAACTTGACAATAAACTATTTTAAAGAAAATCTTAACAAAGGTTTCTTTCTTGTTCCATGCTCTATGTCTACAGCACATCTGCTAGAGAGTGCTCTGCTCCATGCTGTCCTTAGTCAGGGATTCAGGCTAACGAAGGCTCTGCCGCCTGGAGTTTTGCAGGTTGCTATAGGAGGGGACAAGAGAAGCAAACCATGCCCTGGCCCTTAAAGTTTTTGCCCAAAGGAGGCCCATATCAGCTCCACTCACATTTCATTGGTTAATGTCTCTTATGACCACACCCAACTTAAAGAGGCCAGAGAAAATGTAATCCTATCATATACCTAACAAAAGAAACATTAGAATTATTTGAGGGGGCACCTGGGTGGCTCAGTTGTTAAGTGTTTGACTCTTGATCTTAGCACAGATCATGATCTCATGTTTTATGAGAACAAGCCCTGTGTCCAGCTCTGTGGTGAGTGTGGAGCCTGCTTGGGATTCTCTCTCTCTCCCTCTCTCTGCTTTTCCCTCATTCAAGCTCTCTCTCTGTCTCTCTCAAAATAAATAAACTTTTTTTGACAAAAAGGACATATTTGATGAATGGCATTAATGAATATTACAGAGAATCTCAAGGTAATTTGCTCCAAGACAACTAAACATTTGTTTCAATCATATATTACATGATTGGATGAATAGTTTTTGCAGCATCATATTTTGGTGCTTTGGCAATTCAAATTGATAGTCAGATTTATTTATGCAACTGAAACTTTTTTAAAGGTTCTTACCAGTTTTTTTTCAAATTGAAGTTATCTTGGAACTATAGAAATTCCGATCATTCCAACCCTACTTTATTTTTCATACAGATGTCTCCAGCCTGAGCTACATGATCAAGTATTACTTATGGATTACTCTGGAATTTTCCTTAGTTTGGGGATGAAAGATGCATCACCATTTTCTCCTCTTTTGCTCAAGACAGACCTCACAAATCAGTCATGGTCTTCTTTTCTATTTGTATCAAGTTTAAATTCTTATCTATGTTGAGAGTTCCACCTAATCAGAGTTTTAAATAAAATAAAACCAGTTTATTATCCTCTTATAACAAGACGCAGGGGGAAATACTATCTAAAAACCCAGACTATTTTCTACAAAATCAATAGCTTATGAATGGGAAGAACTTGCTTTTTTTTTTCACATCTATATCAATTTGTTCATTCTCTCATTTATTCAGCAAGCATTTACTGAGAAACTACTATGTGTCAGGTACTGTTCTAGGCACTGGAGATGCTGATGGGCATAACAAGCATGGTCCTTTCCCTAGGGGAACTTATGTTCTAATACTATCAAGTATATCAGTGAGTTTGTGTATACAAGTATGGGAGCAAGAGACAAAACAGAAACTGTATTGCAAGGTAGAGCAGAAAAAATTGAAGTTGAAGTTAATGGATTTTGAAAGGCCAGAGGAGAACTAAAAACCTAAGTGCTCCATGGAGTAAAGCCAAAGAGAGAGAGAGAGAGAGAGAGAGAGAGAAACACACACACACACACACACACACACACGCAACTCAAGTAGCAGTAATGAAAACTGTCCTCATTCACCATAGAGAGCTAAAATCAATTAACACTTACTTACATATTTTCTAAGACTTGATTGGTTACCCTTCCTAGAGGTAACTCTTTTTTACAGATTCATTCATCACTTACTTATTTGCTTATTCCTATGTGGCAGACAATAGCTGATTCCAGAGAAGTCAAAACACAAGTAACATAAGAAGCTTATCTTCAAGGAGTGCCAGGGCTCAAGTTGAAGGGTTTGGAAGGTACAAGCGAGGCTGACGAAGAAGGAAACAATTACAAGACAGAGCAATGGTAAAGATGATGGTACCACAGAAGGCATGATCATCTTTGCCTACACAGGGATGGTTTTAAAGAGAGCTAAAAGAAAGTGAGTGGAATTGTCCTTGAGGAAGAGGAAGCCAAGGATAACTTTAGCAGAAAGAAGGGTACAGCAGGACCAAGTGTAACAGATTGAAGAGAGTCTGGGGAATTTAACAGGAATCACTAGCTTTGAAATGTGGAAGGCAAGAAGATGAGGTTGGGAAGATTTAGAAAGACTTAAGCCACGGGAATAACTGAAGTTCTTAGGATAGGAATTCAGGGATGAGCAGTAGACGCCTGTGAGGTTCTCCTAATACCACTGAAATCAGCACCTAGATTGCTACTCACTCCATCTGCACATAGAACCACCCTGATGCTAATAGTGAACTTGCCTCCTTTGCTCTACTCTTGGAGTCAAGCTTCCTCCTCACTTTACAGCCGTCTGTCTGAAATGCAAAAGAATGTGACCTTTGCAAGAGAACAGTATGCTCTTTCAAGAGTAAAGAAAAATATCCTGACTTCATTGAAGGGTATGCTCTCAGTTGGTGGTATGAAAAGTTTCATCTTTTTAAACCTGAGCCAACAGACCTCCACAGCACCAGAACACCTGTGTCCCCAAGGCCATCTGTGGTTAGAAGTCCAGAGTTGTAAGCATGTAGAACTTCACCTTTTTATCACTCTGAGGAGTTGAGCTTGACCTTGAGCCACATTATCTTCAAGTCTTTTAAAAATGTCTTTGTGCAGTGGATACTAAAGGCTGTATTTGTAGATTTGTAGGCTATTCTTTATAAGTGCAGAGACCCCTTAAACTACATCAGGACACAAGGGGTTTCATTATAATGATGCTGTTTGTAGCTTGTACCTACTTCATTTCCTCCTTTCTTTGGGGACTGGTTTTCTTGTTTTCAGGTTCACCTATGTGGTGGAGCAATGCTACATAATCACTATAACATATCTTCTTCCTCGGCATACAGAAAGACTCCATTTCCCTGCCTCTCTTGTAGTTACATTTGGACTATCCCATATAATCCAGGCCAATATGATGCAAATGGAAATGACGTAAGACCTGACCCTTAAAAACATCCCTTGTGATCCTCCAGCTCTCTCTTCTCCTGCCATGGCAACCTGGAGGCCATGTGTTCATGTGTCATTCCTACACGCATGAATGAGAAACACACTCTTACAGTGTTAAGCCACTGAGATTTGGTGTTTGTCTGTTGTGGTAGGTGGCACTAATTTCCCTAATACCACCTGGAGGAAAACCTGATGTTCCCCAGCTGGTAGGATTCTATTTCCTTTGTTAAAGAAACCAGCTCCACTGAGACCTTAATCTTAATTCTACTTTCCTAGGGGAGGGAGTCTTCCATTAGCTGAAGCCAGGGCAGAGAGCCCACTGCAGAAATATGGTTTCTCTCCCAGGAAGCATGTGAATTAAGGGAGTGACAGAGTCAGTTCTTAGGAAATGGAAGATTTTACATAGGTGGGCCTGACAAACAACTCAGTAGATATCTCTGCTTAAAATCTTCCCAATATACTTCCAGGGGCACTGGGAGAAAGAGACCTACACTGAGCACTTCTGGAAGGTTCTAAGCTCCACTCTGCCAACATTGGCCTCTGAATCTTTCCTGTTAATACTGAGGCGTAAGCAGAGTTCAAAAGAACCACTCCTTTCCGAAGGTCCTTAACCCCTTCCCAGGATCTCTGTCCTGGTTGTCAAGGAAGCTTCTAGCTGTGAAAGGCCAACCGGGGAATCAAACCATGAGGCTGTAAGTCATTTTCCATAAGCCACTGGACAGCTGTCAGATGTTAATGAATTTGACTCAGTACCACCCAGGAGCTGGATTTTGTGGACAAGAAGTGAAAAGCTTCCAAGTCTATGACACAGCTGGTCACGCCCTCTGTTCCTTGGAGAGGAGGTTAATCTCCTGAGGGAGGATGAAGGCTTGCCACCAGAGTATCCTTGGCCACTGGGGCAGACGCACTGTCCATCCCTCAGTGTTGTTTTATAAATGCCTCCCGCCTCTGGGGCTGTAATGCTTTGTAAAGACAAATGCGTGTCTGTGGCATCACCCTCTGCTGACAGCTGCAGACAGAGGCGAGCAGGTCTGATTTGCATGTGGCTCATTTATATGTAGAAGAATCCCCCAACCCTTTTCGAATACTCTGGACTTAAATGCCAACCGTGGAGAGGGCGATGGGATTGGGTGGTAGTTTAAAAACGTGTGTGTGTGTGTGTGTGTGTGTGTGTGTGTTTATTTACTTTTTTTTTTTTTTTTACACAAGAGGGAGGAGTTGGTGGTGGTAAGACCAGCAAACCAGCAAAGCTCTTTAATAAACCAGTGGACATTCCAGGAAGGGAAGGGCAAATTGATTTAGAACATGGCATTTTGCTTCAGGGAGTGACTAGAACCTCCCCTGGGAGGACAAGGACCGGACCAAAATACAAGAAAGTCTGATGAGAGATGGATGGTTGACAGTAGCCCTGCTGTTTCCTCTTCCAAAATATAGTTTGGAACCATCCAATCTCCATATCCCTTGCCATCTCTTTTGGGCTTCCTGAGCTGTTGTGACAATCTCCTGACTCGTCTTCTTACTTTCATTTTTGCCCACTTTTAATTCATTCTCACCAGCAGCCCAAGTAATCCATTTAAAATTGGAGCATGAGCCACCCACCACTACTGTTGCCTGAAATTCTCCTAAGACTTAGAAGAAAGTGTGTTCCTTACTGCAAGTGTGATTGAGCTGACCCTTCTTTATCTCTTTACCCTTGTGTCTTATCTGCACCCCCACCTCTCACCGCCATCCAACCTCACCGGTCTCCCTTGGGTTCCTTGACGTCACCAAATTCATTCGCTTCACCGGGCTGTGGCATGGACTGTGCTTCATCTAACACATCTCAGGTCCTCTGTGCTCACTCCTCTGCTTTACCTTCAACATCACCTCCTCGGGGACCAAGGTTTAGGTACTAGCTCTGTCCCGTGCCGGTGGCAGGTGGCCTCTTCTCCAAGCCTCCATTTCTTTCTCTGTCATGGGGATAAGAATGGTACCTCCCTCTTACACTTGGTGTAAGGACAACACAGTGCATGAGAATTTCCTCAGCTGGTGCCTGGCACATATCAAAGTGCTAAAAAAAAATGTTAACTGCTGTTATTATTAATAATATTCATAGTATTGCTATTATTATTATTGTGTAGTTCCATTTAAGCACTCCCTCCCTGGAGAAGAGTGAACAGGTCTTTCTCATGGTGTGTATGTGTATTTTTTTTTTATTATCATGGTGGTACATAACCTCAGCCTTCTGTTCAATTCGTTTTACACCAGACAGCATTTTACCACAAAGAGCGGCTGTTGTTTCTCTAACGGCAGTCACACACTTAATGCTTCAATTTCCACATTTTATTTTATATGTAATTTAAAGCCCATGGTGCCTTAATTGTAAAATAGGCCTTATTAAAATAATAGCTTGAAAACCAGTGGGGCTCCCTGTGCCGAGCAATGAGGGTTTTTAGCTTAACGGCTGTTTACTAGGATTTAAAAAGAGACACAACCCAAATAAAGCTGTAAAGACATTTCCAGCGTGAGTGATGGGCCGAGGACCAGCTGATAATTAAGCTCCCTCCTCCCCTTCACATTTTTTTTCTTTTGGTTGCTGTCTGGAGCTTTCCTTAGAAATCCAAAGCACACCCTTTGCTGCTTTTATGATTGATGAGGCGGTGAGGATACTTCAGTACGAGTAAGCAACGTGGTGCTTTGATTAATGATGCTGGTGGGACTCCCAGAAGACCAAACAGAATAACACTGTTATCAGGAAAGCAGCTGAAGCTGCTGAGGGGGACAGCAGCTCCCAGGCTTGTGTAGACGGTAAAGCCATCCATAGGTGGGGAGGGTCTTTATTCAGCCGCAACCCAACCTCTCCTTCTGAAGGGCCAGAAGCCAGAGAAGAGGGGACTGAATGGCATGGTTTTCCAATGAATCCATAGAATTGGCACTGAGCACAGTCAGGTTCCCTGGAAATCTCAGAGTATGAAACACACATGAGCTGGTAGGAGTCTCAGGCTCCATCCTAGTCATGATGGATTTTTCCAACGTGATCTTTCTCAGACAGCAACAGTCAGAGGAAGAGATTTTGTAGTATAAGAAAAATAATAGCTTATCCATCAAACACTGACTTTACTTGGACTTACACTGAATCTTCATAATAACCATGAGGTGGGCACTATTATTTTTCTCACTTTATTGCTAAGAAAACCTGGACTCAGAAAGACTTTATACAGTACAGGTTCACACAGCTCTTGAGCTGTGAACCAAGACTTGAATGTAAGATGGCCTCATATCTAAGCTTGTGCTCTTGGCCACTAAACAACTTGGGGTTTGCACCAAGAGGCGCAGGGGTTATGGGAAGACATTTGACCAGGCTTCAGAATACCTAAGTTTCAGGTCCTCCTTCTGCTGCTCACTGTGTGACCGTGGGTGAGATGCTTATTTCTGTGTCCATAGATACATCCTCCTTCACTCACAAGGTGTTTATGAGGATCAAATAAATTAAATTCACAAATGCTTTTTGCAAGGTAAGAACCTCAATGGACTATTTATTATAGAAAAACTGTCAACTGAACCCACGTAGAAAAGCATTTATAAGGCAAATCAACATTGAAAGAGCCAAGCAAATTAAGATGCCTGGGTCCTGAGGAACCCAATATAATTTCTAACTCCTAGATGTATGACTTTGGGTAGGTCACATGATCTCTCTGAATCTCAATTTTCTATCCTGTAAAATCAGATAATACCCATCTTTCAGCATTACTGTGAGAATTCCAAGACATTTTCCCACAGAGCGACCTAAACACTGCCTGGCACATGCCGCCCCTGATTGTTAGCTACTATTATTATTCCTTTTCCTTCAAGACACAGTCCATTCCTCATTACCCAGTAGGGTAGGGCTCTGTGCCTGACTCTCCGGTTGTCTGAAGAGCTCTGTGGCGTTACAGACTGAAAAGGAAGTATGAGTCAAAGAGTGTCTCGAGGCTCCAACACTGTGGTTTTGAAAGTCAATATGCTCGTCGATAGCAGAACTCACGGCCTCTCCAGGGACCGCCCATGCTGGTGCTGCTGAGCGCTACAAGCCCCGTACAGAGAAGCTTCGTGGTGGTAGGAAATGCCGCCCAGAGACAGGGCTGTGTCACAGGCCAGCCTATCTGCAGCCTCCCTCGCTCACAGGGATTTGAGCACAAGGCAAGCCAGACAGCCCCTGCCCCCGCCACACCCATGCAGTGGCTGGAAATGCCACGCCGCCCCCCCCCCATGTCTGCGTGGCCCTTCACACTTAACAAAGTGTTTTCACATCCCACATGCCGTAAAGTGCATGGAAAAACCAGGAAAAGCCACAGAGTGGTCACTCTGGGTCAACCCGCACCCCTCCTGCGAAGCCAGAGCGCAAAGACTACTGCCAGCTTGCACAGACTGTGAAACGAGACAGTCCTGGGTTTGAATCATGGTTCTGCCATTTCTGAGTTCTGTGATCTTGGGCTAGTTCTTGACTAGATTTTCCTTGGATAAGAAAGCAGCTAAGTGGAGTGGTTCAGAAGGCAGCTTTGGCAACGGAATGCCTGGGTTCAAATTCACAGTCTGACATACTCTGTGTATTCTCAGGTAATATACTGCTTTCACTGTCTATAAAATGAGAATAAGAGGTCTGCTGTGGGGATGAAATAAAATTAAAAATATACATAAAGTCCTTAAAGTAGTAGCAAGCACTAAATAAAAGTTAGCTGTTGTTTTTGTCTGGGTGAATCAGGCTCTGCTCCAGTGAAAAATAAACCTTGAGAGCTCAGTGGATTAGCATAATAAAAGTTTATTTCTCACTCAGGCAGGGGAAAGATCTCTTCTCTATCAGGGAAGTCAGGGATCTGGGACTTTTCATCTGTTGACACAGCCCTGTGCGTCTGTGGCTTTCAAGTTTCCCATGGCAGAGAAAAAGAATGTGAAGGAGACACAGGGCTCTTATGTCCCTCGGCACAGACATGGGTCCTGCTTTTCCACTCACAGTTCTTCAGGCAGAGATGGCTCAGTCACCCAACCTCACCACAAAGGAACCAGTTGTTACTGTAAATTAGGCTAAGTGCCGACAGCACATTGTTGTTGTAAAAAGATTAAGTGGCAATATGTATGGAATGCTTAACACAGTTCTTGGCTCATGGTTCGTGCCTGTTGTGCACTCTGGTGATAGTTAGACTTTTGACTCAATGCCTGTCTGACTTGATTTAGTGCAGTTCTGACTTGGATTAAACCACTGGTCATTCCTGCTCAGCGTCCATTGCAGGTACCAGATTCTCTTAGTAGTCATGTTTTTCTCTCATCCTTATGCATGGATCCCTCCCCATCTTCATCATTTTTCCTCTTTCAGCACCCACAGGGTGCCCAGCACCCTCAAGCAGACCCCTAATTTATCAATGCTTCTTATTGTGACATTCTGTCATGTAACATCTTCAATGTTACACGATAATTTTTGATGTTCAAAGTGCTCTGATTGTATTGATCTTGACACTATACCAATTCATACAGGAAGATTTGATTGAGTGCTTCTGCCAGGAATTGGACCAGACACTGATGTTCACAATGACCCGGGGAGATCAGTCAGAATTCTCAGTCCTGTTTCATATGAGCAAACTGAAGCTCAGAGAGGTTAGAAGGCTGCCTCGAGCCACACAGCCTATACGACATAAGAGCTGACTCAATTCAGGAAGATGATTCCCTATCAAGAGTCCTTTCCACTGTCTTCTCAAGGCTCCCGCTACTCACTTCTGTGCATTCTCAGAAGTTACATTGTGGGCCTTTCCTAAACCTTACTTTTGTCTCTTTCCTTCAACAACTTAAACTTAAAAACTGTATTAATTTGAGATAAACCCCTGCAGAAAACAAGGGCTTAACATATCCTGCCTGTCTGGGATGTTGTACAGCAGAAGATGCACTGTCTTGGCCCAGAGCCTGCTGACCACTAATGTTGGAAG
The DNA here is from genome assembly GCF_008692635.1 of Crocuta crocuta. Classification (NCBI taxonomy): domain Eukaryota; kingdom Metazoa; phylum Chordata; class Mammalia; order Carnivora; family Hyaenidae; genus Crocuta; species Crocuta crocuta. The sequence goes on along the minus strand of NW_027532679.1, from coordinate 3,729,739 downwards.
TCAGGCACTCTTCCGGGAGCTGTGAGCACCATTCTGAGACAAGGACCAGTAGTGAGGAGAGTCCCCGACTAAAAGAGCATAAGCAACAGGTTTCCATCCAAATACAAAGGCTGATCTTTCCCACCTCAGTGGCAATATCCAAAAAGTGAAGACTCAAATGATCACTGAACTCAAGGAACTTATGTTCTCAATAAGGATCCAGGACGCACATCCACACAGAAAGAACAGCACGTGGATTCTATCTCATGAATATTCTTTTGTATGCTTTATAGCTCCTATTCCTGGGGTGCAGATTCCTGTGCCAGGTATTTTAGAAATATTATCTTAGATTCTCACAACCAGCATGAGGTCAGCATTATTTATCTTCATTTTCCCATGCAGATGAGGACACTGAGGCTCAGAGAAGTTAAAGTGACTGGCCCAAGTCACACACCAAATGTCCAAGTGGGAATTTAATCCAACTCCTAAACCCATCACCTTCCATACCACCATACAATAGCAGGGTGCCATGGAAGGGATTGGCTGAGAAAGTAACTGAGAGGTGGGCTGCCTTTCTTAGGGAGGTCCCCAGGGCCCTCACATATCAATATGGCATCTCAGAGGCTCATGGAGAAATAGAAGAAGGGAAGGCCAGCCAGGCAGGACTCCGCTTCTACCAGAGAAATTTCACTTTTGTATTTTCCACACTGGGTCTTCTTGTACATATATGTAGATATGTATATACATATTTACCGCATATGACAAAGAAAAAGAAAGTAAAAAAGAAAATTCAAAAGGAGAACTAAAAACTACAGTTTTAGTACCATGGCCTTAAGAATTTTAAGAACTAGGTATTAAGGCCCCAGAAATGAAAAGATTTGCCTAATGGTTAGAGTTCTAGGTGACAGATTGTGGTTTAGAGCTGGGCTGGCACCTCTTTTCTATAAAGGGCAAGATGATAAATATTTCAGGATTTGAGGACATGCAGTCTCTTCACAACTATTCAACTCTGCCATTGTAGTGAGAAAACAGCCACGGACAATACATAAACAAATGAACATGGCTGTGTTCCAATGAACTTTATTTACAGAACAAGCTGAGGGCTGGGTTTGACCCTTGGGCCATAGTTTGTAGACCCCTGGTTTAGAACAAAGGATTCTTGACTATTTAGCACTTGTTCTACAAAAACAAAGCTTCTTCCTTAATGACAGATGAATTGTACACCCCTGTTGTTTTCTTAATGTTGAGGAAAAATTGAAGATCAAAGTGGGAAAGTGCATGAGAATTTTATAAAACAAAGCATGGGTAAACAGTAAGATAGACATTAGACATGTTAGCCTGGTTGGGGGCAGAGCTCCCAGAATGGGGAATAAAAGAGAATCATAAATAAGTGATTTAAAGAAAGAGCCTTCCCCTGATGATGATATTAATGTGTCATGAACTGAGAAATGTGACTAACTCCCACTTTCTGCAATCAAAGTCTAAAATAAATTAATATATTTTGGAACTTAATGGAAGTGATGGTTGTACAACACTGTAAATGTACTAAATGCCACTGAATTGTATGCTTTGAAGTAGTCAATTTTATATTATATGAATTTTGCCTCAACAAAAATTTTCAGAAGTAAATTAATAGCTAAGGTAAACAACAAAACACTTGAAAACAAAATGCAAAATGGCATGGTTCTATGTGGTTAATGCTTCACCTTGCTTCAAGTCCTAGGGTTTCCCTTGGATGGATGAGGAAATTATCTACCGTGCCAAGTGGTGGCATGGTATGATTTTTTATTTTCCTGATTTGGTGTCACATACATCTGTTCTAATTCTTAGCTTCTTTGGTCCATAGTAAGATGTAGGTCAGTACGTGTACCATTTGGAGTTGATGTGATCATTAAATGAGATTCTGATATAACCAGTTAAATCTAGGAAGTGTTCAATAAATGCAGCTTTTATTTTACTTTTTCTTTCTTTCTTTTTTAAAACTGGAAGAGTAGACATTAGCCATTTGAAAAGATAATGAGACAACAGTGTTCTAGTAAAAGGAACAGCATATAGAAAGTCATGATGGGCTCCAGAAAAAGAGGAAGCTTATCTGACTCAAATGGAAGGTGATGAAATATGGAAGCTACAGAGAAAAGCACAAACTGGATTGTGAAGGATCCAGTAAACAGGGTTTGTTTGTTTGTTTGTTGTTAATCAGAGTCAGGAACAAGTTAGTTTATTTTTTTTAAGTTTATTTATTTATTTTGATAGAGAAAACATGAGCAGGAGAGAGGCAGAGAGAGAGGAGAAAGCGAGAATCCCAAGCAGGGTCTGCACTGACAGTGTGGAGCCTGATGCAGGGCTTGAATCATGAACTGTGAGATTGATCATTACCTGAGCTGTAGCAGGGTGCTTAACTAACTGAGCCACCCAGGTGCCCCAAAAGTTGGTTTCTTTTTAAAGGGTCACTGCAGCACTACTCTAGAAGCAAAAGGAGGGAAGAGTGATAAGGGTATAACCCAGGAAAGAGATCAGAGGGACTGAACATGGATGATGCAAGGGGTGAAATCTGACCAGGTTGCTACTTTGGACCCCTGGAGAGAGGGTGATAGCTGTCACTAAGATGGGGAACACAGCAGAATGAGAAGGTTTATGGGGGAAAATGATGAGTTCAGATTAAGAACATGACATCTGAAAGATCTTAATATCTTTATTTTTGAGAAACCTATGACTTTCATGCCTTCATTCATTCATTCATTCATTTATTCACCCATTACAGAGCTCTCTGTATGATACAGGCAGTATTAACTATACTTATTTTCTATTACTGTATAACAAACTACCCTTTTTAATATTATAGCTTAAAACAACAAACATGTATATTCTAATAATTCCTGTGTGTCAGGAATCAAAGAATTATCTGGGTGATTTTGGCTTATGATCCCTAACAAGGTTGCTATAAGACATGGACTAGGGCTGCAATCATCTGAAGACTTGACTGGTTCTGGGGGACCAGTTTCCAAGGTGAAATAGTCACATGGCTATCAGCAAGAGGAATTGGTTTTTGCCAAGTGGACCTCTATATAGTGCTCTCATGAAGCAACCATGGCTCCCCCAGAGCAAATGAAAACAGAAAGAGAGAGAGAGACAGAGAGAGAGAAAGAGTCAGTAGATCTAGTTCCTCAAATAAAATATTATTGGTTTCACCTTATTCTTTCTAATTTGTTAGAAAAAAACCATTAATCAAGCCCATACTCAAAGGTAAAGTATTACATAAGAGCATGAATACCAGGAAGTGGGATCATTGCAAACCATCTTGAAAACTACCACAGTGCCTTAGCATGAGCTTTGGAGATGAAGTGATGAGCTAAAGATCCATCTAAAATAGTCTAGCATGATAGATGGATATCAAATTATTATGTGCATAATATATAACAGCCTACTCGAATAAGACAATGAGGGAAAAGATACAGTAAGTTAGGAGAGGTATGTAACTGGAGCATTCAAGTCAAGAGGGAATGGAGGGATAGGGATTCATTTGGGAGAAAATTACACTTTTATTGAGGCTTAAAGAATATGTTGTAATGTTAGGTCAAAAACCTCTTGGTTGCCCCAAAATGTTAAGTGTGGTGTTACAGTATGACCCAGCAATTCCACTCCTAGGTATATACTAAAGAGATAACAACATAAAATATGTGAATGTATGTACATATGTGAATGTTCATAAGCGTATTATTCATAACAGCTAAAAGAGGGAAACAACTCAATTGTCCATCAACTGATGAATGGGAAAAAAAAATGTGGCATATCCATACAGTGAAATATTAGTTGACAATAAGAAAGAACAAAATACTGATACATGGTACAATGTGGATGGACCTTAAAAACATGATAAGTGAAAGAAGTTATACTTACAAAAGGCCACAGATTGTGTAAGTCCATTTGTATGAAGTGTCCACAGTAGGAGACAGAGTAGAGCCACAAAGTAAATCAATAACTGCCCGAGGCTGGAGGTGGAAGGAGGTTGGGGAGAAATGGGAAATGACTCTTAATGGGCAGAGGATTTCTTTTTTGGGGCGACAAAAATGTTGTAAAATACACTGTGGTGATGTTTGCACAACTTCGTGACTATATTAGAAACCACTGAATTGTACACTTGAAATGAGTGGATCTATGCTACATGAAGTATTTCTCAATAAAGATGTTTTTTAAAAAGACATTGGAAAAGCACTGCAGCAGAAAGAATAACTGGTAGTAGGGGAAAACACAGCACATTGGAGAAATTCAATGTGTCTGGAACAGAGATGGTATCAGACGAGTCAGGGATCAGACCCTATGGGTCCTCATGACCCGGGAAAGGATATTGGTCTTTAGCATCAGGGCAGTGGGAAACCATTGGAAACTTAAAGCCATAGGGAGTGACGTGATCATATTGAAGTTTTTAAAATTTTATATAGTAAGTGTTTAATAAATTAAATCTACTATTTACATTGTGAATAGATTAACAGGGCAGGCAGAGTACTGAAAGCCTTATTTTTCATTATTTTCCCCTGAGGAATGCATGCCCCAAAGCTTGGGGGTAGTACTGGAGACCTTTGTCATTGTGAGCGTTCCACTTGTTTTCACAGGCTTTTCATCTACTCCCTCATGCCCTCAATGGCTCCATAGTGCTCAGTGGGGGGACAGGTAGATGTAGCCATTCTCAGGTGCTGGCCCCATGCTCCCACGTTGCAGAGTCCCCGGGATTCAGGGCTTCGTTGAGCTCTTTGTCCTCCTCCAGATGGCAGAGTGAAAGAAATATCTGGTAAAATGTTAATTCCACCTCATTTAATGTGGTTTACATAGGTGTGGTGCAGTTGAGGCCTCTACAGGAAAAGCTGATTTCAAGTTCTGGCACAATGATTAGCTGATTCACAAAAGATGTGAGTCTCCATTTCTTCCCTGCACATCTGTCCTGTCTGCTTTTAATTTGGAAGCACCAGTTTTAGTTTAGCGGCAGGACTGTAAACTCCATTTCTGTGAACACAGAATGACATACTTTGTGGAACGGGGGGCCTCTCGCCAAGATCTGACTCTTAAGTAATTGATGGCTAGTGACTCGCTGAGAAACGCTCCAATGTGAACACTTTCCATGGCAAAAACCCTGATATATCAGCTGGATTGCAACTGAGCCTTTTGGGCCACAGCCCATCCAAATACAAGCCATGTCTCTAAACATGGCGTTCTGAGCCCAAAGGGAGCCTCTAGCCTCATTCTAAACATCGAAGCTGTGTCTAACCCATGGCTTCTTGGTGTCCCTCGCACTCTGTTGGAGGCTGTGGCCCAGTGCACAGATTTCCTCATCTTTGGAAGTCAACCATATCAGGAAGGAGGCTTCAGTGTTAGGAGTTGTTTTGTTCTTGTGAAAAGGACACTCTTTTCATCACATTTGAAAACCAATTTTTAAAAATCTCACTCATATCCAATATTTTGTGTGTGTGACAGAGAAAAAACAGGCCTGGAGTTACGTCACCCCTGTGGTTTAAGAAATCTTTTTCACAATATGTAGACTGTTTTAGGGCTGGGATTTTTGGAGAGGGAGGAAAGGGGCAGAACAGGAGGGACAGAGAAATAAGACAGAAACACAAACTGTTCTCCAAGGAAGATGGAATGGATAAGCTAAGGGAATAAAATGGATAGAACTTCCATGTAAACAGAGAGACAGCTGGTACAAAACCCTCTGATGCCACTGTTTTTCATTTGAAAAATTTATTTAAATCTATCTTTCTTAGGGGCACCTGGGCGGCTCAGCCAGTTGAGAATCTGACTCTCGACTTGGGTCAGGTCACAATCCCATGGTTGAGGGACTGAGCCCCACATCAGGCTCCATGGATTTTGCTTAAAAGATTCTCTCTCTCCCTCTGCCCTTCTTCCTCGACCCCCCACCCCCATCAGCCTCAAATTAAAATCTGTCTTTCTTAGGTCATCATGAAATACCTATCACTTCTCATGGCACCTGGCATAAAGTAGATTTAAATACATATTTCTGAAAACATAAGGGAGGAAATGAGTAAAAAAGTGAGTGCTTATCATGTGTCCAGCACTGCTGTGGGTCATAAGGCCCAGGAGACCTAGTTAATGGACCTTAAAGGGCAGTCAAGATAGAATACTGGCAAAGGCTAGGTCTTGGAGTAAGCTAGTCCTAAGCCTGAGTTTAAGTCATCCTGCCTCTGCCACTTACTAGTTGTGTGGACTTGGGGAAAATTATTGGAGCTCCCTAATTCTGAGTTTGCTGATATTGAAACGGGGACAGTAATAGGACCATCTCATGTGGTTGCTGGAGGATTAATTGAGACACAGGGTAGAAGGTACTTATAAAAGTGCCTGGAACATAGGAAATGTTCAGTAATGGTTATATATTACTCAGCTATTGTATAGTTTGGAAAGGGCACACGGCCGCCTCACACAATAATCCTTGTCTTGGCTCTCCCCAAAATGTTCTTGAATTGCTACCTTTGTTTCGGATTCAGTTGGTTGCCAACTCCTTTCCAAAGCCATAGTGAGACTGATACTGTACACTCTTGTTGGTTTCACTTAAGTGTGAAGAGTCTCACTGTCCTGAAACTAATGAGGGTTTTGTGAAAATCATTCCTCCATGGAGGACCATGGCACTCAGCTCAAGAACAAACAAGAGAACATCCCAGATGTTTCACAAAATATTTTAGGTTTTGCCAAGCATGTTTTCCTCTGATTTTAAATTCCCTGTGTATTTGAACTGAAGTGTAATCAACATGTTCCTGGTCAAGCAGGTTTGGGGGAAGGAAGTGGGGAAAGAATATGGGAGAATCCCAACATCAGCAACAAGAAAGAATGCAGTATTTCAGGGGGATGACTATGTGTGTGAAACAAAAATGCAGGATCTGTGCTAGAAGGAGGAGAGAACAACACTTCCCTCTCCTTCCTCTCCCAGTCAGCACTCATGTACTCACTTATCCACTCTGTGTCTATTGGGACCCCACACTGTGGTAGGCACCATAGGTCAAAGGTGATCCCTGTTCTATTTGAGTCAAGGGCAACACACTTTCTTTGTAAAGGCCCAAGTAGTAAATGTTTTCGGCTTTGTGGGATACATGGTCTGTGTCTGTTATTGTAGGATGAAACTACCCATAGATAATATATCAACAAAGGGGCAAGATGGTGTCCTAATGAAACTTCATTTAGAAAGAAGACATAGGGCCAAATTTGTTCAGTGCTAACCAATGAAGAGGCTGGCCCCAACTAAACGGGAATTCACTGGCAAGATATTAAGGAGCCTACAGCTGTACCTTTCAGGAGGAAGTAGATTCAAATCCCAGTCCCATCAGTTATTAACTATGTGGCTTAAGATAAGTTATTGAGTCTCTATAAGCCTTGGCTTGCTGATCTGTAAAATGTATATAATAATATTATTAATCTTATGTAACATTGTAATAGCATTATTAGTAAACATTGTTAATTAATATGATTTAATCTTGGCACCATATGAGGTATAGTGTATAAAGATTCCATGCAGTGTCTGGAATCTACTAAAAGCTGCCCTTCAGAGCGGATAAAGCACAGATTTTGGAGATTGTGATCCTTAAGGACTATTCTGTTACTTAGTCTTCTAGACTGGGGGCCACCAACATTTTTCTGTAAAGGGCCAATAACAAATTTAGGCTTTGCAGGCCACATATAGTTTCCATCACATATTGTTTTTGTTTTAATGATACAATGATTTTAAAAATGCAAAAATCACTTTATCAATTCTAGCTTATACACTGTACAAAACCAGGCTGTGGGCCACATTTGGCCTGAGAGCCATTGTTTGGTGACCACCACTCCAGACCAGAGCTGTCCAATAGAAATAGAATGTAAGCCACATCTGGAAGGCTCGTATATAATCTTAAGTTTCCTCATAGGCACATTAGAAATAGTAAGACAAAAAGTAAGTTTCAATAGTATATGTTATTTAAACCGTTTAAGATATTATCATTTCAATAAGTAATTAAATTAATAATATATTTTTCTTTTTTTTTCTTTTGTACTAAGGCTTTGAAATCTGTGTGTACATTACATTGACAGCATATCTTGAGTGCTCAAAAGCCACACGTGGCTAGTGACTACCGGGTTACCCAGGGCAGCCCTGGATCTCAAACATTCTTTCCGAAATGAGCATATAACACCATTTACCTTTTAGGGTCACTGGGAAGATTTAATGAGATAATGCTTGGAAGGCACTGAGTGCACTGCCTGGCACAGTGATCTTTAAGTGCCAGCTGATCCCTGCTAACAAGGATCCCTGTGTGTTGCAATAAGGGTAATGATGATCTCAGAGGACAGTTGGTATCTATTTGGGAAAAATAAATTGTTAAGCCTGGTGATCAGAGGCCTTTCATAGGACTCTTCTCCCCAGTTTTTTTTTTATCACTTCTCCAGGGGCCCCAAAAGATTTTGGTTGTTCCTCTCAAATGGCAGCTTTCCTGAGACCTGGGGCACGGGCAAGAGGCTCGGCAATCAAACATGTAGTTTATCGAGTGAGCCACAGCCCACATCTTTGCTGGCACACTGGCAGTGAGCACGGCCCAGTCTGTTTGAACGTAGCTCAGTGCTCCAGGAGAACCCCTTAGCTCCATCGGATAACATGTGATGTGTGCATGTGTTTCCCTGCTATCCTTTTCTCCATTTAGATGCCCTGCAGACCCATAGGTTTTCATAGAGAGGTTTTTTAGAAATTTGGGAAATCTTGCATTTGAGCAGACACTCTGGGGCTGCTGTCCTGTCCCCTGAAAACCTGGCAATGGCAGAACATAGTCATCTGACCTGATGCTTATATTTAGTCAAGAGCAGGGTAATCCAGTTTGCCTCTCATCTTAGGATATATATCTGATGCTTAGTGGGAAGGGATCACCATATACCAAAGGGTGGTCCAGGTTTCTGGGCAAAGCCAAATCAGACAATGGGGAGATTTTTCCTAGGTTTAATATAGCAAAAATTCTTTCTGCTTGAGGTCGTCTAGTATAACTTCCCTGAAGAGATGGTTTTTATATTGAACAACTCCAGGCCAAGGGTCGAATGACATCATCCACGCATGAAATCCAATCCTCTGCAAAAAGTCCCTCACTTAGCATTTTAAGAATAAGATCTTTGGAACCTCATCCTTGCTCTCCTGCTTACAGCTGTGTGACCTTGAGTTAATTACTTAACCTCTCTGAGCCTCAGTTTCCTTATGTTTAAATGTGGATAATCATATACTGGATTGATTTCCAACCATATAATGGACTGTGGGTAGGACTCAATTAACTGCTGTTAGTTATGGGTCAGATTGAATTAGCTCAAAGCTTGACAAACAATAGACACAAATAAAGTGGTAATTAATTGTTATTCTCTTTTCTCCAGTGAGGTGGCTGGCTGCTTTCAATAAACTTTCTTTTCTCTCCAATGCTGTGCCTAGGGCTCCCTCTTGCACCCAGCAAGTTTCAAGATGCTGCTTTGTGGGGACGTCTGGGTGGCTCAGTTGGTTAAGCACCCGACTTCGGCTCAGGTCATGATATCACAGTTCATAGGTTCGAGCCCCACATCAGACTCTGTGCTGACAGCTAGCTCAGAGCCTGGAGCCTGTTTCGAATTCTGTGTCTCCCTCTCTCTCTGACCCTCCCTGTTCATGCTCTCTCTCTCTCTCTCTCAGAAATAAATAAAACATTAAAAAAAATGATGCTGCTTTATGGATACCGGCTCACTGACCTGGAGCCTTCACACAGGGTGAGGGGTGAGTGGAGACAAATATAGCCCAAGGGGCTTGGCTGGCATATAGTGGAGAAAACCAAATGCATCCTCCTTTGTCACATGACTTGTTTGCTGAACAGTAGAGCCCCTTCTGTCCCCCCTCCCGCCGTGTGCCCCATGTAACCCAACAGGTAGCATTCACATATTTAGGGTACAAAATTTTGCTACTCCTACCAGAAATACCTTAGCACTTAAGAAGTGTACTACTACTGACCCCCAGAAAACAAGAGGACTTCTGAATCTTTCTGAGACTCATTGATACTGTTTGACTCATTGATACTTGGGGAAAGGAAAGCGCACATTGACTTATGTTGCAGCATTCATACATTTGGTCTCATCTTGATGCAAAAGATTGTGGCTAATATGTGTAAATGCACATTTTACCTCACCAATCCTCATACTCTATCAAAAAGGGCAGCTTTTGTTACAATTATTATTACTTTCATTATTATAAAAACGAAAGTACAAACTTAATATTAACAAACTGATATATATCTTCCATGCTATATCAAGACTGTACAAAGGCAAGGCCATATATCTTTTAGCCAATAGAAAACCAAACTTTGAATTAATAAGCACTTTCAATAGAATTTGAGGAATGTAATACTGTTCTAATTCCTATCTACTTCTAAAATTCCCTTTATTCTAGTCTAAGGGTTGGCAATTTTTGACTATAAAATGCCAGATAGTAATTATTTTAGGCTTGGCAGGCTATCTGGTTGTCATTGTGGAGATAAAGCTATCTTAAATGATATGTAAACTAATAGGCATGGCTGTATTCCAATAAAACTTTATTTACAAAAGCATGGAGCAGGCTGGATGTGGCATGTGGGGCCATGGTTGGCTGACCCCTGTTCTAGTGAAATAAACAAATAACAACAACAACAACAACAATAATAATAAAATCACTAAAAAAATCTCAACAAATTTATTTCCATTATCACTATGTAAGGTAAACTCATGATAATAATAATGTGGGAAGAGCACTGGCCAAGATGTTAAAAGATTAAACAGCCTTCCCATGAATGAGTCACCCTTTTTTTTTCAGGTAACACAAATATGAATGATTCCAAAATAAGAATAGAAGAAATCAAAAAGTCTATAATTGAACTGAATAAAAGACAGAAGTTGGTGTTATTTTATTTATCCAGTTAATTCACTCAGTATAACTTATTGGAAATCTACTGTATGCTAGATTTTTAAAAAATGTACTCTTAAACATCAGTAACCAGGCAATAAGAGAAGTTTTCAGTTTTGTTTTTGTTCTGTCCATTTTAAGACATTCCCAGTACTCCTGAAATCAGACTATGAAAAAAATGCTTCATCCTGTTTAGGCCAAAAACATAATAGTAATTCTACTCCTGGCTTTTCATAATGAGAGTCCCAAAGTATATATGGGGATAATTAAAAACAAAAAATAAAATAAAAATAATAAAAAAGCTGATTATATTAGTGTTGTAACTTGGGGCACTGACACCATATGACATAATTGGTGCTCGCCTCCAAGCTTCATGTGAATCCAGCATTCTAAAGCCCTTTCGTAACAGCCAAGAACATCTGCTCTAAAGAGGAGCTCTACACCCAAGCAGGCAGGAAGAATAGTACAGAAGGGTGTGTTTTTCTTGAAGTGCAATTATACATTATGGAAGTGTCAAATATCTACATTTGTGACAATAATTATATAAACTGAGGCTAAAAGATTGGAGGAATAAAGATATATCAATTAAATAATCTTGCAGGAGAAGCAGCATTAGATAATGGGTTAGAGGTTCTGTCACTTTTCTAGGGTTGGAGTTCAACACATTTGAAAGTAATGAAATGATTCTAGTGGTGTTTTTATTATTATTTCGTCTCTTTCAAGACTTCCTCACTTCAAGCAAGAATTATTTATTAACAAGTGGAAATCATTACTTTGGGATTTTATTCAGCACAACATTATAACAGAAAAAAATAGGCTCCCAAGCTGACTGAATATCATCATGTTCTTTCTCCACTTTTTCTAAATTGAGCTCATCCACAAATTTTTATAAAGAGCATTTTTTAAACCCACCAACAAATTTTTCATGGCTGAGAATGTCCTTCTTGTTCTGACACAACTGTTTGAAGATTTTTCTACTCCCTTCCCAATAGAGAGAGAGAGAAAGAGAGAGGAAAAATAGTGAGAAAACACTCTGAAACAGGGAATTAGTTTACCCACAACTTCTTCAAAACTGCAATTGTTTGCAGATTCGTATCGTCTCCAGAGGACAAAGCAAGATGTATTTCATCAAAGTGTTGAAGCCCATTCTGAATGAGGTTGATATGCTGCATATGTGTGTCTGAATGTGCCAGGTCAATCGCTTATGCCTGGCTCCCTCTCCAAGGTTAATGAGACAAACTGGACTCTTGGGGAGGGGTTGTCTCTTTAGCACAGTCAACACAGCCAATGTTTAATGTTGAAAAGTTCAGAAAATGTAAGTGACATTGCAGTGCTTGGATTCTCTCAATGGAAAGGCTCATTGGTGGGAGTTAAAATGGCAGCTGAAAATTCCAATTTCCTTCCTTCTCCCCCCCCCCCATTGTTTCTTTGTAAGGACTGTTCAAGAATGGTGAGGGATGGCCACAGCAACACAGAAAGTGTTAACTATCTCGAAGACAAACACATTAGGTCTTGGCTTATGCATTGCAGTTATTGGTGCATATATTCCCAAATTTCAAATATGTTCATCTCACTTTTACAATTTTTGTCAAATTCACATATCACTTGACTATTATTTACTTAATATATTTTCTTTAAAATGCCTCTTTTTCCCCCACTTAAAGTTGCATAGAAATAAAACTTTATATTACTGCTACTAATGGAAAAACATTACCACTTGCCATTAAGGAGTTTACCACAAAAACACATGAGCAAGGAAAACTAAACCATGCTATTAAAATCTACCTAAACACTTTTGCCTGTTCAAAGCTCTATGCCTCAGCTCTCTCTTTAAGGGAGATTAGCAAGTACTGGAGACATGCTAGCTCCTAAGACTTGCTTCTTGTAGGAATCAGAAATGGTCACTGAGAATTGAAAAAAGGATTAACTATCTTACTATATTGTCCAACATTGTTAAATATCCATTTCCTAAACAGAACCCCTGAGCTGAAGCATGTTTCTCATCTCACCAGGTATGCATCCCACAATTTGGGAACCTTGTTAGTGATCTCAGTGCTTTTAAACACCTTTTTTAAGATCTCAGAAAGTGCTTCCATATACAATGTTCTATTCAGTTTTCATGATAACTCAGGTGACATAGACAGTGTCATAATTATGACTTTTATTGTACTGGAAACTAAAATACAAAACAAGTTATTTGAAGTTTCACATAGCAAGTCAGTGGCAAAGCCTTCTAGAAATTGGGATTTGTTTTTGAAAAATACATTTTGAAAGTTATTGATAAATTCTCCATTATGTCTTTTATAATGAATTGTGAGGATCTTATCAAGTTATTGTTTTTTTTAAAAAGATCACCTCTTCCCCTCAAACAAAAGATATTGAAAAACAAAATGAAAGATATCTAAAAACTCATTGACTCAACACTCCATCTTCTGTGTTCATCAATGCAAAGGTTATGATTGCCCTTCAAATTCTTCCTGTATCAGCATGTTAGACAGAAATGGAAAAAGAAAAATAAGCAGCTATTAGCCAATTTGGAATAGCAGCATTTAGACATCTGGACTCCTCCCTGAGCCTAGCAGTTTTCAAAAGCAACTTTTATAAATGGTGGTACTTCTCACCCACGCACCACAGAAAACTAGCTATTGCCACAGAGAAAGACTGAAATGTATGGTTCTAGGGTACACGGTATATATTACAGGACAATCATCTGGTTGCAGGGTTGGATTTTATGAAATTCCCTGAGGTCTCTAAGCTTTGATTCGCATTATGTCTCTACTGCGATAGCAATTCAACCATTGGAGCCTGGTTGGTTTTATTTACTGGAATGAGTGCTGAACAAACTGATCGATCACCAATCCAATTTGGTTATCTTGTATTGCTGAAATAATTCTGCCAAGCAAAATATCCAGTCCTACTTATGATGATGGTAGAATTGGAGTGCTTACAGAGCAGAGGAGATGAACCGTTAACTTGATCAGCTGTATAAACAAAGTTTCTGACCAGTGGAAAATGTTAGTCAATATCCAAGGCAAGGGAAGGGCTTTAGATGAAAAATCAGAGAGGCTGCTAATGGAATATAACATGTCTCTAGACCCAGAGGGGAAAATAGATGGAAGGCTCCTACTCATGGTTAGTTTAAGGATCTGTAAAAGCCTTTGAGTTTGACGTGGCATCAGGCTGAAACACAATGAAGGGCATGTATCCGGGTGAGGCATTTTCTCATCTGCCATCCTGCTCCTGTCGTTCTGTCTATTCTGAGTCTGAGTCATTATGTTAGAAAGATGTGTTGTTCGTTGCTGGAGTCATATCAGATTTAGCAGGAAAAGTACAGAATGTAATAAACATGTAATAAACATCTTTCTGAATCCTGTTATTTTAGAGATGTCCAAAAATTGTGAGGACTTGAGTATTTCTAACAAAGTTATCCACATTATATACACCAATCTAACTCAGCTGGAAAATTCTGCAAACCTGAATGATTCTACAGAAGGCTATATACAATTTTGGAGTAAGTTCTGTTGTTTTGAAAATACCAGGTTTATCACACACTTATCACACATGTGGGTTACCATAAGTGTTTATAACAAATTATTTATAGACAAGAGTGTAAGCTCCTTGAGGGTAAGGTTGCTGTCTCCATCTTCTTTGTGTCACCAAATCTCACATAGTCCTATCACATGATAGTCAATTTAATGAATTTGTATTTAATGAATGATATGGGGGATTACATATTAACTGACAAATCTTTCCTTATCCCTCTTGTCCAAGGCACTAAATTAAGAGATGAACTAGATGTAAAATAATGGCCTCACAGTACGTGTGAAGATTAGTCTGACAGGGAAGTTAATGCAATCAATCGCCTCCAAGTGTAGTCTGTGAATTAGTCCTGAGCCCACACAGCTCAGACTTGGCATTGCAGTACTTACATTTTTTTAAAAACTCAATTTTGTAGCTCCTTCTGTTATTTACCCCAAGTAGTCTAAATATGTGATGAAACACTTTTAAAGTTAAAATTTTTAATTAATAAGTATTGTTTAATTAAAAATATTTTTGACAATCAATAGCATACATGTATGACAATTCTTCCCCAAAATCTTCTGTCCCTTCTTTTCTTTTCCAAGCATTTTCACAGATACACAGTCAATAAAGCTCTTCTATCTCTTACCCACTCTTGTTCTTTATGATATAGTTTAAGTTAGTTCCTTCTTTACTTTTACTAACTAGATTCTCAACAACAGAAACAGATTCTGGAAGCTAACTTGGCAATAAATAATCCTTTCCTGCTCAGAAAAAGTGGGGAAAAGTCAAAATTGTGTCTCATGAATAAATAATTTGTGTCCTTCTAACAGAAGTAATATGCCTAATTGCATCCTGGAGGTTTCTTGGATCCAACATAATATGAATAGCCATGCAGCCTGAAGTTTCATGAAATTCTAGTTTCAGCAAGTCATGATAGGCACATTGTGCATATCGCTAAGTCGCCAAGTCACAACTTTCTGTTTTGACATAGGAAGTAGTAGAGATTGGAGGGTCAGCAGCAGGAAAAAGGCAAGGAGAATGAAACATGAAAATGGGAGGCTGTCTTTGGACCACAGAACCCTTTCCTGAGCTTATACAACACTATAGTAGACTTGCTTTTGGCATATGCTTTCCTGCCCTAGGTTTATCTCATTCTAGGCGTGAGATTTTAACATCCACTCTGGCTCATTCCTTAGCACTAAATGAATGAATGAATGAATGAATGAATGAATAAAAAAAGAACAGAAATTACTAAGGCTCTTGCTATAAGAAATTTAAACATTATTACTCTCCATTTTCATTTTTCAGCTTAATATCATTTACTATATGATCTTAGAGACTGATAAAAGAAAGCAAACTACATTAATTTGGCTTTCCCTCACTCTTGTTTTCCTCTGACATTAAATCTGGGTGCTGTGAATTCTGCTTGGTGTTAACTCTGGCTGGGTACAGATGATGCTGATCGATCTAGAATCAATTCCTTTAAGCAAAGTGGTTCTTGACCGGAACACTTGTGCCCCCGAAAGAGAGAAAGTGTCTGAAGACACTTTTGGCTGTTACAACTGGGAAGCAATGTTACTGGCTTCTAGTGGGTGAAAAGCATCCTTAGCAGCACCCTTGCTAACCATCCTACAATGCACAGGACTGCTCCCCTGCAGCAACAAAGAATGATCCCACCCTGAATGTCAATAGTGACAATTGGTTAGAAATCCTGCTTTAGCAGTACTTGATTCAGTAGCATCGCACATACACTCTCTGGGCTCTGGGTGCAGCCATGCATGCTTTATGGGCAGAAATAAGTTCTATGTTCAGCTATTACAGAGGGGTCACCTCTAAGAAGCATGTTCTTCTTAAAATTTCCAAGTCAATCAAAGTGTTTCTCATCTGCTGTTAGTGCTTGTAATCTCTACTGTCGCTCACACCTTTCATAAGCTTTTTTAAAGTTCTAGCCGGCCTCATTTATTCACACATAGTGTATTCATTAAAATACTTACCATGTGTTGGTCAATGCTATTCAGGAGAGATCGCCTATCTTAATGTAAACTCATTTGCCTCATTAACCATTATAAAATCAACCATTTCTGAAGTTAAACAACTTAGAGCATCCTATCTAGAGTTGCCCATATGGGAAGCAGCTCCATTGCAAAGAGCTCAGGGAACACATGTCCTTTAGGTTAGTGACATCATAAGACTAGGGTAAGAGGAACCCTGCCTTGGGCCCTGAGCTTTACAAGGTGCCCCCTGTAACTTGTCCACAGGGCCATGGGAATGTGCCCATCTGAAGCCTATGCCATGTCTCCTTCTATTCCATACTCGGGGGATCTAGGACCCTGGGATTCTCTGTACAAATGACACTGAATCCACCTTCAGTACTGAATCGGCTTGCTATTGCCTGTGCTCCTATGAGAACAGAAGTATAGACATATGCATTACAAGGCCTGAGAAGAGGCAGCTGTTGGGATAATGGACTCAGCACAGGGCTATCTATAGTAGACATGAGGCTGCTCACAGTATGGAATAGCATAGGCATGTGAAAACAAGAGAGGGGGGCTGGAGACCAAGCACTGTGGATCAGGCCTTGCTTTTCCATGGTCTGATGCTAAACTAGAATGTAAGATGTTATGAAGATTACCAAATTAAGACAGAAAAGTCTTTTATTCAATAATCAGCTGGGTTATAACTTAAATATTTGGACATGCAGTACATGGATCTTCATTTCAACACTTGCCCCAAGTCAAGGATAGATTTGATTTGAGGGGGGAAAAATACCATTGTTTATTTCCTTTGTGCAGAACTCCTCAGGATTCAGGGCATACCTCTCCCAAGTGGAATCACACAGACTGCTCTAGAAGCCTCAGTTTCAGCACTCCCCAAGAATGTTGTCTATCTTTTGTGGACTTTATTTTATGTAGCCTCAATGACCAGTCAGCCCATCTTTTTTTTTTTTTTAATTCTTTTAGCATTTATTCAGTTTTGAAAGACAGAGAATGAGTGGGGAAGGGGCAGAGAGAGAGAGGGAGACACAGAATCTGAAACAGGCTGAGCCATCAGCACAGAGCCTCATGTGGGGCTTGAACCTCACAAACTGTGAGATCATGACCTGAGCTGAAGTCATGATCTCACATGATCTTCAGCTTAACCGACTGAGCCACCCAGGGGCCCCCCAGTCAGCCCATCTTAAACTTATTGGCATTTTCATGTGATGGGCAGCAGATAAACAAGCAGAAATTTTTATTTCCATGATTACTTTGCTGAGTCAGAGCTGACAGAAGGAAAGAACCAGAGGGCAGGTATAAAGGGCTTGTACCTGAAACAGGAATTTGGAGAGGAGAGAGGTCCAGAGAAAAGATGCTACTTTGGGAAGGGAGTGCTCTGAGCAATGAGGGTGACAAAACTGATCACTTAATGAACATGGCCAGGAAATAGGAGGAGGACTTGGAAGGAAGGATGGGCACCAAAAGGAAAGAAAAATAAGAAAAAAGGTATAAGGCTAAACTACCTTTCTCTTCCTTCTCCCTTCTATTCGTTGTTTCAGAGGACTGCAAAAAGAGCACACTTAACTTCTGGCTCCATTGAGAACGCTTAACTTCTGCTTCCATTTAGCAGCAATTTTGACATTGTGCAGGCCCCTGAACATCATGTCTGAGAAATGGGGTCCCCCTCCTTGTCCCAATTCTACCTTGAGATCCTGAGAAAGGGGTGCTATGCCTGCATCCTCTATGGCAGAAAATCCCAGGACATCTCTCATTTCTTTCCTCACTGGAGGAGGCGCTGATTTAGTTCCAAGGAGAGGGTTACAAACTGTGGCTTCCATAGACCCTGTTCTTTGTCACTCAGTTGGAAGGTTCAGACCAGAGGGTCAAGGGAGGAGAGCTGTGAGTGAGGACTTCTGTTTAAAATGAACAAAGGCCTAGTTTCAAGATATTTGGGGACCTCTTCTCCAGAAACAAGACAACGCCCAGAGGCTGGCAGTTACTGGAGCAGACTTGAACTACAGACACTCCATGGAGTCTCACTGGGGCTCCCAGTCCCCAGTGAAGTCCTAGGAGCCAATTCCATAGCCCGGCCAAAGGCAAGACTTGGCTGCCGGTGTGATTAATTGCCTTTGTTTCTTCACAAAGGGAGTGTACCCACTACGAAGGGCAGTAGGAGGAGAGTTAGTGGCCTCCACAGGGAGTCCAGGATGTGCCTGGGAGAGAGCTTCTGTGCTTTGCTCCAAAAAAAGATATCTTTCCAAGAGAAAATTATACAGCTCAGAAAGTTAGTCATTAATGTAATGGTCTGAATCTACAATGAGAAAAAGATTGAAGCTGACATGATTTTTATCTTTGATATTATAGCTTCTGAAGTTGAGAAGTAATTACGTATGTTAATATTACATCCATTCGATATTCAGTGAATTTTTTTTACAGCTCTTTCTTAATTAATCTTCCCTTTCCCCCCCTCTCTGCTCACAGTGGTGGCAAACAGTCCTGAAATTGATCAGGGCTGATGTGAAAAGAACGCAGCGAGGAATCAGAAAGATCTAGGCTTGAATTTAGATGGCTGCTTGATGTTAGGCATTTAGTAAATAAATCATACAAATAATAATTGGCGCCTTTTGAAAATGCGATGTCATACCAGGCACTAGGTAAAAGTTTCACACACATCATTTCACTGAATCCTCACAAAACCATATGGGAAATGAATTATCCTTATGTCCATTTTAGAGATGAGGAAACTGAGGTTTGTCAGTGTAGGGTCTGAGCCCGTGGCTGGAGCTGCTTGCACACAGCACACAGGTCTCGAGGATACCCCATCATTTCAGCTCTACTTTGGGAGATTGTGGTGAAGGTGAAGGTAGGGTGTGGTGAACTGGTGGTGGAAATAGTAACTGTCACTGCCTCAGATCATATTACTTTCTCCATCACACACCCTGTATCTTAACAGGCAAGGGCTACTGCATATCCCAGGCTTCTTCCCTGCCTCTGACCCCCCAAGGACCCAGTAACAGAAAGCATCTGAAAAGCAATAACAAATCTCTCTCTGCTCTTCCCTCCTCAGCAGAGGCCAGGAGTCCCAGAGTGCGGAAGAGAATTACAAAAGCAAGGAAGCCGCAGTCACTGCCCTTCAGCTTAAAATACAGACACATTAAAGAGACACCACGTGTAAATCACAAAGAACCAGGCCACTGTCCTCACTATTTCAATTCTCCGGCAAACCTGGGGCTCTGAGATGCCAATTGCCGTATCTCACATTCCTGGAAGATCTTTGAATGCCTGCCTTTTGATTTTTGACACTAAGAAAAGAGTTACGAAGATGGAATAAGATTACAATTATACATGATTCCCACTTTTGGTTCCAGAGGTCATTTGATATCATCATCTGTTACCTCTATCATTGTTATCGAGTCTGGACACTGAGGAGGATTTGGATAAATGGAGAAGGAGAGCTTCAGGCAGATGGAGTAAAGGAAGCAAAGACTTAAAAGCATAAGCATTTGTTATAGGATACCTATGGTAACTGATCCATTCACTGACTTAGTTAATTTATCATTTCATCCGACAAGTATTTATTGAGCATCTACTATACTCCAGACCCTGTGCTAAGCACCGAACTGGGAGATAAAACAATTGAAAGCCCAACACTCAAAAGGTGTAGACATCTTCCCAGTGTCTTCTTGGGAAGACAGATATTCACTAAATCCAACAGACAAATTAATATGTGATTCTGAATTGTGAGTGATCAGTGCTGTGAAGGATCTCACTTGGGTTTATAAGAAAGTAAGGGAACAGTTTATAAGGGGTGTGCATTCAGGTAGGTCAAGGATGACTTTCCTGAGTAGGGGTCTTAGGAGCTGAAATCTGAAGGGACAGCAGGAGTCCATGAGGCAATGAATTGGGGGAAGAGTGTTCAAGGCCTAGGGAACAGCCTATGCAAAGTTGCTAGGTCAGGAAGGATCTGGCCACTGGAGGATGGGGAAGGGATAGGCGGACCTCTGCTTGACCCTCATCAGGCTCAGACACCAAACAAAGGCTGGAGAAGGCTTATCTGCATTTGGCATTGATCTTTAGTTGCCTGCACTGACCAT
Organism: Crocuta crocuta; assembly: GCF_008692635.1. Lineage (NCBI taxonomy): Eukaryota > Metazoa > Chordata > Mammalia > Carnivora > Hyaenidae > Crocuta > Crocuta crocuta. Next base: position 3,709,265 of record NW_027532679.1, on the reverse strand, counting down.
TACTGCCCCTTGCTCTCCTTTCTGTGGCTTATTAGAAGAGAGCAGACATGTTGGGTGGGCAAGGGAGGCAAATAATTAAATTTTTCAATACATTCTCAACGGCCTATACAAAGACAATAGTTACTTTCCAGATTATTTATGTATACACCTGGATTTTCTTTATAAACAACTTGAAGACCATCTCTTTCCCTCTTTCTCTGTCTCCTACTTTTTGGAAAATGCTTTAAAGGATTATATAACTCTAAAATCCTTACAATCGATGGGGAGAGGATCACTTGAGCGACAGTCTCTTTTGAACAGGCTAGAAAGGAAGAGTTGTAACAAGTGGTATGGTGAAGGGTGACTGTTTTGCTTTGCAAGAGCTGGGTGAGAGGTGGCCTTGCGGGGGAGGGGGAAGGCGTGGCTTATAGGAACCACTAGGGTTCTAAACAACAGCCACAGCATGATCTTTAACTTTTGACCACTCAAATACCTCCTGAGCACTTCTATTTTATTGCACAAGAAAAGCTTGAATACACCTAATTTTAAAAGATTTGGGGACGCCTGGGTGGCTCAGTCGGCTAAATGTCCGGCTTCAGCTCAGGTCATGATCTTGAGGTTCATGGGTTTGAGCCCTGCATCAGGCTCTGTCCTGACAGCTCAGAGCCTGGAGCCCACTTTGAGTTCTGTGTCTCCCACTCTCTCTACCCCTCCCCTGCTCATGCTCTGTCTCTCTTCCTCTCTTGAAAATAAATAAACATTAAAAAAATTGTTTTAAAGATTTGTATAATCCAGGAGTAGTGACAGTAAAATGTGAAATTATCTTCCTTTCTGCTCCCCTCCCTTTAAGCTCACTGATCACCTGGGAGAATCATGGTCAGTGCCTTTTGTTGCCTGTTCATACCTACATATATACATATGCATGCATATCATGAATACAAATGTCCCTTTCTTGGCTGAAATATCTGGGAGAGTTTACCAAGTACATGGAGATCTATCACATGCTTTGTAACGGCAACCTGGAATAGAGGTGTCCCCATAGCGCTGAGTAGATTGCTGGGATCAGACTTAGGCAGAGGTAAGGACAGAGCCAGGGAGAGGAGGCAGGGCTTTGCCAGTGAATGACAAGAATCTTTCTATTTATTTCCATCTTTATTAGACCAAGCTATATTAGAATAACAGCTCCATTTTAGTATTTGCATGCAGTATTCTTTAAACATTTACAACCACCTTACAATGTAGGGCCTGTTATTATTCCCATTTTGTAGATGATGAAACTGAGTTTCATTTCAGGAATTATGGGACTCGCTGGAAGTCATGCAGCTAGCTACTAAGCGATAGAGACATTAGTCTCAGGTAAATCTCCGATGTCCATGCCTTAACCATTACACTTTATCCCTACTTTATAATCCTTTCCAGGTCATGGAGGCTTTTTAAAAAGTGGATTTTCATTTTGGTCCCCAAAGACTATTTCAAGTAGGTGAACCAGGTCTGCCTAGAGCCACAAGCCTGACTGGTTTATTCCCTTGCAGGCAACGCTCACAGTCCTATGCATTCTGCAGACTCAGAGTACGCACACAGCTGTCCTTATGGCCCTCTGCCCCTGGTGACACCTGGGGAGATGTCCAGCCAGCCAGCATGCACCAGGCAGGCAGATTCATTGTTGGGAAAGGTGATCTGAGATGAGGTGGCGGCAGTCAGTGTGTGGATGAGGAGGTAACGCACCCACCAAATGCAGTTATTGGAAACGGCACTCATTAGAATGCTGTAATTGGTTCCCGCAGGGCATTCACGGTTAGTGACACAGAGGAGACAAAAAAGGAGGAGCTGCTGGGGGGTGGGGGGTGTGTGTGTATTGTATGGATTTTGTTTTCTGTTTTACCTTTTCTCCTGCAGGAGGGAGTTTCAACCTGCCTGCCTCACAGTCAGGCTCCACGACCCGGCAATCACCACCTTGCCCGGCCCTGCTTCCCTCCTTCTCTCATCCACCCTTCATCGGGAGCCCGCCTGTGGGCCTCATCCCACCTCTTTTGCCAGAGAAGAAAGCTACCGATTAGCAAATTTACAGAAAGGGGTTGGAACTTGGTTTGACACTCCTCACAGACTGAATGAGGCAGATACGATTTTTCAAAGAATCTCACGTGAAAGGCAATGCTTAGCCCCAAGTCATATGACCCAAATGGGGGATCTGCAGGGATCAGTGAAATGGCAAGCCATCATCTAGATAATAGATAACACTTTGTGCCACCCACGCATAAAGCTAGACATTGTCGTCAGGGTGCCAGAATGTTCCCACTTACTTCTTGGGGTGAAGAAAGGAGGGGCGGTATCGCCTCACCCTTAGGGTTGGATTCTTTTTTTGAACAGCCATACTATTAGTAGGTCAACACAAAAGGTGATCTCCTGATACTAAATTTAGCACTCCCAGTATGTCCAAACCTGCCTTTCTGAAAAACTTGATAGAGGGGATTATGATTTCTATACTCAGAAGCCAGGAAATTTCTGAGGAGCTGAAAATGTTTTGCCTCTTGATCTGAGTGTGGTTTCGTGGTTTTAGGCAGAGTACAATTCATCAAGCCGTACACCTAAGATTAGTGCGCGTTGCATTTCCTATATATCTCAATTTTACAAAGTAAAAAATAAATACTTGTCCATTGCCAAAAACATGAGTTCTCAAAATTTTATCTGTACATCAATATTTTCCTGAAACCCTCTCTATTCACTGATGACGGTCTACCTCCTCTCTCTACCTAGCCAAATCCTGGGCTTTTATTAAGGGCCAGGTGAAGACAAGCTTTCTAAAGAAAATCTAACCTTGATTGCCCAAACCACATTGATTCATGTTTTCTGAACTTCTTATGGACCTGCTATCAGAACTGGGGACAGGTCCAGGGTTATAGGATCTGAGGTTTACACAAATGGGGAGTTCTTTATAAAATAATTATTCTAAACTTATGAGTACAAATTAGATTACAAAATTAGGTTGCAAAAAGGAGACTGGAGGTTTTAGGTCCCTCTTTTCCTGTGAGCTCTTTACACAATTTACTATCAGTGTTCATATAATCAAGTTACGTGCTTGCAACTCAGCTTCAGCTCTGTATCTAGAACTCTCATCACCTCCCAACTGCCCCCAGAATGCATATGGGGCAGGAAAGTGAGAGGAACTCTCCGACGCCCAGGCTTCATCACTTTGGAGCCTATCTGGTCCAGGCCAGCACATACATGAGAGCATTTCACTTGAGTCTTAACTGAGTGGAAACTTGGTTTCCTACACACATGGTCAGCCACCCTGGGTGGACTATAAAATCCTGCAGGGCAAAACCACAGTTTCACATTGTTTTCAAGACTCTTAGAGTGCACACGCCAGTGTATTTTCTAGGAAAGTTTCGCCATACAGCTGAAATAAATGTTTGGGAGGAGGGAAAGGGACTCCCCAAGACAGGTGGTAGTGATAACGGGGAATGATAAGTCATTAGTTGGATTAAGTGGATCCTTTCCATGCTCCCACTATCCAGGTCCTGAATATTCGCCCAGCCCTACACTGAGCCAAACATCTTTTAAAAATTGGCTTGACTAAAAATTAACCTCAGGCCATATGGAAAGTAAGAGACGGTCTGGCTTGGCTCAGACAGGTAAAGTCATTTCCCTCGGCTGCCTGCCCTTCTGCATGACATGAAGGATTCTACAGAGGAAAAGGAAGAAAAGAGGAAATAATGGAGAGAGAGAGGAGGAAGAGAAAGAAGATGAGAAAGAAAGGAAGGGTCTTGTAAAAACAAAAAAGTAGGAGATTAATGGAAAAAGAATACTTAATAAAGCTCTCTTGGGCTCACACTGTCTTTTTTTCTTTCTTCCCTTTTTTTTTTCTTTTTTGAGGCTGCTGTATTAAATTAAAGTCATACATAGGTTTCAAAGGAAATCACATTTCTGCAGTCTGGTGAGCCCACCTGACAATGCACGCTAACAGAATTGTAAATGTAAAGGGTAATGCTTGTCAGTGCCTGACAGTTCTAAATGGCCTTTTAGTTCAGTACGCAGAGCTGTCATAAAAAAACATAAAAATGCATATGCAGACAGCTGAAACTGCTATGCACATCATTATCTGCAAATGGTATAAGTATCCTGAACAAAAGGCCTTCCAGTTTAAGGACATGCATAAGACATTTCTCTGCCTCCAGCTTTAAAACAAAGTGCTGTCAAGAAAACAAGATTCCCAGTGCCAGAACTGAGGTTTTTCTGTCAATCAGTGAGGTGCTACATTTGTACATATTTTTCTGACCCTGCATATGAGAAGAGCATTCTTAACAGATGTGTATTTAACTTCTGGCAGCTACATCTGTTTCTTCTGCATCTTCCTGCTTATTTCTTTATCATTGTTCTAACAGACTGCTGCAGATTGCATCTTGTTGTGTACCTGTTCGTCCTACCCTCTCTTTGCTTCTTTTCTCCTCATTTCCTCTATCTCCTTGTTTCTTTAAAGCATTTCTTTCTTCCTTCCGTCCTTTGTAATTTGGGGAAGCCAACGGAGTTCAGCTTTGGGACTGTGGTGATCAGATCGGTGGAGATATTTGTCTTTCCTTCCTTAAGCAATGATACTGTCTGCCCTTTAAGATTGCAAGTTGCTTGAGGGCAAAGAAAATTTTTATAACATAATCATTCTGAAACCTAGTTGTCTGTCAGAATCACATGAAGAATTTTGCAAAATTCTTATTTCTGGAACCCCTGCAAAATGATTCTCTGAATCAGAGCCTCCAGGGTTGGGGCCAGGGCATTTGTATTTTCAACAAGATCCTCGTGGTTACCAGTTTTCATTCATTCTAACCTGCATCTAACCAATATTTATTAAGCTTCTACCCTTTTGGCAGTCAGTGTTTCTAAGCACTGGGCATGTCCTGTGGATGGAAAGACAAACTCTCTGACCCCAAACAGCTTGCATTCTATTCAGTGAGATGGGCCAATAAACAAATAAATATATAACTATGTTTGGTACAGAGAGTGACAAATACTTGAAGAACATAAAATGGGCAATGAAGCAGAGAGGGGCATGAGCCAGGCTAAACAATTTACATGTAGATGTCAGCAAGCTCTTCCTCAGGAGCTGACAGAGGATCTGAGAACCGTATGGTGAGGAGTCAGTCATGAGAAGATCTGAGTAAGAACTTACCTCATCTTATTCTTTCAACAGAATAGAAAGTATTACTAAAGTAGCCAAACTGAGACTGATACCTCTGTGACAAGTGAGATGCAGGTGAGTCAAACCCATGCCTCACTCCTGTTTCCAAATCTATCCAAATCCTGTCCAAACTCTGGGGTCACCCTCAAGTATAAACTTCATCTAAGAGGCATCCATCAGCACATCTGTCCAGTCTCTGTCCATCCAATGTATGAGGTGGATAGATTCTAATACAGGTCTGTGAAGGACTTTCTATAATAAGTTCCCTAACTGAGCTCAATTTGAACTCCATTATACCTGAATTCTTAGAATGTGGACCACGAAAACTAATTTCCAATCAGGTCACATATGTGGGTAAGTCTAAATAAGACTTTAAATGTTTCAGGTTGGGGGCCATATGTTACAACTTCAATGTTTCTGGCCCACTGAGGACACTCTTCCATCTTTTTCATGAGCCTTTCAGTTTTAAGTTGAAGGCTTAAAATCTCCAGATGAATTTCAAGGAGAGGTAATGACCTTTAATAATGATTTTCCCCCAGGGGCTCCTGCGTGGTTGAGCCAGTTGAGCGTCCGACTCTTGATTTTGATTCAGGTCATGATCCTGGGGTCATAGGATCCAGCCCAGTGTTGGGCTCTGTGCTGGGCATGAAGCCTGCTTGAAATTCTGTCTCTTTCTCTGACTCTCTATTTCTCTCTCTCAAACAAATTCAAAAAATTAAATGATTTTCCCCCAATGACCAACAACCACTCCATTGTTGGAGATAAACTGAATTGCAGTACTAGGAAGACAATATGACCAACTGACTGAAAAGGTGGGCCCTGGAGTAAGAGATTCACTAGCTGTGATAGTGGATAAACCATGAAGCCTTTGTTCACTGAACTTAAAAATGATGATAACAATAAGACTTACATGAGATACTTGTTGTGAAGGTTAAGTGAAATAAAAGTATGTATGACACTTAATACACTGTCTTATACAGTAGGCACTGTCAATTATATTTATCATGATTATTACTTTCTATTGCACTATTAGTGTAAACCACTGCCATGTGACAAACCGTACCGATCTTCATAGCTCTGAACATTGCTGTTTTCCCTTACCTTGAAAGATACAGAAAGTACAATCTCTCCCACAGCCAACATGCCCAGTTACCCTCTGGAGCTCCTCTAAGGAAGGCATCATTTTTTATACTATGCTTTCCTACTGTATTTTCTTCTAATAGAACTTAGGTCTTCTAGCTATTATAAAAAATAATGCTCTCCTGCTCTATCTCCTGGGGTTTCACTCTTGCTAAGAGCAATTGCTTTTTATTGAATGTGCAATTTTGTTGCTATGGAAAATATAGTGATTAATGAGACCCTGTGACCAAGGTTAGTTGGGACAGGCTTGGAGTGGTTGGCATCACATCCTTACTTTTCACAATGCCAAAGTGGGCTACAGTAGGAACTGCATTATCAACCCTATTAGTAACTTTTCAGAGGGGATGTAGTTAATAAAAAGAATTACCTTGTTGTGTACAACTGTAAAAAGATTTAGACATAACTTAAGAGGTCTCAATTGGTATAATATATAGTAAATATAATTTTTAATTACAGAAAAGGAAGAAAAATTAACAAAATAAAAAGGAATTTGTAAAATTTACCATATAGGTAGGGTGACTT